>NW_025791660.1:6052334-6371246 GCF_921293095.1 Ischnura elegans | reverse complement strand
TGTGTAAACGATTACGAAGTATACGACGGGCAATGTATTTGTTTGCACGGTACTTCAACACGTACGCGTTAATGTCTAAAAGTATGAACGCGAGAATGAACGCCAAAATACACCGTGTAACCACACAACTTGTGCGAATGCATGCACAGAAAATAGAACTTGTTCTTATTTGGTTTATCCATTCGTGCATGTACCATTCTGGTTCACAAAAATTATTCACGAAAACGTACATTATCTCATACCTGTTAATGCATCGTGTAAACAGGCCTTAATGCTTAGTGTCTGCATCAATGTATTACATGAAAAATTAACTGAAAAGCACTTCTTATTAGAGACCAAAACTTAATGTAGCACTAAATTTGTTAGTTAACAATATTGAATGTTATGAAAGGACCTCGCCAATGATCGACGGAGCAGTGAAAAAAGTCCAATTTCCCGCATAGTGTTTCCGAATCCTGACGAGGCATCAATTAACTCGCAGTTGGTGCCTCAATGGCGACGACCGAAGTCGCTATTTTGGTAGAACCAAGTGTTTACAATTCAATCAGTCATGAAAGTGAGTAATTTGAATTTACCAATGACCAACTCATAACACATATCAATGAACGTGAAGAATTTTGATGAACATGTTCTTAAATGTATTTCCTTTGCTTCTTACCTCCTCTTTGCTTTTACAACAGAATAATTCAGCTACAAAAAATATCACATTAGGCATTTCAACATATCGATTTAAATATTTAAAACAAGTTGAGAAAAGTAATTTGACACACCTGGCTATTTACTGCACCTGTTTGTTCCTATGTTACAATTTTATATACGAATGCATTTTTTATATTTGCTTTGTAACCTTTTTCGTTTGATTTGATAACTCTTTTATTTTCTAACATTATATATGTCAGATGGTTACCAAAAAAATTATGTGCTCGCGTATAAAAATGTTTATTCAAATAATTTTTTGTTTAATAACGTTTTATGTACATAATATTGGTGCTGTCAAAAATGAAAGTGTGGTTTACATTTATTGCTGGGGGAAAATGGGCTCATTCCTATAGGTATGTTATTTCTAAGAGATATTTTTGCTGTGAAATACTATTTTTTATGTATTTAGATGTTTTTCCTATGCAAGAGTCCTCATAATTCTCGCAGGGCATATTAAATTCTGTAGTGCTTTTAAAATCAGTATATGTCGTTGCTTTACGGTTCTTGCTTAAAGGTCTGTTTACTCCATGCATTTACCTGTACTAGTTATTATCTAAATATATATACCCATGAATGTAAACAAAAATGCGCTGTGTAACGACACAACTTGTGTGGATGCATGAATAGAAAATAGATCCTGTTCTGATATGGTCAACGCATATGTACACATTCCATTCTGGTCTGCTAAAGTCGTTCATACATTCACTCAATAACTTGTATATGTTTATGTGTGGTTTAAACAGGTGTTAAAAATATGAGGTGATGAATTTGATTCTCGTGATATATTTTTTTGTCTTCTTTTATGGAAACGCTTAGTATTTGTACATATAAGTTTTTTTTTAGAATTGGACTCATGGATTAGAGAATGGGATGTGTTTTATTTTATTGATCCATTTTGTTTAATTAATTTTGAGTACATGGAAAATTGTTTGTTTTTAAATGTGTTACACTCAAAGCTTAGGTTATTTCCAGAATCATATTTGCGCCCATTTTTTGAGGTTTATTTACTGATGAAATGTGGTTTTTTTATAGATCAGTTTTGTTTATTTAAATTGGAGTACATGAAAAAATAATTGTCGTACAGATTGCAATGAACTACTTGAACGGGAAAGTCTTTTTTCTAGGATATTTTGTGATATTTAGCAATTTTATTTTAATGACCATGTTCGTGGGCTGTTCTAAGTATAAGAGGAGAATGACTTTGTTGAAGGAACAATTTGTGATAGTTCATGTAGCAATCAGTGAGTCCAAGAGATACTTCATGGCTTCCACTTGGTCACATTTCATCTATGGTCTTTAAATATGAAAAAGAGTAAAAAATTTCATTAATGTGGAATGACTTAAGTTCTTGTTAAATATCCTTGTTTAACATAATGCAATGCACCTCCATAATATATCACTCATCGTTGGAAATACCTCATTTTACGATGATAACCCTGTTGTGTACGTAAACTTCTAGTGGTGCAATATGCCAATGAAGTCTGGTATCTAAACTAAACTTTGCTAGCCTGGTGAGTTATGAGCTAGGGCGTCAATAAGCACGGAGTTCGTGTAAATAATTTTCTGTCTTTTCTGTTGAAATTAGTTTTATTTTTGAGGTCATATGTTAATGTGAACTTTATATGTAGGTTTCCTTAATTATTCTCAAGTTTTTGCATTGGTGTACGTCATAGAAATGAACATAATGTATTAGAAATTTGTTAATCACTGAGTGCTTTGAAATTTGTTACTAGAGTGAACTGGTTTATAGGTTGAATGAGTTATTGCAGTGAAAAACACAAGTATTACCATTGGGATTTTCTCCTGGTCTTTACAAAGGAATCGCTTGCTCTCCTAAAATTAAAAAGCTAATTTTTTTTTCAAGTTTAGATAATGAAGTTTAAGATATTAGCGTATGCAAAATAATTTTTTGCATATAAAACGTATATGCGATATAAATAATTCATGATTCTCAATATTCCTGTTGCCAGAGAGCTTCTGAGTTCCCAACAATTACCAAATTCTTTCATGCTACAAAAATGCCCTGTGATATCAGCGAGTGAGCAGACTCACTCCATTACAATAACAAAACAGTAACGACGATAACGAACATCTACAATCATACTGATTCACAACTTAAAGGGTGTGTCAAAAACAGTTGTTAATAGTTTCAAAGTTTTTATGGTGCTTGTATTGCGCAATCTTTGACTCTGTCTTTGTGAAGACGCATCCTGGGAACATTCTGATGGTAGATTAATTCATGGCCACTTATTTCTTCTCCAGTAATGAAGATTTCTATGAGTTGAGAAGCCACGAAATTGAAATGTAACATAAATTAAATCAATAATCTCATTCGCTAGTAATCTAAAGCTTTGTTTGTGTCTCATTTAACTACTGTCATTTACTCATTGCTTTTAATGTGTACTTTAATGGTGACAGTACTTGTTGATGATGTTTGATGGTACATTACTTTTAATGGTGCAATATTGGAATATGTGATGTTAACGTTTAGGAAAAATCAATACAACGGATCATATTTTACGCTGATTTACTTAGCAATCCTAAGGTCTGAAAGAGAGACATACCATGTTTCAACTGTTTGTTAGGTTCAAGTGTTATTAAATTTGAACGTTTGCACTTTTGAGGCTAAGGTCACCAGAAAATTAAGTGAGAACAATAAGCTTATACTGTGGAAATCGCCATGGATGAGGAGGATGATAAAGTAATAAGTGCTATTTGTCAAGATGGTGCTGCATCTTCCAGTTTGCATACATTCTTTAAATCAGTCAATTATTCAGGATAAATATTTCACATTACTGATGTTGGAATTAAGATAGTAAAATATAAATTGTATTAAGAGATGCATATGTTTTAATAAAACTGAGACAAATAGTCTACTGGCACCACATAAACCTATTGTTTACTGGCCTCTGATGTCACGCTCAGCCAACCCCGCGTTACTTGCGCGAGATTCTGAATCGAGGTGACCAAGGTGACCAATCGAGGTGGTGAGACATGCAGCTGAAGAGTTTCCCAAATGGGTTACATTGTTGCTGAGGTAAGGGTGCATTCATGAAAATACTTGAAAAATACATCAAACAGCTTTTGAGACACCCAATAAGGTCAATGTGTAACTTTGTTAGTTAATGTAGGGTAATGATATGTGGACAGCGCTGTACCTTAGAACAACTTTTAAAGCCTTTTGTCTATCATTGTAATTGTCATGATATTTCCGTGAAAGATTCTGTGACATTTGACCCCTACGTATTCATTGGAGGTGAAAAACTAACAAGAGGGATATGTTTACTGCTCCGCTGTCATGGCCATCCTTGAAAAACTTCTTGAGTGATATGTGACTTATTTCAAATTGAAGTAAGTTGTTTTCTTGTTTATTTCTATAATGCATTTAGAAATATGGTAATTGTCGAGGTGTAATTGTTAGACAAAACTAGAGATATTGTCGCTGTGGGGCCCTAAACTGAAAGGAAATTTTTCACGTACTTCAGCCCTAATCAAGCCATACTTTGACTATCGATTGACTTTCATGAATCGGCATCGTTGTTCAATGATCGAAATTTCGACTGAAGAGAATTTGAAGAAATGATTTCATTGGACCTATTATTAGTATGAAAGATTTCCCTCCTCTTGATTTGTAGGTTGTGCAGTCAGATGGCTTCCCGAGATGCGTCTGTTCTGTCTCTCTGGACAAGCTGAGGTAAAACAGTATCTATGAGGACTACTGTGTTTTCAGAATCCCTAGTGTCTTGAGTAACGCTCCACCTTCCAACTATAGTTATGATTGGAGGGTAAAGGCCACGGAAAAACAGCTGCTCGATGCTGGAGTTGAGCAAGATCCTCTGGTCAGTGAGTTATTGATTAAGGCAAGCTCCATGTTGAAGATGGCATACTTAACTCTTTCTGCCAAAGAATAATGTTTTCCATTCTACACATAGCATTAGAATATTTTTAATCTCTCTCTATTGAGGTGTAATTTTGAGAGGAGTACACTTCTCTTGTGTTTGCTTCCCTCTGAATTAGGTGCTGGGCTATTACCCCAGGCACTGTACTAGACCCTCTAGCCCATGAGTCTACCATTAAATTATTGCATTACTAGGTACTGTTTTTAATAGAAATATTATTTACGACTCACAATAATATATACTTATGTTAAAATATCTTACATGTTCTATTCCCTGTAGAATTTTAAAGATTGGGTAAGGGAAATTTGGTTACTGTGTGGTAATTACAACGTGTGCAAAAAACAATCTCTTTGCCAGGAATTATAAAAGGACTTCCAGAGTCCAGACGGAAGAAGGTCCTTAAGGCAGAAGCATATTAAAAGAGGCTATGGTATTCATTGTCCGGGCAAGAGTGCAGTGGGGTTGGGCCTTCCTTAATTTTGCAAATCATAGGTGATGTCATAACAGATATCACTTTTCATAGCTGCGTTTACAATAACGGCATCTGTCGCATATGTTAATTTTTAGTTGATGTACGGCCGGTGATTGTTTTATTGTTGGCTTATTAACAGACTGTGACTTTGACTACATTGAGACCGTGAAAACCTGAAAAAAAACATGAAAATCTGGAAAAACTGTGAGTTTCATTATGTAGCCAGAGTGGCAACCCTATAATCTCCTTTAAATCACAGGTCGAAAGTCAAAGTTTTTGCATTTAATTTGTCTAAAGAATGCATTCATTGATGCGAATCAATCCAGGAAATAAAATTATATTAATGAAAGAAAAAAAACAGTATTCAAAATGAAATAAAGGATAGGGATTGTTGAATTAACAAAAGAAAGATAATTACTGTATATTTTTGTAACATGTGATTCTCCATTTTGACAAAAGTTTTTATTCAATTAATTTTATAAGTTTCATTCCCACACAAACTTTACTACAGACATCAACAGCATACATGCGCAAAGTCACTTTTATGTTAACTTTTAGTCTGACTGGTTTAGTTGAGAATGGACTCGCCACTACAGTTTTTATGTCCTGCCTGCCTGCAGCGTGATCACTCAATGAGATGGGAAGACTTGTTACCTTTGACCTGAAGACAAATGCAGGATGGGCGTTGAAATCTTGGTCAATTAAAAACAAGAAACGTGCTGGTGAACCCAGAATTAGGCAGTCATCACAAAAATTATTTTCACCGCTTTGGGCAAAATATAACGTGTTAGCGCATGTAAGAGGTACAACTTTTTACCCAGAAATTTCATCCAAAAATGGGGGTGCGTCTGTTGCACAAACTTCTTATCTCCCCCCTCCCCTTCACCGGTCGCAAGCCCAAAGGGAACTGAGTGGCCTTGGTTTTCAACGTGTATCGGTCACCTGAAACCCTAGTTCAAAAACAAGCGACAGGCAGGGGAGTTTCTCCCTTAGTGACATTTTTAAAATGCTCCTGTTTTCTTTTCTTACTCCTTGGCATAGCGCCATCATGTCCGTACCTCAGAGGTATGCATGTAAAAGATTGCCCTGGGTTTTTTTTCTCTTGAGGGCACACTTAATTTACTGCCACCAACGGGCATCCTGCGGCATTTTTACTGCAAATGCTAATCACATATCAAACGTAAAGAGAAACATGGGGAAACTCATAGTTTTGAGGGACAATACCTGGTTAATAGTCCACATCTGCCTTGCCAAGTAGTGTCCATTACGCTAAGGCCCTGATTTTTCAAAAATCATCTTCAGGTGCTATTATGAGGATAAATACAACTGAAACGTATATTGGTGTAAACAGCTGCAGTTTAAGAAACTCGAGCGAGTGTGTACATTGTTGGACTAAATGGTGTATAGAAGAAATCGGAAATGCTTTTAAGTGAAGAGCACTGAAGGAGGGGTTGAAGGGAAGGAGCACGCTCTGTCTTTCAAGCAATGAGGCTATGAGCAAAGGAGCAACACGTCCGATCTTGCATGTTACGTGGTTGCCTTCAAAGTGAAGGGGCGAAAGATGTGATATATGCAGTTTGCGTTACCTGAAGTTTCCAGTCTGTATTGTCTTGTTTGAATGCACTCATGCTACGCTTGTTTCTTCGGAAATGGTCCTGTTTAGACTGAGTTGAATATTAGTAGCCTTGTTGTAACTGTATATCTTTGGGTCAATAGATCAGAGAAAACTAATATGATATCAAATATGTGTCACGTTAGGTCTCATTCTTTTTTGAACCACATGCATATCATGGAATCACAAAATTGCTGAAAGCTAAGGAGATATCTTTGAGCTTAGTAAGTGACTCACATAGCATTTGGCCTCCAGAAACTGGGAGAATGATGGAACCTGGTAGACCAAAAAAGGTCAGTTGGTGAGTTAGGGTAGGGATAAAACACGTTTCCATTGTCCCCGTGTAACTTGATCTTTTCCTTTGAGGCAAGTGATTAATGGTTGGAAAGGAAAGGAAAAAAAAACTACAGAGGCATTGGCTGATGGAGGGGTGAGAGTGGATTTGTGAAATCTACGATGTGGTTATTGTACTATGGTGCTTAGATTCCCCTGATTGTTGTTCAATCTCTTGGAAAGGTTCATGCTATGTGCCTGTCGTATTTTGCCTTAAAATTTTCTACGACTGCAATTCTATTGCAATACTCCTATGAGAGCTTTTAATCAGTATTGTTCATGAGTAGGAGAAACATCCTAGTCTGACAGCAGATGTGAATAGGGGATTGAAATTCATTCCAACACCCTATTGGGACGTTGTATTAACAAAAGTGTGGATTTAACATTTCAGATTCCATTTTTACGATGAATTTGCATCAGAGGTAAGCAGAGGTTACGACTACAAATGAATACCTACTTATCTCTGAGCGTCATACATGTTATGTAAATTTAGCTTAAAAATTCCACATAAACTATTAGTTTTGAAGGAGGAAATTTTGATAACTGTTGAAAGTCCAGGCATAGTCTCTTACATGTGTGTGGCTCTGAGATGCACTTCTATGGTAACATGGAAGTCGTAAGGGACTAAAACGTTTTCCATTGTATGTGGTAGTTCTGAATGTCTTAGGAGCATGAATTTCCCTTGATTGCAACTAGATTATTTGTCTGATTTTTGGTGTGGTGTTGGCATTTAGAATATTTTTTATTAATTATTGAAAATTTGCGCTGCTTTTCTTATTAGCCTAACTGTGGAATTTTTTTGACCTACTTGCAATAATGGTGGGACATATTCCTTGAAAGAAAATATACTAGATTTTTTGCTTGAGTTAATGGCTATCTTGTAATTTTTATGCCTCGAAAAATTTCTCAGCAACAAATAATTTTCGATTTTCCATTGTTGAGATAGGCAAATTTTCAATCAACATCGGATTTTGGCCTTGAGACTTTGGAATATGAAAATTTGGAAGCTTCATGAAAAATCTTGGAGGCTACTTTGTTCCCTAGTGTTTTACTCTGATGTTCCCGTGACTCTCTTGGTTAATTCATAATAAAATTCCAAAAAAATGTGCTGTGGGTGAAAAATTGTTGTTGCCATTTTCATGTAGAGAATACAAATTGGAATGTTTGGAATTGGAAAGGTTTGAATATGAAAGTTATATATAGTACTACTGCTAATGTGTTTAATTAGACAGAAGTTAAATCAAACGGATCGAATGATTACAGTCGAAGTAATGATCAATCCAAGTGTGTATTCGATAAGGACTTATTTATGTACAGTGGAAGCCCGGTTTTTCAAATACAGCATTTTACGAGAATTCCATTTTTGCGAGTGACAGTCTTTGTACCACCAAATGGTGTATGTTTTACATATAAAATAAATCTGATTGAGCAAGGTCAAGAAAATTCTTTCGCTGTGTACGCCCGGTTTTATGACTGATATTTCTCGAATGCAATGCACTGCTTAGCAACTATTAGTTTTTATGCTTCGTGTTATCTGTTTATTAAACTAAAAATAGTAGATGTTTGTCAGTTCTACCATACCTAAAGCCAGGTACGTCCAAGCAAATATGTGATTTATGGCCTTAAGTATGCTCCTTGTGCTCCTATTTCACGTTCTTCTTTTGTTTGGCTTAGATATCAGTGGGAGGGGAATGGGAGGAAGATGACAGTGGGAGTGGGAGTTAGGTCCCCCCTCTCTTCCTTTTGGCTGGCTTCGTCGCTGTAGGCTACGCCTTGAGAGCTGCAACTTGCATTGTAGTGAAACCCACTCCATCTTTTCCCATGGTACGTTAGTGGAAAGTGCAACATAGTCGTAGTTACATTGGCACCCTTACTTTGAACCTCCACTAATGGAAACATAGGTCAACATGGCCTGTCACTGCATGGTATTAGGTGTTATATATTTCGATATGAAATTAATGCATTGGAATGTGGGTCGATCAAGGCGTTGTCAGCTATTGCCATGTTGAAAAATCACAGTAATTACCAAGATGGTAGAATAAAAATCAACCTTAGGTTAGCGAGCGAGGATTCGCAAAAGCTGAATTACTCTGATGATAGCAGATATCCCATACATAAATATATGGGATTTCTGCTGTCAAATGTAAGAGTTAATTCTTCTGCTTACGTAAAAGCTTCGTAGTTTTTGTGATTTGAAACTACCATGTGTGTGCACGAAACACGAGTGTTACGTGATCATGTGTTTATTTGTATAGTTGCTATAGTGGGAACAGGTATTCAAAAAAATTGATCATCGTTACAAAATAGATTTATTTTTAGTTAAAGTGGCAATTCATTTGCCTTCATGACAGGCACCTTGCATGATATATTATTGCATGAGCTCCAAAAAGGAGCTTCTTTGGGGTATGCTATTGTACAATTTATTCACATCATATCAACTTGCCCTGATCCCTTGTTTGAGTTATTTGATATCATTTTGGCATTAATTGAAATGCGTGGCAGTTCTGCATGGCTGGTGGGGAATGTTTTGTTCAGAACTATGTATGCATGTTAAGTATGTATGCATGTAATAAAAATTTAAAAATTGTTAAAGCGAGAAATTATATTTTTTTTATTTTAGCATAGCAAATATATCGTTGAATGATGTGCTGATAGTGAGTGCTATAATAAGAAGCATGTTGCGTCATGTATCAATGCATGAGCTCTCGAAGGAGGTTCGTTGGAGAACACTAATATAGCCTTCCTACCCATTTCAGCAATTTTTTACACAGAAATGTGGAGTTCTGTTGTCACGTGGAGGAGTGGAGTATTTTCCTTCAATCTTTGATTTCAGGTTTCTATGGTATCGTGAATGTTAATGGGAAAAGTATTTTTTAGGGAAATGGAGCCTTTTTAGAAGGGGTCTTGAGTTATGGTGACATTAGGGCATCGATGCTTGGGGATCCTGCCAGTTGGTGAAACTGAAGGGATCGGCAAGCATGGGTTCATTCAAATTGGATTTTAAATATAATGCAATCATGTTCAAAAGCCTCAAGTGGTAAATCCACCTCCTTATTTTCAACGTTAATATGTTTACGTGTTGTGTGTGTAAGCTACTAAAAATTTTTATCAAATGTATTACATTTTTGTTGAATTTTATGCATTTGTTTGTTCATGACTGGTTGATAATTCATAGTATTGTTTCTCACTTAAGTGAGGATAGTCTCTTTTTATATTTCTGTTTTAACTCATCAATAATGTATGCATGGTTGTACAGTACAACATAAAAATTGAATCTCTATGTCGGCAATTTTCATTCTCCATCCTGAAGCTACCGTAATTCCACCAACCATCTTGTAGATGAAATGATTCGCTCAGCGATGGCTTCATATTCTAAGGTGGTATTTTTTTGCAAGTCACCATTTTTATCTGCAAATTTGATGCATATCCTTCAGCACAACATGGTGCTTTAGAGATTTACTTTGGTTAATAGTTTTTTGGCAGCTGCATTGGTGTACCAGGGCTTTGGTCATAAGTAGTATGTTCTCGTTTTCTGCAATGCTCCACAAATGTACTGGAGAATACATATATGGTATATACTGAAGTGGTGTTGCTCTATTGGAATTTGACCTATGTAACCTCTGGTATAATCTCTACCCTCAGTAGGCCTGAACAGTCTCTTGTTCATCCTCTTCCCATCCTACTGCTCCCATTAATAAGAGGCTGCAAGATGCTGTAACATCTCTAGGCAATGGCTAGAAGTGGTTAGTGGTTATGTAGTCTTATCAGTGCCAGCTGTGGAATTGCCTCTTGGGTCTTAACTTGTTAGAACTGTGGTATACCCACATTATAAGAATATTAAATTTCCTAAAATGCCTAATAGGTATTATTATCTTAATCATTATTTCCAATACATATAACTTTATGAGGCAGATTTTTAGTTTATCCAGATTGCTTGTCCAATTATTGTCATGTAGGTATTCTTTACTTGACTGTTCCAGATGGATTTCTTAAGATATGTCAAAGGCAGAGCAAAGGCGAACTAGGACAACAGGAAATCTCTTCCCTCTGTCTATCCAAACAACATATGGATACTCTGAAGAGAGCCATGCCTTCCAGAGGTTCAACTCAAGGCTTTGAAGTGATGTATGGATGTTAACCCAGAATTACTAAAGCATGAGGCATTCATTTTAATCCAGGCACAGCAGAGGCTTGATTTAATGGCAAGAATGCAGTCCTGATCTGCCTGCATACAACTAAGCATCAAGAGGAGTGTAACCCATGGTGTCGACCTATGTGTTTCACTGTTAAAGTATCATACTTCATAAATCTCACCTCAGGAATAGGAAAGCAAAAATGAAAACTTGTTGAAGGAAATAAAGTGGCCAGAATTTGAACTATTTTACCCAAATCACTAAAAAAAATGTGAAACAACCATTGGTAAATGTTGCTGACAAAATTTCAATTGATTGTGATAAATAAATGTTAATATCTCCTTTGTTTCTGTTCGTGCAAAAGAATCTTATTAGCCTCAAATTGCTTGTACCTGTGTTGCAATACTTATATGTATGTCAACTACTTAATTGTACTGGATTACTTCTACCAAAGTAACTGTCGGTAAGTATTACCACAGACATTAAAAGGTATACAGTTAAGAATTTTATTAATTTGTAAAATCACATTTAAATTAGGTTGTTGATGTCATCATATCATGGTCTTTAATTGTGAAAGTGTATATTCTCTATACCTGCACCACAGTGGGCCATCAAATCAGTTTCCTTAAAACGTTAATTTTTGTACAATCTACCTATACTGGAATACCTTTACTTATACATTGCAGTCACACTTCTTCTCCTAACTTAGGAAGAGAATATATGCAGTTCATGTGCAACATTGCTTTCAGTTGTAATAAAAATGTTGATTGTGAATAAGCAACTTGATTTTATTCTTTTTTTTCGGAGTTTCACAATCAAAGACCTAGGCTACTTGTACATTATTCTTAAAATAAAACATCAGAATTACTCTTCAGTGTAGCAAGCATTTTATAGTAGCTGTTTAGGAAAGCATTCCCTGCGGAGAGGGGATTCAAGAATACCTCCGCAGTATCCCTGCTTGTCGTAAGAGGCGACTAAAAGGGTCGGAATCACAATAACTATGAGAGTTATGGTTCCTTAGTAATAAAAATTGAAAATAATAATTTATTATATCCTGGAGGCATTACAGGAATGCAATTTAAAGGTCAGATTAAAACTAAAAGAAGTTATGCTACACACAAAAAAAAAACTTCGACAAAGGAATGACAATAGCTGGCATTCAAATACAGACATTGTTGGAGTTCTTTTAAATGCACTGGAAGGGCATTGCACAATTTAATACACTACTTTGGTTCCCTCCTAGAAGAGACTTAACCATTTTGTTGAAGATATAGATCAGTTACCTGTCTAGTATTATGTTCATGGTAGCACATGCTTTTCACAAACAAAGATAAATTTTTCCTTGTAAAAACCCACGTGCATAAAATATAAATACATGGTACAATAAGCAATTCTAACTTTTTAAAAAGAGGTCGGCTATGGTTCCTGAACTTATCATTATGCACAGATCTTACTGTCTCCTTTTCAATTTTAAATGTAAAAATTTGAAACGAATCATTGACAAGAAAATAGGAAATACAAAAAAACTCAACTATTCAACTCACTGCTAACACATGCAGTGTAGAACTGAATTACAATATGAAGAGATAGCATAGACTTGAGTAAGCTAGGCCCTCGCATGTCCTAAGCACCCCACATTTTTTGTGCTGGCTCATGAGGAAAGAAATAAAATAAAAATTCAATTTTTAGCCCTAAATGTTGCATTTTGTCATGGCATGAATGTACAATCTATTAGTCAAAATTATTTGCTAAAGTTAAGTGTTCCTGTATGTCTTTTGCATGAATTAATTGGCTTACACATCAATTACGCCATCCTGGTATCGAACCACAAAAGTTAAGAAATGTCTGCATCTGAGAAGAATCACTTTACCTGACCCACACCCCACTGTCTTTGCTGCAGTGCAGTTCATTCGCAATGCAACTTTTTTAATTCTTATCAATGTCATCACTGATTCAGAATTCATCGTGGGCAGTAGTAAGTTATTACAGTGATGAAGGTGAATATTCTTGGTTCAAGTGGAGTGCTGATGGTGGTTGAACTTTGTGGAGGGAATATGCATTACTAAGGCGTAGCATTGCGTGACACAAATGAGTTGAATGATTGGATCCAGTGCTTTGAAGATGGGTCTTCTAGGCTGTGTGGTGGATGCTGTAACAATGGTTGAACTACTATTACAATGTAGTGGCACAACAACGGAAAATACCCTGTAATGGTTGAATTTTTGATTAAAGAGTTGTTGGGTTTACACTGCTTCTCCTACCCTCCTATAGGATCATCAGTTTTTTGCACTGCTCTAACCTGTGACAAAACATTTTAGTATTCAGTATCCCACTTTGTGAAAGCATTTAGGTATTGGATTGCGAATAAGCATACATGATGAAAGCACAATAAACTTAGTTCTGATTGTTGCAAGTTCTTGGCCATTCTCATTAGGAAATCATTCCCTCCCAGCCGGCACAAACCATCAAATTTCTTTTTGGCAGCTGGATGTCATCCAGATGCAAGGAGTATGAGTGCATCCTTTTATACAGATGCCATCCATATGCCGGTCCACTGCCGAGGGGATGCGGAAGAGATGAACCGCCGCACTTAGAGAGATGCCGTGAGGATGAGGATGCACGAAAGTGCTGCCATCTAACGACGGAAAATTGAACTCGGTCGAACTAGTATTCCTATATTGCTTGTCTGGTTCTCTTTATCTCGTGATTGTTTTACACTACTCGGGATAAATCAGAGCACGTTTTATTTCATGAATATAACTTTAATGACTCAGCATAAAACAAGAGACAGGCGAACACAGGAATACAGGCGTACACAAGACAACATATGAGAACTTCAGTACAACATTGCTATCCATCGGAGTCCAAAACAAACGCAAGAGTTCAAATCCAGGAAAGTAGAGGCCAATGAGTGAGCGAGGGTCGACACCGGGAGATTAGTCAAAATTGCTGCAATGGTCAGAATTAAAAATATCACTATAAAACACGCCCAACACAACACTCAATCTACGAGGCTCCAACACGTCGAGATAGGGAAATATGGCTACCAAACACCAAGTCCATACCTACTGCTGTAGTCATTGGTAGTACCGTATATTCGTGAAAATCTTGAATACAATGAATAATTATTATAATAATAGTTCTTGAAATTTTATAATAATTAATGCGAGGATTTGCAGATATTTTTAAGTATTATACCACATCATGAAAAATATGGCATTCATAGGCGCAGCTAGCTAAGGATGACAGAAGGATATTTAAGGTACCTAAGGCATCCTGTCACACATGCATCCTCATTGCATCCACTTCACATATAGATGCAGTATGGGCTGTGCCGGCTGGGCTGGAAATGGGGACTAGAAAGTCCAACAGTATCCCTGCTTGTCGCAGAAAGCGACTAAAAGTGTGATGGCGCAGCAAAGGGATGGCCAGCTCAATGTCTTTCTCTGAGGCATCCTTTTACAGTTAGTTCATATGTATGGCCTCCGCAATGAATGTACTGTAATATTAGCAATCACCCTTATTTTTTGTGTGTATCTTAAACTTAGAACTGGTGGTTATGCCAAATATACTTAAAAAATTTTCATGAAGACAGGCAGGAGGCTGTTTAAAATAATATAAACATATGAAAACAAGAATATAGATAAATAAACTTATTAAGCAACAAAATAAGAAATGCAGGGAAGTAGGCAGTATTACTGACAGAGTGCATGGAATGTATTGTTTTTCATATAGCGCATTGGTGCATCCATGATTACAATATTGAGATTCGGAACACGGTTTACCGGCAAAATTCTTGACTGAGGCCTTAAGATAGGAATGCCGAATAATTCCTAAATACCAAATGTGGAAAAATAAGTCCCGAAAGTGAAAAAAAAGCATTCACGATGCTTTTTGGCCTGCTCAAGAGTGAGATTTACGCTCATTACTTACCAACAAGAGGGTTCTATAAAAATAGTAAAAACTGTTACCTTACCACCACAAAGGAAGAGTTTCACTGATACACGCAAACTCAACACATCAGGCGATATAATGAACCGTGTTAACATTCTTTTTGTTACATCTGCAAGATGATTTCCCCCAACAGGACTCAAATAAGTTACCTGTAAAATAAATAAACTACATGGTAAAGAGGAATTTGTTATATCTTACTAATGTTTACAGCCACATTTATTACAAACACGATGCAATTCACATGTTACACTTGCATCACTCCGTCTCCGAGAGTGGAGAAAACAAAAAACAAGCAATGCCAACCTTTGCAATATGATAACATCCTCCCTCTAAGATTGTAATACACAGAAAAAGAAAACATAAATAACTTCCTGTTTACAAGTCAAAAACTTGTTTTGGATTCCTTACCCAATTACTTCTTCTGGGTGGTATTCAAACGTCTTTGACACTAGGGTGTACAGACATCTCCTTATTGTCCACCTCAATGTTCTTATCAATATTTACATCAGTCACTGGTCTTTCAATTGGGAGAGTTTCATTTTCCCTTGCAACAACAGGGGCTGCCATTTCTACCATTCCGTCTGGCTCACAATAGGGTTTTAAGATGATAATAATAATAATGTATCTGTTTGCCATAAGGCCAAGTACTTTTGAAATATACAAGATGTAAGGCACGTCAAAATCATTAGTATGTGCATCCCACATAGCACAAAGTGAATAACATGCACATATTATTAAAATTTTATGCGAATATTATGCCACCACAATGTTATAAAATGTGCATATAAATGGTATAATGTCCTCATAAATTGTGATATATGCGCATACTATGCGGTATATATGCACTGATGGAATGGCATTATGTTTGCATATATGAGGACATTATACCATTTATGTGCTCATGTTATGCAAAATTTATACAATGGATGTGGCATAAAATATATTCGTATATCATCATGCCCATATATACCATTTATATGCACCTTTTATGCACAATTTATACCATAGATGTGGCCTTAAATATATTCGCATATTATGCCCATGTGTACCATTTATATGCCGTTTTATATACATTTTATGCACTATTTATACCATTGATGTGGCTATAGGTATATATGCACATATTATACACATATATACCATTTATATGCACCTATTATATTATGCACATTTTATACCACTGATGTGGGCTGCCATATAGTTACATATTATGCACATACATACCATATCTACGTTCCTTTTATGCACATTTTATACCGTTGATGTGTGCTAATATGCAGTTGCATTATATTTGAAAATTACATAAATAAAAATAGTGATTTCTGGAAACGAGGAGAAATTTAATGAATCATTCATCTAGAGACAGCATAGGTACATTGCACTAAAAAAGGGCACAATCCTCCTACCTCAGCGTTGTATCACAAATTTACAAATATTCAGTTATAGTCCTATGTCATCGCCAATTTGGTAGAAATGACATCTAAAGGCAAACATTTACCCTTCCATTATCGTCACTCATGAAATTGTGATTAGAAAGCACAAAGTATGTTACACGAATTCACAATCACAACACTCGCGATGATTCCTTCCATGACATCCGCATGGTTGAATATCTACGGTCTTTTCTCAACGAAGGTATTATAATTGGTCCAAAATGTGATTCCAAGCCACAAAAAGGTCTTCTAGTCGCATAATTATCTGTGTGATAGTCATTGAGTTGTGGCGAGCAATCGCGCAAACGATGTAAGCAAGCCGTTCTTGAAAATGCACTCCTAAACAATAAAGATAATATTGTCACTAATAATCACAAATAAAAATAATTATATGCATACATGATCAAGTACGTGATATCTTCAAGGCGAAAGTGCAGCTCCCCAGTCAGCACAAAAGATATTTTACCCCATTATTACCCAAATTTTACACGGGTAAAATTGTGGTAAAAGATTGGTAACGGGTAAAATATCTGTAAAATTAAGTGGTAAAATTCGGGTAATTTCATGGCAAAACATGGGTAAAATTCGTACTTTTTCCGGGTAAAACTTTCCGGTGCGACATCAGAGCAATCTGTGGAGCTTTAAAAGATATATGATGCCACCCCCTCTGTTGGCGCTATTGTGAACTAACTGTGAATAGCATTGATGCGTTATAGGAATTTTTTATTTTAGCAATTATTTCTCTTCAGCAAGTGTTTATTACCTTTTATAGATGTTGTATTTTATATTTCGTTACTTTTAGTTATCAATAAATAGGTATTCTTCAGTGTGAATTTCGACGTTGTTCGTGAAATGAAATTGAATTGAAGAATACATGTAACTAAATTGATAATTATGCCATCTACAGTAGGAAATAACCACTTGCTGAAGAGGAAAAAGGTCAAAAACAAACTTTATGTACAACATAGGGAAGTACTTAGGTACCCGTTGAAAGAGGAATGACCGAAATAAATACAAACGGAATTTTAAATTGACGGTTTAATATTAACAAAATTATTTATTTTAATTTTATACAAGAATAATATTAGACTTGGAGAAAGTTTTCTGTTGAACAGTCGATCACATTGTCTTCCACAATATATGCCTCTAGACTCCCTATCCCCTTTCCACCACTCAGCTGCAATCTAGCCAGCCTTAACCATTCCCCAATGCTCTTCTTCACCATTGAAATGTCGATTTCTGGGCCATTTCTGTTTTTCTCTTTTACAACATCATAAATCATGAAAATGATGTTAAAAAAATATCTGTAATTTTAAAAAATTAATCTGGTAAATCATCAAGTTTAATGACAATGCTGATATACAGTGTCATTAGGCAAATGTGATATGCTTACCGAATATTAATCCGATCAATCCCGAGAATTCCACCTCAAAATCCACCTTACACAAGGACTTCCCCTTCATACAGAACTTCAAAGCCAGTTCATTTGTCATCAGTGATGCCAGACAGGAGTACACTGTTTCATTCAGGGCAGAATTGACATTTTTATGGAATAGCCCCCGGAATAAAAGCCCAGGAGATTGATCCTTCAATAGCTGGAACTAAGTATTAATGGTTATGCATTAGATGGTTAAATCAATGTCAAGTGATGAGAAAGAAAACAAAAATGTTAATTAATAATAGTAGAGGGTTACCATATACTTTCTGATTTTCGGAGATGTTAACTCATTTTGTAAAGACTGTAATTCATCTATTGAATTGACCGGAAGAGAATAAAGTTCTCTAACATCTTCAGAGTCTTCACGGTTTCCTGATGATGCATTCAAATTATCTAATTTTATTAAAATTGTATTTATAGCTTCCTCCAAGCAAGAAAGTTTTTGGAGTTCCATTGCCATGTGTTCCACCACCTTTTTTTTCTAAGTTAAGCATGTCATCGGCAAAATTTTAAAATACATAAGAAGAAAGCGTTAAAGTTTGAGTAAAAAAATTATTTTTCTCCAACTAAACAAACTAGACGCAACATCAGCAAAACAAATGCCAAATCATATTATAAATGCTAAACTCTTGAACCAGTATTTTCCCAATTGCCTGACTGGTTCAGGTGCATTACCTTCTGAGTCTGGGAATGCAGAGGTTCTTTCATTGTTTCTACTCTCTGAATTGAACTTCTTCATTGGTCTCCTCAGATGTCCTAGAAGTGACCGAAACTGCTTTCCCAGGAATTCTTGGTGCCCTCTTTGAGGAAACACCCTGGTGCAATAACTTAACTGCCTGCAACTTTTTCAGACGGTTTTCATGATATTTATCAATTTTTTCTTTCACCATCACAGTAGAGGGATCTAAAAAAATTAATTTTCAATATAAATTAGCTCATCTTTTGAAAATACACAATTCAGAAAATAGAACATAACAATTGCTACATTACAATCGTTATAACTGACCCTTCAAGCCATTATTTTGCCTGGCTTTGCTAAGTGATATTGCCTTGGGAGCTGGTGAAGTCAGTGGTACCTCTATGGACCAGAACATCCCCTTGAGAGGTCTTTTTAGATTTTCCAGTAGCTGCCTTTACTGCTCTGCCAGGAATATCTGACAGAAAATCGTTATTGGAAGAAACACCCTCATGGGATGTTTACATTCCCTGCGAGTTTGTTTGTAGATTTTCGTGAGTTTTTTTCTTTATCATTAATGGGGCATCAGCTGCAATATAAATTTTTGATAGAGATAAATAATCTTTTGAAAATAAAACTTATGAAATATTAACCTCTTTGATAGGGGATCTCTTTTGGGTTAGAACCTCCAGCGCGGGGGCCCTCCGAACCCACGCACCTTCGGCCGCCCTACGGAGACCCCCATATCTCCAGCACTAACCCGTCCTGTCGTACACTCGGAAGGAGCCGCCAGGAGCCCTATCCCCTATCAAAGGTTCCTATATCCCTCGGGTAGCCCTGGCGACCACACCGGATCTCGGTGTGGCGTCCCGAATGTGTGGCTCCGTGGTGGGTGGGGAGCCCAGGGGATGAATTTCTGTTTTGAGTCCATGGATAACAATTTTCTTCCTCCAACGAAAAGATCCGGAAGTGGGCGGGGGAGAAAGTAAGTCTACCGCATGTCGGAAATTCCTTGTTATGAGATGTGCTAATGATGGTGAGACCCTGACAAAGGTATCTCCCTTTCTAATAAGACGAGTTCTGTCGGCAGCGATACCTGGTGACTTAGAATCGGCCAAAAAATTAAGGGATGGATCACTGTTAATTAAAACCAGCAACGAAACAAAGCGAAAAGCTATTAAAAATGACAAAATTTAACGAAATACCTGTTAAGGTCCAGGTGCACCAAACACTCAATACATGTCGGGGAGTCATCTCGCATTACGACCTGCTCTACGTCTCTGAAGATGTGATAAAGAGTGAGATGGCGTCTCAGGGTGTAATAGACTGCCGCCGTCTTAAGACAAAGAGGAACGGTGAGCTGATCAACAGTACGTCCGTCATCCTCACTTTCTGTCGCGACAAACTTCCTGACAAGGTCTATGTGGGATACGAATCTGTTTCCGTAAGGCCATTCATTCCTAGCCCCATGCGGTGTTTTCAATGCCAGCGTTTCGGCCACATCGCTACCAGATGTGAGGGCAAGGCCACCTGCCCGCGCTGTGGCAAAGAGAAACACGAAGGTGACGCGTGCACCTCTGAACCAACCTGTGTGAATTGCGAGGGATCACATCCAGTTTACTCTCGAGATTGCCCCAAGATGAGAGAAGAGAAAAAAAATAATGGAGACAAAGACAGTGGAAAAGCTGCCATATCATGAAGCCAGGAAAAAATATATAACACTCATCGCGCCTACGTTCTCCCGTTCGTATGCTGCCGTAGTAGATAGTGAGAAAAATAACAATACACACACGCAAGAGAAAAATAAGGAAGAACATACTATTAAGAATGTAAAGCAAGCCAAGCCAGATAAGGCTACCAAGCCGGCAACGAAGAAGGGCACACCGCCGGAAAAAAACGATGCTAGTCAGGGCTCTTCAAAGAAGAACCCAACCACAACACCCACCGTGGCCACGCAAAACAGGCGTGGAAAATCTCAGTCCCCGGGTCCATCTGGTTCGCCTACGCGCAGCCAACCAGAGTCTATGGAAGAAGACGAATATATTTCAGAGTCAGAAATCATCCGGGCGAAGGCTAAGGAGGGAAGACGCATTAAGCGTTAACTCTCCCTCTGGCAGTTTTAAATTAATTTATCTATTAATTTTATTTATTTTTATCGATTTTTAATGGCTTTTATTATGCAGTGGAACTGTAACGGTTTTTATCGGCACAAGGAGGAGCTCGAAATTTTAATCAAAGATTTTAACCCGTCCTGTATATGTTTGCAGGGAACGCGTTTTAAGGACACGGACAAGGGATATTTAAAACATTTTAACGATTTTATTCGGGACAATACCAGCGGCCAACGCGCCCATGGTGGAGTGGCGGTTTTTGTTCGGGAGGCACTTTACACCTCCCGAATAAATCTTAACACACCATTTCAAGCGGTAGCGGTGACGGTGCACGCTCCCGAGGCGATAACGGTGTGCAACGTTTATCTGCCGGAGGGTGCACCCGTCACCCGTTTTAATCTAGAATCCCTTGTTCACCAGCCACCTCAGTCTTTTATTTTAATCGGAGATTTTAATGCTCGCGATCGTCTATGAGGAAGCACCCCAGGAAAGTGCAATCGCAGGGGACGTATTTTATCAAGTTTTATTAGTGATTTTAACCTATTTTTACTCAATAACGGCGAGAAAAAAACGTTTTAACTCTTATAGCGGCGATTCTTCCTCCATTGACTTGAGTATTGTATCGACTAGTTTGGTTAATAAACTCAAACTCTCTGTGCATAAGGATCTTAGTGGGAGCGATCACTTTCCCCTTTTAATCAAAAGGGAGCAATATTTTAACCGCGATTTTACTAGACCAAGCTGTTGGACTGTCCGGAAAGCTGATTGGCATCATTTTAACTCAAATTTTAAGTAAGTGTGGGATAAAAACAACGACTGTGTAACAAAGGTAAGTCTTTTGACGTCCAGCATCATCCAAGCCGCCGAAATTGGCATACCACGATCTCGAAGCATCCTTCCGAGAAATGCCCTACACCCTACATGGTGGAATGAAACCTGCGCAGAAGCCATTAAAAAACGTAAGAAAGCTCTCCGAATTTTCAACAAGTATCCTACAGCAAATAATCTCTCCGCTTTTTGGCGAGTAAGAGCAAAAGCGCGTCAGGTAATAAAGGACGCAAAGAGGACTTCTTGGGTGAATTTTGTCTCCGGTGTCAACCACAGGACCCCACTTGCACAGGTATGGCGTAAGGTGAGGAGCATATCGGGTAGCAGCCAGCATCTAGGTATATCCTTCCTAGAAGTCGATGGAAAGGTTATCACTTCTCCAGCTGCGATAGGGAACGTATTCGCCCAATTACTCGCCAAAGTGAGCAGCAACGAATGCTATGAACGTTCTTTTGCGATCCTCAAGAAACGGCTCGAGAACGTCCCTATATCATTTAACGAGCCTAAAACAACGTCAGACTACAATATTCCATTTACCATTTGGGAGCTGAAATCTGCCATCCATGACTCCCACGACACGTCCTCAGGACCCGACGAGATCCACAATGCCTTCCTCCGAAATCTATCGGAATCGGCGTTGCTGGAAGTCCTTGAAACTTTTAATCATCTCTGGGCCAATGGTGATTTTCCTCCGTCCTGGCGGGAGTCCGTCATTGTTACCATCCAAAAACATGGAAAAGACCGAGCTGATTTGAATCCTTACCGGCCGATTTCTCTCACCAGCTGCCTGTGCAAGTTAATGGAGGGAATGGTAAATCGACGTCTCATTTGGTGGCTGAAGCGTCGAAAACTTCTCTTTAGGATACAACGCGGATTCAGACGGAACCGTTCCACCATGGACCACTTGGTTAGAATTGAAAATTTTATCCAAGAAGCCTTCATTCTCCACCAATACGTAGTCGGTGTATTCTTCGACTTAGAGAAGGCTTACGACCGGGTGTGGCGACGTAATATTCTACGCGTATTACGCGAGTGGGGTTTTAGAGGCTGTTTACCCATTTTTATACAAAATTTTTTTACCAACCATTATTTAAAGTAAGGACGGGACAGTTGTTATCAAATTTTTACCATCTTGACAATGGAGTTCCCCAAGGCTCCGTTTTGAGCGTGACGCTGTTCGCAATTGCGATCAACGACATAGCTCACTGCATCTAGGAGCCAGTGTTAGGGTCACTGTTTGTGAATGATTTCGCGATTTTCTGCAGATCATCTAGGGTCGTGAATGCATCGCGTATGGCGCAGCTCACCATCAATAAACTTCACAAGTGGACCCAAAATAACGGCTTCCTTTTCTCTTTGGAGAAAACAAAGTGCGTTCACTTTTATCGCACTCGGGGCATCCATGTAAATCCCATGTTAACCTAGGCGGTAGAAACATCCCATTTGTGGAATCAGTCCGTTTCCTGGGGATGACCCTCGAACACAAACTCAACTGGAAGGAGCACATTAATTCTGTCTAGGTAAACTGTTTGAAGTCTTTGAACATTTTAAAGTTTTTAAGCCACGCATCTTGGGGAGCAGACCGCACCACCTTAATTTTACTTTACCGCACACTGGTGCGGTCGAAATTAGACTACGGCTCATTCTTGTATGCGTCCGCTCGCGAGACGTATTTGAAAGCACTTAATTCAGTGCACAACGCAGTTCTGCGACTATGCACTGGGGCGTTTAGGACCAGCCCGATCCCTAGTACCTATACCGACGCAGGTGAGCCGCCTCTCTGCTACCGAAGGACCTGGCTTCTTTGTAGCTACGTTTCCAAACTTTTTGCAATGACGAGTCACCCATGTTATAGTTTACTTTTTAAACCCCGTTTTATTAATGTTTTTAACCGAAGGAATAGAGAAACCAGACCAGTAAGCGTTCGTTTTAACGATTTTATTCGAGGGTGCGATTTCACGCTGCCCGAAGTGTATCCTGTTTCATTCTCGGAACACCCCCCTTGGATCGCTCCCACTCCGGTGGTGAATATTTTTTTACGATCTCGACCGAAGTCTTCCACAACTCCCTCGGAGTACCAGCGTTTGTTTGCCATGTTCCGATGGAATCACCCCAACCTTACCCCCGTTTAAACTGACGGTTCGAAAGATAACTCTGCTTGTGCATGCGCCGTGTTCTCCCATATCCACGGGAACATCAGAGCGAAGCTACACCCGACGTGCAGTGTGTACACGGCGGAGCTTTATGCCATAAGGACAGCTCTAGAAGCCCTAGGTGACTACGGCGGCTCATTTGTCATATACACTGACTCCAGGAGCTCGCTACAAGCGAAGCTCTCTGGCTTCTCACCCGTGCACCCGATCGTGCAAGAAATACACTCTCTCCTGTTGACCCTTACGAGAAAGGGTTTGAATATCCGTTTTCTGTGGGTACTGGGACATGAGGGGATAGCCGGGAATGAGATAGCGGACGCTATGGCCAAGGAAGCTCTGAATAACGAAGATCTTGTCTCAACGTTGGTTCCCTACGAGGACTTACGAGCATCTCTAAGAAATGCGGTATTTGAAAAATGGAGGGAGTCGTGGAGGATTCTAAATAATAACAAGCCCCGTGGCATCAAGGACATGGTAGCAGCGTGGCCCTCCTCAGCTCGTAGTAATCGGAGAGAGGAAGTAGTACTTATACGATTGAGGATAGGGCACAGCCCCCTGACCCATGCGTATCTCTTTACTGAAGAGAAGGAACCTCCCCAATGTGAGGATTGTAAGTTTCCATTAAGTATTAGACACATCATGCTAGATTGAGTTAAGTACCGCGGAGCGCGAAGACGAAATAATCTAGGGGGAGACCTAAAAACCCTTTTAGGAGACCACCCCACCAACTTAATCAGTACATTTCGGTTTCTCAGAGATATAAACATTTTTAATAAAGTCTCATTATGTACACTTTCAACGAAGACATCAGATGCAGTAGATTACTTTATGCATAACTTTTGTAATTAAATCACACAGTAGTGGTGCAAAATGACCTAGCCGTCGACGCTCCCTAAATCCAAATACTACTACTAATAATTAATATCGACCTGCAATAGGCATCACCGATAACGAAATGAACCACTTAACAAGTAACGCATCACATGGCATTTCGTGGAAAGTTTCCAACGGTGAGAACGATAGCAGAATGACATGATCGCGCGCACATTTATATAAAATTTACATATCTGTGATCGCGCGTCGGTAGGAAAGCCCAATCCCTATCCATCAAGCATACTATACTACAGGAGTATTTAAAGTCAACGGAATGTACTAATTGGCGCCACGTGTAAAGCGACCGCAACTCAGGGAAAAATTTCTGCTGTGTAAGTCATTTGGAACTGCCATCTATTTGCTTTGTACCACTGATTTGTATGTGCTTTAGAACGGCTGTGGAATTGAAACAAGGTACACAGCAGTTCATGACATCATACCTTCCTCCTATGCCATCAATTCCTTTGGATTTGCCATGGAAATTGCTTTGGAATACATTTCCTCATATCTTCTACCTTTGAAACTCATTTGGAATTAGCATTAGAACTCATTTGTACACTATCCAAACAGCTTTGTAATTGCTTTAGAATTGACAATGGAACTGATTTGTACCACTCACCCACCGGTGGAACTGATTTGTACACCATCCAGACTGCTTTTTAACTATTTTGGAATTGGCAAATGGAACTGATTTGTACACCACCCAAACTGCTTTGTAACTGCTCTGGAATTGGCAATGAAACTGATTTGTACACCATAAAAACTGCTTTGTAACAGGTTTGGATACCTTACGGAGTTGCCTTGGAATTTATGCTGAAAATAATTTCTACATCTATGGAACTCGTTTCTTTCTAAATCAACTATATTATTGTACCAGAAGTAGACATAACCTGATAGTACATAATACAAACAATTCACACACAAAGCTATTAACAAATATTCCTACTCCCCCAGTGGACTTCCTTCAAGTGAAATTTAAAACATTTTCCTAACAACAAATAACCCTAACAGACAGTACTTTTTTTAAAACAAATGGTATTTACAAAGAAATTTGAGATCCTATTTTAAGTCCATACAAACCAGAGCAAGATTCACCACTCTTTCCCAATGCCAATATTAGAAAGAAATCTGCGTAAGGGCCAAAATGATTGGATCAGTTTATCTTAGGAAAATGGAGCTTGGGTCCTTAATTGATAGCTTTCTTAGTGAAAATTACAAACTAAAAATTCCATTGCATTGGCATAAGTATGGGAGGGGGGGGGGAGGAAGGATAGCTACCCCACCCCAAAAGCCTCAGAAATTTTAAAAATATTTAAAACTGTTGCCTGAATTAGACATACCCAATAACTGTATCTGCCTTAAGTTAAAATTTGGAAGTGAATTTATTGTTTAAGAAAGTCCTTTTTGTTTATTATTGCTTCAAATGACTTGCAAGTTATGCCAGAATGTGCATAAATGAATTCTCTTCAAAATGAAACAATAACCACTGCTTTACGAGTCATGATTCCTTAGTAATCAGCGTTTATGTGATTTTTCATTTTTTATCTGAGGCGTGACTCTGCAATGTTCAAAGGATGGTAACTTTATAACGGTTCAGTTCTGAGCTGAAATAAACTCATCACTATTCATCATAAGGATACTGCTTTCACATCTATAAATTTTTAGAGAAATCGGCGGTGGTCCCCTGACATGATTTTGCTCTATCTGCCTGATTTGAGATGAAATAGCCCAGCAATAGTGACCCTCTTATTTAGCATTGAACCAGGAAGACCAATTCCTCGGAACACAAATCAGAATCTCAAAATTCATAAGCACACAAATCAATGTTTCAGACAGTAGTACGCTGGTAATGGCAAATGCCGTATTTCTCCAAAAAGTCCCCCCCTCTATTTTGAAGCTTGAGTTCCAGGAAAAAAATGGGTCTCCCCTTTACTCTTACCACAAGCATTTTAGGAAAAAAAGGGGGCACTATTTTCAGAGAAATGCTGTACGTGTGAATAATCGGAAATAGCAAGGAGGCCAGTTTAGGCAAGATGGCAGTTTGCAAACTCACCGCAGTTCTTATATGACATCATGGGTAATTTGACTACAATAGGTAGTTTATGTCACACAACTTGTGCCACTAAATTGATCATGATATCTTTTCACATAGGTATCCATTTTAACTAAACAGCCAAAAAAATAGAACTATTAAGTATACTACATCCAATGAAAGTAATAATTTCATTGACTCACACTGCACTGCACTTAATAAATCTGCATCAGCTGCTGGAAGTCCACCCTTTGCTGCTCTTTGCCCTTTTGCGCAATGTTTTTTTTTAATACTCCCTCCCCTCTATCTTCTCCAGTAGGAGCCGCTGCAATTTCCCTGGGTTGCTTTTTGCCCTAGAGAGGCACTCCATTTTATCGATTTTCCTTATCATTATATTGAAGCCATGGTACACAGGTACCTACCGAAATGAAGATTCAGATGCAAACTTAGGAAGTAGTCATAGCTCCATACTTGTAGATGCAACGCATAATGAGATTACATTAATAGGCATTGTACAATGGACAGCTTACATGTTCTACCCTTGCAATAATTAAAAATTTATATTCACAATACCATCAGAAATTTAGAATGATGATGAATGAAATGGTTTCCTATCTCTATGCCAACTTGCACGACTAAAGTTTTCCCTGAACAATTTACCAATAACAATATATCATTATAGCATCAAGATGCTTTAGGAAAGCAGAGGAAATATAAAAAGCAGGAATGAAAATTTTAGCAACATAAGTACTACTTCACGCACTTGACACATCTAAAATGATTTCTAAATACAAAAGCACAGGTTGAGTAATACCACCTAAGGACCATACCATAGCATCCATGTCTCTTGGCTGTAAATTGTCCGCATTGCTGAGCAACACTGCAGCCTTTTCTGCATTTGTCACTGGAAAGACAATGTCTGGGTTAACAAACAGTGAACACTGCTCACATTAAACTACTTCTATTTAAATTCTTAATGAAGCATAAATGGTGAGTCAGACTCCCAACTAAAAATAACACACCTGCATGCACCATGTCTCTTGTAAGAGCTTCTATGTCGAAATCGGAGGACCCATGGGGTTTAGTGGCAGCAGCAAGAGGCTGCACTCTTTTCACCACCTCTGGGGCCACATTTAAGTCAGGCAGCGTCTAAAATAACCTGTCCACGGGCATTTGGCCGGCTTGTGGTGGCCGGACAGAGGGACAGCTTTTCCTTTTGCGTAACATGTTGGGCGTTTTTTCACAAAGCTTTATGGCCTCATCTACCCCCACAGAGCATGCGAGCACCTCAAACGCCTCACGCACCTCCTCACATTCTATCCTAGCGCCTAGAATGTAAAAGGAAGATAATTAGTCGCTTTTACTACATATACCATAAAATTCAAGTATAAAGTCATATGTAGCTTCTCCGTACCAACGCTATTGTGAGCCACAATAACAATGGGTTACATCCATTTTATTAAAATAACGAGTGCAACACTATGTCGAAATTAACCATGACATGAGAGCAACGGTGAAACCCACGCACAATACCACATCCTACGACAGGGATAGAGCCCTGGTCACACAATGCATGAACACTCTGCAGTCCATACTCATTTACTTGCATGGAGAAAGAGCTCCACTTGGACTAATTGATCAAACTATCTTATCACGCAATCCAATCATAGACATCATCGCATGCGATGGCACTATTTTCATTACTTGAATATAGAAATACAGTATTCAGTACGATCCTCATCAGCCCATCTTAGGAACCAACATATTCGCATAGCTAATGGGAATTGCCATTGAATGGCCAAATTACAATGGAAAATGTTGATTCGAATTGGTTATCATACTTACCTCTTTTCTTCACAATTCGAACCTCCTGGTCGGGCTCCGCTGCTTTAGGGTTCCACTTAATTAGGTGTGTTTGCCCTCTCAGCACACTTTCGACTTCAGGCAGGAAATCTGCAAGATGATCTACAATGGCTGTGGATTCATCGGACGTAAAGTATAGCACAGTCTTTATTCTCTTCTCCCGCTTACTTCTAGCGGTATATGATCGCACGCTGTCGACCGAGTCTTCATCGTACTCAACTATTCTAGACATAATGTTCTAAACGTGTGACCGCGTGTGACTACAATTCTATTCACCACGTGCAAGAAGTGTGAGTAAATTTACAACTAAACGAAAGCTCTTCTAAGACCGGATATGCCGGAAAGAAGTGCAACTTAACTCCAGTTGCGCTCTTGATAAACCAATGTTCAATTTTATGACTTCTTTTACATTGCAATATAATGCTTTTAATAACAAAATAATATTTAAATTTGTTTACGGATGATAAATGTTGCTCTTTTGCACGATTTTCAGATATATGTATTAAAGATAAAGCTTTATATTGACTAATGGAGCACCACATTATTCAAGTTTGGCATGTAATGATGACATTTTAAATTGCTCATCAAATTTTTTGAAAAAGATTCAATAAAAAAATATATATTTATAATTAGCTATTTTTCGTGAATGTAGCCATTTAAACATTTTTAATTAATTGCAAAGTTTTTACCCGACTAGCTTAGCAAAGGAAGCTAAGTGCCGTTGTGTGTTGAATTCTATCGCTTGATTATATATGTCTCACAATTCAGCACATATATATTCAGAAATCAAATCAGGAGAGTTAAGAAATAATTAGCATAGAGATTGTCTTTTAGTATCTCGGATATATAATTAATTTCATTGTCAGCTAATTCCAAGATACTACTAAGCTTTATTTCTGGTGGCCTTCGATCTTCGATTTATCTGCAAACGAATGCCGCGAGTTTCAAAATCCAAATTCCGTTGTTAACATGGCGAGTAAATGGTAAAGCGGTCAATCACGCACTACCATCTGGCGAAAGAGAAGAATTATGGAAGCGGAGGAAACCATTGGCGATCCACTTGAAGAGACTTATCAGGATGAGGAGCAAAATGAACTCCGTTCACAGTTCGTGCTGAGTGAGAGTTTGGAAAATGACTACTTCGGACTTAGCTCCGACAAAGGTGAGGGGGTCAGGATAGTAAATGCCTTCTAATAATTATTTGATGCTGGTATCTAGAGCATTAAAGTATCATTGTATTTATTTGGGATTCTAGTGCAGACTTACGGTGGGCTAATTAACCAATGTTAAGTGTTGACCATAGTAACATTAACTGAGGCAGGCGAGATATAATGGAATGATATCCTGATTCCATGAAAAAGAGAAATGGCAAATTTCCTAAATGGTACTTATTTAAGTAAATTTGTGGAAAATAGCAATATCTGTTCTGTCATTAAATCTTCACTATAAGTTGAGCCCTTTAGTACTCTCTGAGGTACGTCTTACAATAATGCAGAAAGCTGATTTAAACCATAACTCCATCAAACGTTTTCCCCCAATACCAGCAAACACTGAATGCATGGTATCTATCCCACAACCATTTATGAAATCCGGAACAAATTTAGAGAATATTTTCTCTCCTTTGAACCCAAAAACAGTGGTTGTGCCATTCAGCAGTGCAGAAGAACAATGCTCCAAGGACTTTTCATGAGTCCTCAACTCCACATTTTCTGAAGAGGGGTAGCAAAATACCCTCCGTCTCCCACCTAAAGAAACGCTTAAACCTTTATGCAGGCTTGTGGGCCCATACGCTTTCAAAAATGTGTTGAGTGACGATGTCTTCATGCATTTCTGCTGTTTGCATGCTGCTGTGAGAGTTTTACTCTCAGCAAGGCTAATGGGCAAGTACCTGGACTTTGCCCATGACCTGATGAAGTATTTTGTTTCCTGCTTCTCTAAATTGCACGGGAGAGAGAGTGTCTCCCACAATGTCCATAATCTCATCCACATTGTGGAAGATGCGAGACGATATGGCCCTCTGGATGACTTCAGTGCTTATAAATTTGAGAACTTCCTGCAAAGCATGAAGAAATTAGTAAAGAAAAGCGATAGACCTCTGCAGCAGAGAGTGAGAAGGTTGTCCGAAAGGAGTTATGCTTTGGGAATGAAAGAAAACTCCGATCAGACGCATCAAGAGCCAACTCCAAGCAACCTTCCTATTCCGGATGGTTTCAGTGGCCATGGATTTAGGAAAGTGTGTGTAAGCAATTACTTGCTTCCTACATGCTCTCCAAATAACTGTGCTGTTCTGCATTGTGGATCAATAATTTCCATAGAATTTATAGGGGAAAAAAGATTCCAAAATAGCTTTCAAAGGAAAAAGGCTAAAAAATCAAGGACTTCTACTCTGAGCCTGTATGTTCAGAGAAAGTAGGAATTTTCCTGGCTGAAGTTTTGTCTGAGGAAATCATTTGTTGTTCAAATGATATAAAGTGCAAGGCAATTCAACTGCCCTTGGAGTCTGGGAATTTCTACGTGGCTGAAATACTTCACTGTTAAAGTGAAATGCTGCAGTGGAGGTATGACTTCTAGCTACGTGTCCAAAATAAATTTCTCAAATTAAATGATTACAAATTCGGAATCTCACTGTCTGATTAAAACACTTCATATATTCTTTCCCTAGTCAATTTAAAAACTCTTGCACGTCAAGGATCCTCCAACAAAGGCCTATTCCTCTACAAAATTATCAATTAATATTTATATTGTTCCTATATCCTCTATTAGTAAATTTTAATGGATCCCGTCACAGCTATACAAATCCTCACCTGCTTGTTTTTAATTACCATAGAGCAAATTATGTCTTCAACTCCCAGCTATCCAGAATGATGAGGTAAAACTAAAACTAGTCATAACAGTCCGTGAAGCCTTTAGTTATCTAAATTCTTTGAGAGAATATGTCAAAACATTCAAGAATATTCACGCATTAAAGACAGTATATATTGCTGTTATTATTTAACTAGAATAGGCTTAGATTTCGGCTTGATTCGGCACAAGTATTGATTTCTCCATGTCCTCATCTAAATGTTAGTTATTTCTGGCGAATTTTACCGTGAAATCCTGTATACAACGATTTTAATTGGTTAATATTTTGAGTATGTTTGTTATATTCCATCATCTGTGAAGTATAATACAAGGATACGTGGTTATGGGTTAACCTGTGAATAAAGAAATGCATAAAACTGGTATAGTATAGAATATCCGATATCATTTGCTAAATAGACCATCAGAAAAAACTTTCCCATTACGTCCTTCCATTACCTGCTCAATAATGTCTTCAATCGTTGCCATATATCTTATATATATTAGAGTTATTTATGAAATATCAATTATTGTATCAAGATTGCAACGGCGCGAAAGAATCGTATATGCATCGATCTTCATTTCCTAACTCTTTTTTCTTGGCACACTAGCGCTAACCATCGTAAGTTCGGCAGTGCTAGGTACTAAGGCCTACGATGGTAACTCTGCGCGTTTACACGACGTTTTGAGGTTACGATCGTACGGATCAACGTCGCGACGATCGTTGTGTAAACGGGGCATTACTCACGTGTGTCATGGCGACTAAATTGCACGTGGTTCGAGTGGAGCGGTTGGCGCCACATGTGAAATAAAAAATGAAGAACGCAATTCGCAAATAAATTGTAAGTGGATGTGGAGCAATCACGTTTTCCAGGAGAAGATTTCCAGAAGGTTTGAGCGATCCTTGCCTATAATTATAAACATAACAGTGGGAATATATATTTTGCTGATAACAGAAATGGAGGGTGCACCGTCAATCAAACGCGGCCGTTACCGTCAATATATTACTGCTGACACAGTGGTAGGTGTAATGATAATAAATATGAATTAATGCTCAATGTAGTATGATTCTGTATGCACTTCATCCATTCTTTTCCACTAATAGGTTCCGCTAACTACGCAGAGGATACATTCCGTCAAATCTGGAAGGGGAAGTACATCACGGTTGTGTCTAGCCGAGACTCGTCACATTTGTTGCAAAGCGCAGGTGAATTCCAGTTGTGTTAACTTTTTATTTCAATATCCTTTTAATATGAGTGGTACTATTATGTCATATGGGGATTTGAAGTTCGTAGGAGGGTCAGTTAATAATAATAGTAATGTTTATTTATTATATTCATGCTGAACTTCGTTTTGTAAAAAGTCGAGTCATTTATTTCAGATGACGATGCAAATATTGCAAATGAAGATTCTGCGGGTGTCAGTCCCTCGGATCCTCATAGCATCCTGGAGAGTGAAGCTGAGATATCTGATGCAATGGAAATTGAAGATTTTTGTATGGAAGACATCTTGGAGAGTGAAGGTGAGACTTTGGATGCAACGGACACTGAAGGCATCCCAGAGAGTGGTGCTGAGATTTTGGATGCAATGGACGATGAAGAGTCTTTCATAGGAGATGATGAACCTGTAAGGTCTGTTTTCACGGATGGATTGCCTTGGAGTGCCCCTTTGTACAGTGGGAGTGAGTATACCCTTGGAGAAACTTATGTAGATATTTTGGAATTTGTTGTGACTCATTAGTTGACAAGAACGGCACTCTCCAGCCTTTTAGGTATTATCAAGAAAATTTTGCCAGCCTCAGCGGCTTTCCCTGACACTAAATATAAATTTTTAAAGCTATTACTGCACTCAGAGTCCATGATGAAATTCATCAAGCACAGGTATTGCACAGTTTTTCAGTTTTATATTGGTAATTGGGAATGCACCGATAATGTAGTCAAGTGCCCAGCCTGTGAAGATGAAAAGATAAATTCATTTTTTGTGGAACTTCCTCTGGAGGACAGTTTGAGACACCTTCTTGAGACCAAAAAAATTTATAAGCACTTCATCAACCCTTGTAGGACGGACCATGTTAATGACATCGTTGATGGTGCCATGTCACGAAAGAATCTTGTTGCACCTAATACTATACAATTGATATGGAATACGGATGGAATTCCAGTGGTCAAAAGTGCTAAGAAACAAATGTGGCCTATCCTTTACTCTGTTGCGAACAAAAACCAGCTACCCGGAAGAAAATAGGAACTCTGGCAGGTCTATGGTATGGTGACTCAAAGCCAAAAATTAATACATTTTTGAAGCCATTTACCGAAAATTTATTGAAGCTGCATAGGCAAGGATTAGCATGGAGAGACACTAAAAAAGTGTAACAATTAAATCAAAGGTTATAGCACCAATAATATCAGTGGATGCTAGAGCAAGAAGCGAGATGCAAAACATTACGGCATGCAACGGTAAATTTGGATGTTCTTTTTGTGAGCATGAGGGTCACATGCACATCATCAATGAAAAATGTAGGGTTCTTGTTTATCCTTACGTGAACCCCAAGCCAAAATTAAGAAGCCACATGGACATATTAAAACAAGCTCAGGAGGCTGTTAAAGTAGGTGAGCGTGTACGGGGTGTCATTGGGCCTTCAGTCATCTCTATGATTCCTTCCATTGACATGTCCTCCTCGTTCATCCCACATGCTATGCATGCTGTATACCTTGGGGTCGTGAGGCAGTTACTTCATTTGTGGGTGGACAGCATGCATTCCAGAGAGCAGTGGTATATTGGTATATTGGCAGGGTGTCAGAAGACCTAAATAGGATTCTCTTGACTATGCGTCCTCCAAGTACCATCACGCGAGGACCTAGAAGCTTAAAAGAATTGAGTAATTGGAGAGCGCCAGAGTTCCGGTCATGGCTCCTGCAGGGCTATTCTACTAAACGGGGCCATACGTATGGCCGGCCGTAAGTTTCTTATGGCCTGACCCGAAATTACGGCCTATACCGAATTGTACCGATTCCACTCTCGAGGGGCCATATCGTATGGCCCGGCCAAAAGTCTTAACGCCCTTTCCGCAGGCGAGTATGAGAATTATAATTGGTACTATAAGTTGGGTTCACTTTTTTTAACATTAATCATTTTTTGAGAAGGAAGTTTGTTCCAACATAGATACAAAATTAATTCTATGTTCCTTAACTGAAATGGACTCTTATTAAAGGATAAATTTGGATTTTCTTTAAACTCTGATCTGGCGGCAGACGCTGGAGATCTTAAAAAAAAGTGAAGAACGCAAATCACGGACGAGAAGAAGCAGAAGAAATTTGTACCCTACAGTATTATAATGATTATAATATTCGTGAATTGTGCATGTAATGGATAGAGTTATAACATGACATCCTATTGTAGTTCTAACCCTCTTTCTCTCCTTCCAATGGTGTAACTATTGTCTCATGGCTGCAATAATTTGCCCTCAAAAGCCGTAGAAATCCAGCCAATGCACGAAATCTAAAGATGAAATTGAAACTTTAAGTTTCATTAATTTTATTATCAGTGGCTTATGCTTAGGTAGCTGTATAAAATTAAAACATCAATATGAGACTATCATTCTTTCCTTGATTTATGGACAACATTTGTCCTTTACGCATCGACTTACTGAAGCCTTACTGCCAAAAAATGTGTTACCCTATGTTTCTCCCTCATGAACCGTAATGCTACGAGATTCTTAAGCATAAAACATTTAATAGCGGATATTTCTAGCTACCTACAGCTTTTCGAAACAAGTAAGAAATCTGCTAGCAAATGTAGCACAGAAAGCAAATAAAAGCCCGTTCCTCCGATCACTTTAACATATGCAGCATAGCATCCATTAAAAAAGTATTTCTAACTTTTTAACTACAAGCGAACTTTTAGTTCATCCACTATATCTATTTACAAATTAAATAACAACTTCTTTTGACGCGCGGAAAGATTTAATTAAAATATCCATCATCGTATGCGAACGGATTACACGTATCCCGTATACTCCTTTCCAGATGAAATCGGCTTCTTTATATTATATATCTAGCCAATGCCCTTTGGATCCGTATATGTGCTCCCCCGTAATATTAATATATTTCTTGAAACTTTAAATCGCTTTATAATCGACGACACTCCGTAAATTTCTTCTATAACTCCGTAGGCGAGCAATGTTATTTCGTATGGCCCGAGTTGTGACCGCCTCCTAGGCAGGCCATAGTGTTGCGGCCTTTAGGCCATAGCTACCGCCCGACATATGGCCTTTCGCTCAGAGTAGAATCGCTCGAAGCCATACGCATGTCTCGAGGCCGTAGTTATGGTCGATTTCGACTAATGGCCCGGCCATACGATTAGTGGAATAACCCTGCTGTTCTACTCCCCTATATGCCTTGAGCATTTATTGCCAAGGCCATACTATGAACATTGGCTGCTGTTTTCTGCGGCCATATTCATACTGTCGCAGGAAAAACTAAATATCACAGAAGTAGATGCAGCAGATAAGTTTCTTAACTTGTTCTGTGGAGATATGGAGATGTTGTATGGTGAGAGACACATGTCTTATAACATCCACCAATAACTCCATTTAGCACAGGGAGTGAAGAATTGGGGCCCTTTATGGGCTAATTCATGTTTCCCATTTGAGAATGAAAATGGTAAATTGCTGTCTTTAGTTCATGGCACTCAATTTGTTAGTGAACAAATTTTGGCATCAACATGTGTAATAACATCTCTGCAGGCTTTGAAGCAAGGGCAACAAGAGCCTGAAATGGATGTTGTGAAACCTTTGGGGGCACCTATTCTTGGAGGACTGACATTTCTAAATGAAAGAGCTGTGCGTACCTTACGTGAGTTTGATCCCAAGCATAGTGTATTTCACTCCCGTGTGCAAGTTGAAGGCAAAGGAAATTGCACAAGTTCCCTGTACACACGAGCAACAAAGAGAAGAGATGAATTCATCGTATTTAATGATGAGAAGCAACAGTATGGAAAAGTTCTTTGCTACGTTAAAACAAGTTGAAATTCAATTTTTGCCTTGATAGAGCTTCTACGAGTGAGTCAAGACTCCAGATTTGTTATACGAAAGTTGAAATATAACATAAAACAAATGAAAAATTTCACGTTTACAAAGGAATATAAGGTGGTTCCAGTACATAGTTTTAAGTCCAAGGTTATGGTACATGAAGACTATATAATTTTAATGCCCAACCGACATGAGGTTGTACTGTGAGTTTAAATTGTGTACATATTAAGCCTAAAAGATTGCCATACTTTAAATGTCAATGAAAATTGCTGCTAACTTTACACTCATGAGGGTGAACGATGCTAGGTAATGGACTCTTCAGTGTCCTGGCAATTAGATGATTGTTCCCAGTTCTTAATTTGTGTTCCCATTGATATTTGTTGCGAACTTTACCTTCTTGTGGGTGATCAGTATTAGCTAATGGACTCTTCAGTGAGCTGGCAATTAGATAACTCTTTTGAGTTCTTAATATGTGTTCCCATTGATAATTGTTGTGAATTTTACCTTCCTGTGGGTGAACAATGTTAGCTAATGGACTCTCAGGTAAAAATTTCTCCCTTGCAACTTGACTGAAACTGGGCTGAAACTACCTTAAAACTCACTGCCTTGCTTCTATGCTGAAACTGCATTGAAATTGAAACAAACCAGTGGAGTTTGGAAGAGGGATGGCAGTGCAATAGCAGTGCAATTAGGTACTCCAGCTACTCCCTTGAAACTCCCTTGGCCGACTGGGCTGGCTAAACTGAAACTCCCTTGCCTGCCAGACTGAAACTCCCTTGCCTACCAGACTGAAACTCCCTTGCCTACCAGACTGAAACCCCCTTGCCTACCAGACTGAAACTCCCTTGCCTACCAGACTGAAACCCCCTTGCCTACCAGACTGAAACTCCCTTGCCTACCAGACTGAAACTCCCTTGCCTACCAGACTGAAACTCCCTTGCCTACCAGACTGAAACTCCCTTGCCTGCCAGACTGAAACTCCCTTGCCTACCAGACTGAAACTCCCTTGCCTGCCAGACTGAAACTCCCTTGCCTGCCAGACTGAAACTCCCTTGCCTACCAGACTGAAACTCCCTTGCCTGCAAGACTGAAACTCCCTTGCCTGCCAGACTGAAACTCCCTTGCCTACCAGACCGAAACTCCCTTGCCTGCCAGACTGAAACTCCCTTGCCTGCCAGACTGAAACTCCCTTGCCTGCAAGACTGAGACTCTCTTGCCTGCCAGACTGAAACTCCCTTGCCTGCCAGACTGAAACTCCCTTGCCTCCCAGACTGAAACCCCCTTGTTTGGCTGAATACAATTCTCCTGCCCAATCCATTGAAATTCCCTCATCAAATCATATGGAACACCATAAATCCCCTTGCTTAACCTAGCCAACATTGGTTGATCACATAATTGGTTCCATCCACTATGTTGCATTCATGATGAAAGATAAAGTGTTTAAGTGATTGTGAGCAATAGCTGTTTCTGCAATGACTACAACAGTTTTCAAAAGACAATTTATTACAAATTGAAAAATATCAATTACATCAATTATTATTACCAATTACATCAAATGCACAAACAATAATTATAAATACGATAGAATCCTGATTAAATGTTTTTCAGTGGGGACCAAATTTAAAACTAAATGAGCACAAGCCATTTTTTGAGGTTTTAGGGTCTGTAATGATTGGAATGGCTTTTTATTAATAAATATTATATATTTGCGGAAAGACTAAATGAGGATAACTTTTACATTGCTCGCATAGGGAATGAATCAGGACCCCAAAAAATAAACAGTAAATGCGGAAAAACATTGAATGCGAAAACCTTACATGCGGATCTGACTGTACATCAATTATTACTACGAATTACCAATTACATCAAATGCACAAACAATAATTATAAATACGATAGAATCCTGATTTAACGTTTTTCAGGGGGGACAAAGTTTTAAAACTAAATGAGCACAAGCCATTTTTTGAGGTTTTAGGGTCTGTAATGATTGGAATGGCTTTAAATTTATAAATATTATATATTTGCGGAAACACTAAATGAGGATAATTTTTACATTGCTCGCATAGGGAATGAATCGGGACCCCAAAAAATCAACACTAAATGCGGAAAAACATTAAATGCGAAAACCTCAAATCCGGATCAGACTGTAAATATATTATGGAAGCTGGGCGCTCCTGCCATAGAGAAGAAAAATAACTGATGAATCACAAATGACATAACTCAAAACCACATTTAAAAATAGATAGTCGAATATGATAAGATAACCAGTGAAAGCATAATGATCACACAATTGTTTGCAAAAAAAATCAAATGACATTAAAACACAGAACCGTTGTTTCCCTCATTAATTACACTGCATTCATACCACCATCAAACGAAGGACGTCTAACCGTCAATTATTTCAAATGAGAAAGATACTAGGCATCTTAACACTAGGAATACCGGACTTGACATCCCCCCTAGAACTACCAAATGGAGTCATTTCGACTCCTACCTTATAATTGTTTGTTTGTCCAGTTTATCTATGTTTTTATTGATATATTGCTTTAGTTTATTTTTTTTATAATTTCAATATTTTAGACGTGGTTTTAACAAAAAATATATATTTTTAAATGCGAGATTCGACAGTATTGCTTTGTAATCGCCGTGGTAAGGCACAATTCGGAGTTTCGTTTAAAATCCATAAATTTGTGTTAAATTTAAAAAATCGCGAAGTAACTAAATAAAACGAATGGGGATAAAATGTAACAGTGATATAAAAAATTAGAAGAGAGAAAAACACGGCAGTAAGTAAGAGGGAGCGATTACTCAAGGGATGTCATGCTGCGCGAAATCATTAAGAGCGAATATCTCTCGAACCCGGGCCTATGTGGAAGAAAGCCGTGACACTTTTTCTACCTTACCTATATAGTTTCAGAATATAACATCCGCATGCAGATCCCGACATCACTTTGGCGATGTCTCCTTGTCAGAATAATACCAATTTTAGATGAAAAAATCATGCTGCAAACAATGGATTTCACAATAAATCACAAATAGTTTAAAATCAGTATTGAACAACGGTTGAGGATTGGGCGAATCAAATGCCAACATCGCCTTCAGCATCACCATGTTTTTTGTACCGAAATGTGTACATACTTAGAATTTTAAAGGGTAGGGTCTACGAGTGAAGTTATCTCATTACATATTTCAGCTAGGTTGAGATTCTCATTAAAAATAGGCTAGATGCAAAACTTTCAGCCTAGGTGCAAGTATTATCTTTAATTCTAATAATTAAGGGCACTTAGAACAGTTTCCATGATGACCAAAAAATTAAAACCTTCAGTCAACAAGCAGTTACTGACATTTTACATCAGTTAGTTAATGAATTTCTAGATATTTGAGTATACAATATGTAAATTAATTTTTTGCCTATTACTACAAACAAAATTAGATGCACCTAATACAAATAATAATTAAAATTCTGTTCCATAATATTCCAGAGGAAATCATTTGCCTTAATAATCTAAGCACTGACATCTGCAGATGACAACTATGAATGTAGTAAGACTTACTTTGGTCGCCTTTGGGACCGTTTCAAAATCGCCGGGAAGGAAGATCGCCTTTGGGACCGTCCCATCTTCCTTCTCTGCTTCACCCGCAGATTATTGGACAGAGTGTTGAAAGCATGATTAATTGTGGTGAAATTCTTTTCGCCGCGGAACTTGCAGCGGACAAAATCTAAAAAGAAAGGATGAGAGAACGAAGAAATTAATTTACAATGCTCAACCCAATCACTTTCCAAAAATGAAGCCCTTTAAAAGACTTAAGCAAGTATAATTGTAATACATTAAGGGTATGACATTCAAAACTGAGTGAATTGTGAAAGTTTTACAACTACCTAAAGGAATCTTTGACTATAAAGGAGTCACAGTAATACAGAGAGCCTTACTTGAAATAGCCTGCAGCACATTTTTATCCGCTCCAAGGTTGCCATTGCACTCGATCCTTTGCTCTGTGGCGCAATGGCAACGAATGTACTCCTCACCGAAGACTTTGGTGAGGAGTAAGTTCTGCAGTTTTCTCGGATTGCCTCGGTCTCTCTCCAGGGTATCAATCTTGTCCCTCCTATTGATCCAAACATTAGACCCCGCAAAAACCTCGACCTGACAGGAGAGAATGATTAAAAGATGTTAGCAATTCATTATAGGCCTTTTTTCCAAGAAATTTAAAACAGTGTACCACGTGAAGCAAACTGCAACTAAATACTCTTAATGGTTGCTTTATCTGCTCATCCCAGCCTGTCGGTTTTAGGCGCAGGAACAGCCGATACGTGGCGTCGGCCATGGCGTTTTGGTTTCCTGCAATAGTGAAATACCACATTTAAGTTAAATATTCATGCTGCTAGGCAACGTGGAATTTATTCCAATGAAAATACCGATCGCATATGGCATAGCAAACGTACATACAAACAAAAAATGAAGTTATTGGGGCATATATTTTCATGAAATGGGCATACATCTAAATGTAAATTGCACTAGCAAGGCACACCCGCGTTCCTAATTTCGTCGAAGGCTGTCTCCAGCTCGCTCTTGTCCCAAGGATGAGAGACAGATGGTGCAGGATTGATACTCGGTGCAGCATTCTCTTGCTCATCCATCATGCAGGAGAAATGCACAGCAGTCGCCACGGCGTTCAACGAATTCATTGGCGACGGCTTCAAGATCCTGGGATTTTCTTCCCTCTTCTTCATCATGGACATTGCGGGCTCCTCATTCATTAATTCTTCGAAATCTTTAACCCTGCCTGGATTAAAACGCGAATTCAACGTCAAAATTCACAAAGCTGAACGTGGAAGGAAAATCCATGCCATCAGATATGTTAAAACGCTTACCTCCAATTTTCAGGGCCGTCACCTCCACCGACCTCGTTCTCCCCTTCACTTTAATGTCGATTTTGTATTTCCCGTTCACAACAGGTGAAGTATCGGGTAAATACCTACGATAATCATCCTCTAACATATATGTATCATCCTCTTCGCAGTGGAAGAGGATGCGATGATTCTCCCTCCCAGATCTCTGCGATTTCCTCTGGCAGCTCTCCACAGAATCCATGGAATCTTCGCTATACATAATTAAATCACGCGATATACTATCTGTATCTGCCTTCGGCCCTTCGGCTTTACGAGTCAAGAACGAACACGCCAGAACACGCGACCTCGTTCAACAAGAAGTAATGGCGACGGGAGTCAACGAATAAAAGCGTTGAGCGGGAAAAGATATCCGTGCTGCCAACACCTATATTAGAAAAATACATCACCGCTGCCAAAATGGATTCCGTACTTATCCGGTAGATGAATATCGTATGTTGGCAAAACTTATGCTGGCTTTATGAGTCAAGTTGAAAATTCTCTCTCGTAAGATTGAAGTGTACAGAGCTCATCCCAAACCCTAATACTGGATTAAAAATTTATTAATAAAATTAAGCGTATAATTAGCCACGTATTGTTGTATTTAAAATATGAAATCGCAAAAAATAATCGGTTAGTGCGAATATGACTTCCGGTCCTCGCGGTTCAGTGGTGGGGTATCAAACTTTGGGATTAGGTGGAATAGTGTACTTGTGCTTAATAATGTCTTCACGACTGTACTGTGGATTGTCAAGAACAACCGAGTGGAGAAGAAAGAAGAGGCAATATCAGAACTCCTCTGCGGACGGTGAGCAGTTATTCATGTCGGACGATGTTTACCGCGAAGAAGATGAAGTTTCGTACGTGTCTCATTTGCAGGATGACTTCTTTCATCATCTTCCTAAAGTTGCAGGTTTGCATTCGTAATTAGTTATCCGTCTATGCATTAATGCGTATCCATGCATATATTAATTAATGGCGTTCCAGATAATTAGAATTTCCATCATTGTTTCCTAACATAATTCTTAAGATGCCGAAATAATTTAAGATCCAATTTCTTTCAGAACCTCCCTTGACCACTCCAAGAATGGGGATATCGAGCAAGCTAAGCGTGAAGAACATGATATTATGGAAGAAGGTAATACGTTATTAATATTATTCCATAAAAGCCCGTTCAGATCAAGTTACCGATGTAGTAATAATCCGTTGCATTGCCCACTCCAGTTAAAGAACTGCAGTAATTCTATTGGGAGGCCGACATATGTCTTTGTTCGGATGAGGTTACAGTATTTCAGTGTCCTCTTGATTGCAGTTTTAAAATTGTTCCTTTTTACATTTACAATTTTTCCCTCTACATATTTTCTCTGGGCTCTATCTACTCCCCAGACAAGTGGCACAGCAAGGGAAGGGGTTGGGGGATGAAAAAACCCCCAGAGCTCAGAGAAATTTTTAAGTTTAATCCATTTTACTTAACTGGATTGATATTACTAATAGAACTGTGTAAGGGTTAATAAAATATCCCTCAGAAAGCCGTAAAACTCACCATTTTGGTCCATTTATCATAAAATTCCGCAAATTTATTTATCTCTCTCCTACCACTTATCCAGGTGGGTATACCATACCCCCACACACCCTGGTATTAATTGCACCGAAACCCCCCCAACCTTAATTCCTTGTTGTGCCTCTGCCCTGTAATTATGTGATTTAAATGCTATTCCATCTACATACCCTATCATGAAATGTTTTAAGCTGAGTTTTCTCCATATTAGATGCCTCATGAGACTTATGTTCTTTTACAAGTGTAGTCCATACGACGGTCTTCGCTGTATATCCTGTATTTGCTGTTAGCCTCCCATGAGATGGCAATAAATTGAACACTGACTATGTGTATTGAATGGCATTTATAAGCTAAATTTTGGGTGAATAAGGTGACATTTACAGTCATGGCAGTCCATGTTAAGATGAAGTTGGTGATGCCTAACATCCAAAATTAAAGCATTTCAGATTATGATGACTTCTTGGAGAATTCAGATGAAGAGTCTGATTGCAGTGAGACTTGCAGTTACTATTCCCTAGACGATGAAGCAAGCTTTGATGAAAACGACTAGAAAGAATCACCTCCAGGGATCACAGTGAATGACAAACTGTATGAAGTTTCTGCGATTACTGTGTTAGAAAGTAGTATTATGCTGATTTCATTTTACCTGCATTTTAAGTTATCCAATGCCTGCACGGATAAGTTGCTTGAGCTACTTTCACTGCATTTGCCTTCTGGTAACAAAATGGTGACTTCCACATTTAAGCTGAAAAGCATTTTTAAAGGTAAAACTATCTTTCAGTAAGATGCAGTATTGTGCTCAGTGTGAGAAACTGGTCAGCAATAATGCTAGAGACTGTGACACCCATGTAAAAACAGCCAATGCACTTTTTTTATGTAGTAGCCCAGATCAAGGAACTATTTCTCCAAAGTGATTTCTGTTCTGCTCTAACTCATCGATTTCACAGTATTAGGGAAGGTGATGATAATTTGCAACTGTGTACTTATGGTAGATTGTATAAGCAGTTCAATAGGTACTGAAAGGGTGCTTATGATTTCACATTCATGGTTTATACTGATGGGATGCGATTATTTAACTCTTCCAAAATTACTTAATGGGCCATATTATTTGTGATGAATGAACTTCCTTATTCTAAAAGATTTTTGATGGAAAACATTGTGCTAGGTGGCTTATGGCATGGTTCCGCCAAACCTGATACCAATGCTGTTTTGAACCATTTCATAGAAGTGTTTGAAACACTCAAGAATGGTATGTCAATGATTGTTTGTGATAGGTCTTTGGAAACAGTGAGGAGCTTTGTGCTAAGCAGCATTGCTGATATGCCAGCCTAGGCGATTATGTATAATATGAAAAATTTCAATGGTTTTTTTGGCTGTATTGAATGCCTTAATAAAGGCAAGACTGTACTACTTTCATGCAAAAGTAGAGTTTTCTGTTATGAATACGATGAAGTTGCACTCGTGCGAACTGCAACAGCCTCAAAGAGGCACTGCCTTGAAGCTGAAAAGACGAGGAAGCCTGTTTTTGGTTTCAAAGGTGTGCTTCAACAATCGAAAATTATGCCAGATTTCATTTCTGGCTCTAAAATTGATTTCATGCACTGTGTTTTTGGTGTGTCCAAGCGCTTGATGGAACTGTGGTTGAAACCCTGTTTCAAAGAGCTTAGATGTAATATAAACCGTGAAGTTAAAGTCATTGACAAGAGACTAAGGGGCCTATTACGAACGAGCGGGCGGTACGCTACCGCCGGGCGGAGTTTTCGTTCGGTATACGGTATCATACCGCCCCTTACGATTACGAATGGGACGGTCGGCAAGTCACCGCCGGGTGGAGAGTACGTGTCAGGGGGTCGGTAAGGAGCGATGCGGCGGAAGTGACGTTTGTATGAAAAATTCTGAGCTCCTTCAGCCCGAAAATGGTGTAGCCAATGGCAAGGGCGTGCGGTGTTCCAATTCCGCGGCAACTGTTCCTAGCAGACGAATATTTCGGCAAGAGTTGTTGGCAGTCGATAAAGACAATTAGTGGTATTTATGGAATAATAAGGATGTGTCCTTCGTTAATTCACCTAAAAAGTTTGACAAATGAACGAATTTTGCTCCTCAATTCTTACTTAACCTCTTCGGTCCCCTTGTCCACATATGTGGACAGCCGGTTTATTATTAATTCACAGGCTAGTTTCTTCCAGTAGAATATTGTACTCTTGTACGCATCTGTGGACATACCTTTTTTTGAATTTTCCGCCTTGACAGCGCCAATTCTACATACTAGAAGCTATTTATTTCAGCATTTGTTTTCCAGAAATCAAAATGGCGGCCACAAATAAGCACATGGGAAGTAAGTAAACTGTATTTCCGCTAATTTTCACTGGTTCATGTTGAATTTTTTTCTTTTAATGTAATCATTATTTATACTTATGATGGTAGTCTGTTGTTTTTCGTGCGACCACCAATTATTTTTCTATCCTTCAATTAACAAATGTACACATATGTGGACATCGGGTTTAACTTTGCTGTTTAACATGCTATAGGCCTCTCTGCTGATGACATTTTGGAAATGTTAGGAGATAGTGATGTGGATATTCCAGGGGAAATATCTAGTGGTGAAGATGAAGAACATGATTTTAATGAATATTTAGAAGAATATTCAAGTGAAGATGATGTTCCACTAGCATCACTCCGTTCACCGAATTCAGAAAAAGGCACTCCGAAGAATAAAAAATGGACACGTGACAAGTGAGTTAAAGTGCATTGAATGATACTGCATGCACTTATGAATACATTGGTGATAATAATAAATAAGTAATCTGCAAAAAATTGTACAACTTACAGGATGCCACCATATGTACACGACGTAGAAGATCTCTTTTGTGAAAATGAGGAAGGGAGTCAAAATTTCCTCGATATGTTTTTCGAGTATTTTCCTCCCAGCTTTTGGAAAAGTGTGGTAGAACAAAGCAACCTGTATTCAGTACAAGTAAGAGATCATCGCTCCATTAATATGACCTACGATGAAATCATCAGATTTGTTGGAGTGTCCATTTTGATGGGTTCACTAAATTATCCGCAAACAAGGCTGTATTGGAGTAGGGATTTGGCCGTTCCTCTCATTCAAAAAGTCATGTCACGGGACAGATTTTTCGACTTAAGGAATCATTTACATTTCGTTGACAAATTTGTTACTAGCGATAGCGATGACAAGTTACAAAAAGTAAGACCGATACTTGATGCCTTTTTGAAAAAATGTCACATGCTACCTAGATCGAATGAACAATCTGTAGATGAACAAATGATTTCTTTCACTGGTAGATGTCCTAATCGACAGTATGTACCGAATAAGCCACATCCAGTAGGACTAAAAAATTTTGTTCTTGCAGAAAGAGATGGTCTTGTTCTTGATTTTCATATCTATGTTGGAAAAGGAACCATTCCTGATAAGGACATGAGGGAGCTTGGTCTGGGCGCAGGAATTGTGAAGTTGCTAACGAGGACGATCAGCCATTCCATCATCTACTGCGACCGCTTCTTCACTAGTGAAAAACTAGGTGATTACCTAGTGGCAAATAATTTTAACCTCTGTGGTACTGTCATGAAAAACAGAGTAGGTGGTGCACTTAGTATTTTGAAATCCGACAAAGAATTAAAACGGGGTGATTATGACGAGGTTCTGCGCAGTGATAAAAAAATGTGTTGTGTCAAGTGGCAGGATAGTAAGGCAGTCACTATGCTATCTACTTGCATAGGTAGTGAACCCCACTCATCTTGCTTGAGATGGGACAAAACAGAGAAGAGGAAACGTGAAGTCAACCAGCCTCTAGTTATAAAAAAATACAACCAATGTATGGGAGGAATTTATCTTTGTGATCGACTTCTAGCATATTACTCTTCTTCAATGCGTACCAAAAAATGGCCTTTACGGGTATTTACGCACTTTGTTGATTTGGCTATAGTAAATTCCTGGGTAATGTACCGCCGAAATTGTGTGAAGGCAGATGTACCAAAAAGAGAAATTGCCTCACTTTTGCAATTTAGAACTCGATTAGGCAATGCAATAATTCACTTTGAATCTGGAAGGGTTGAAATCAGGGAGGAGATCCAAAAAAAAGAGGCAGGCCATCAAAATGTAGTTCAATTAGTCCAGGCCCTCATGAGAGTTCTAAAATATGTGTAAATGAAGAAACAGGCATTGAAGATCAGCAAATTGACCACGAGGATCAAACCCAGCAAAAACGTCGAAGAATCATACACCCTGTCAATGACGTCAGATTTGACAGGATAAATCATTGGCCTATTTTTAGCAATGACAAAAATGCATCACGATGCAGACACTGGCTGTTCATCAAGAACTAGGATTAAATGCCAAAAGTGTGATGTATACTTATGTGTGAGCCTCAATGGCTGTTTTCAAAAATTTCATACAAGGCACTAAACATGCTGAAAGAAAACAATTGTTTTTTATTTTTTTAAGATTGTATTATGTATCATAATAATTGAACTATTTGATTTGTACTAAGATTTTAATTACTTATGTGCCTTTATTTTAATGTCATTGTAATTCATACTTGACATAACTGTTTATTTGAGAAATATTAAAAAATAAAAATTACTAAAAAAATTATTTATTCTTCATTTTGTTGATAAACTTTTATATTTTTATTCGTGGTACAATTTTTTCGCATGCAATAATAGTATTTGATCAATTAAGTAAAAAAAGTACATATATATCGCAATAAAAAACAGAAAAGTATATTTCACAATCTGCATATATGATCCTCATGTCCACATATGTGGACATAGAATATTTTAACAATTATAGAAACAATTTCAAAAATACTTCCACACACAATGTCAGTAGTCTCATATGTGCTAAATATTAGCAAGGAAACATTTTTCTGAGAGCCAGGTTTTTTTCGGGACCGAAGAGGTTATAGGATAAAAAGTTGAATAAAACAATAATTAGCAGTGACTTGCGGAAGATATCATCAAAAAATCACGTATGAGCAGTCGCTGGTAGTGATAAATTGCATGGCAGACCATCGAAAAATTACGATAGAAGTGCTTTTAAGGCCAACGGGCAAGGTGAACCACCAATTCCATTAGAGATTTGACCGAAATGCCCATTATTAAAAAATATATGAAAATCCACAACGAATACTTAGCTGGAGACCCTTAATCACAGACAATACGACACTCAACATCTGTGAAATGACAAAATATCTGTTGCTCTGCATTCCTTTCGTGTAAGTAACGGGGTTTAGAAACCTAATGCAAATTCAGAGAACAAGAAAGGCACTTTTAATAATAACGAAAAATAACTTTTTGGCTGTTATCTATGAAAAGCAATGGAGAATTAAAAAACACAAGATATGCACTACTAATTACAAGAAAATTTTATTTCAATATAATATCACAGAGTTTCACCATTTCTTTGGTTTATTCACGGGTACACAACCACAGCAAAACAGTTTGCCCACAATAAACATATGAGATCGCGAATCGGTTCCGCGGCAATCACACACACAGGCTACAACTTATTTCAATATTTCAGGTAAAATCCACAATCGATACAAGCTCACACCATTATAAATAATGGTAAATAGGATCATCAAAAACTGGAAGTCATTAAGTACCATTCTTATATTCATCACGTAAACCTTGCAATGAAGAGCTCGCTATGATGAAAACAACTATTTAATCACTGATTATAGGCCTCAGATTATCCCACGCAGGTGGCACAGGTAACATTTCTCACTACAATTCCTTGGTACGATTTATATCCTAGTATAAACAAATTTCACACATGGCTTTGAACTTGATAGCTTGGTCGTGAAATGTAATCTCTGCAGTGAATGACGAAGGTAAAAACGCCACTGACAATTTTTACATTACTATCAAACACTTCTCGATAGCGTAATACCACTGTTTACTAACCAATCACAATGGAACACTGATAATTACAGATCTTGGCAGATATTTGTCAACCTCGTCAAACTTTGTGCATTACAACCACTGGCACTGTGATTAACGGTAGTTGTCACGTTGAAAATAACACTATTTTGAAACAAAAGATGTTCGTAGAAATCTCCAAGCAGCGAGCAAAAGTTACATTCACCACACAATTCAAGCAGTTGTGACATTGAAAATAACACTACTTTGGCACAGAAGATGCTCGTAGAAATCTCCAAGCAGCGAGCAAAAGTAGTATTCACCTTGCAATACAAGAAGTTGTCACGTTGAAAAAATAATATTTTGCCACAAAAGATGTTCGTAGAAATCTCCAAGCGGCGAGCAACAGCTGTATTCACCATACAATACAAGCACAGGCAGTCCTTAACGACGAATTTTCCGGTACCTATGAAGAAATGGAAGAGGTTCGTGCATATAAAAACATAGCGGACATTAAAAAACATCCAAATTGTTCTAATTAAATAAATGAATGAGGGTCAACTTACAATCAACGTATACATCTCCTACGGCCGTGGCTCAGACTGCTACAACGTTGTTATATGGGTATTATAAATTTTTTGTTCAACTGCTCCAGTCGGCTCCAGTTTTATATTTTATACGCTTACTCAGACATTAATATTATAAATAACACAAAATATGATAACTTCCGAGTCTCTATCGTCGGATATTTTGTTTTAAAAACGCCAGCTCGACCCGAAAAATGTAAACAGACGTCTGCCATTAGGGGGTCGGTATCTCACCACCGGGGTAGCTGGCCGTGGTATCATACCGACCCCTAAGCCGTGGTATGATACCGACCGGTGGCCACTCGTAGTCGCTCGGGGGCGGTAAACGCGCTTCGGGGCGGTATGATACCGCAGGCGGTATCTCACCGCATGCGGTGAGCCGTTCGTAATAGGCCTCTAAGTCCACGCAGGAAGTCATCACAAGAATCATAATAGTACGTGACATTGATATTGAGAGAAGGAACAATGTAGGTTGGTTTATCATTTTGATGGTCAAGTTATTAAGACATGCCCTCGCTTGCAATAGTGCAGGGTTGGCTGTTGGCATGTAATACTGATTCATAAAACCTTTTAAATATTAATTTAGCCATAGTGAGAATGAAACGACACAGCTTTTTGTCAATATTGTTTGAAGCATATTGTGAGCCTAAAATTAAATAAATAAAAACATTAAAGAAATGATAAGTGATAAAAATAAAATAAAATGAAATTTAAGAAATAATAAAATGAAATAAAAATAATATTACTTATCGTATACACCTGTAATTGCGATATTCTTTCGCAGTGCAAGAAGGAACAATCTCTGCTCAGAAACAGATGGTTATCAAAATTTTTGTAGCAAAGTGTGACACATTAGTTAAAAATTCTCACGCATCAGAACGACAATGTCCTTGCTTTGATTTATGTCTTTGTAGTTAACTTGTATTTTCTCTTCACGATAATTACATGACCTAGTGGTTATAATTAACATTAGTGACATAAACTGCTCCATTGATTGAAACTATTGAATTGATATATTTGCCATATAGACTAATAAAATTATTTTTACGTATTTCTATAACAATGAAGCCAAAGGCACTCAGCTTTTCATAATTTTTTAGTTTGTTAATTTGAACTACAAGAAATGGCCAGCCAGGAGTGACATAATGATTTTCCTGCAGGTAACACAATGAAACGAGCCAGTTCATTGGTTCTAAATGTAAAAACTGAGTTCACATGAATTATTTCTCATATTCCATATCCCGTTTGAGAAAGCTACCAGCAATTTTTGGCCTGAGGTAGCTACTCACAGTTAGGGAATACGGTAGGTAGCCAATTTTGGTAGCTAGTTCGAAGCTACCAGAACGGGAGCTTCGAGTTAGTGAATAGACCCCTTGAACCCTGCAGGGCCATTCTGCTAACTGAGGCCATTCTATACACTGGGGCCATACATGAGGCTGGCCGTAAGTTTCGTATGGCCTAACCTGAAATTTTGGCCTACACCGATTCCACTCTCAAGAGGCCATATCGTATGGCCCGGCAAAAGTTCTTAACGCCCTTTCTGCAGGCGAGTATGAAAATTATTATTAGTACAATAAGTTCTTTTGACTTTTTTTTAACACTAGTCATTTTCTGAAAAGGAAGTTTGTTTCAACCTGGAGAAAGAATTAATGGGTTGTACGCTGACTGCGGGAAAAACATTTATCAACGTTTGACCATAGCTCAACTACCAACACCAGTCGCTCAAATTTTTATTGCTATCTGGGTAGAGCCCAAGTGGCTTTCCCTCAATGCAGGGATTGCTAAATTGGCTTAAGTATCCCCGGCCTTCCCTCACGGCCTACCGCAATTTTCTTTCCTATTGCCCATTTCGTTTTGTTTCCTTCCCGCTCCACGCTATGAACGCATTTGGGCACCATGTCATGAGCCCCAATGTCGGCCCATCTATTGGTAAGAAAGACAGAAGGGTTTGACTGGATTTTAACCCATTTCTTCCCAACGCAACGCAAACTTTGCGATTTTTTTTCTCCGTATTTGTTATTGATAAGTAATTAATATTTTTATCATAGGTAGTTCAATGCTTTCTAAAATGTTATGAATTTTTTCACGGAAGAAATTTAATAACTTTTGTTTTTACAATGGCCTTTTCATTTATATGTAAGTCGTTATTTTAGGTTATCTTCTAAGTTTACATATTATGTTAAATCTGAGGCACTCGATGATTATATCTCTCTGCAAATACAATGATGCATTTGTATTCTAGGCCATTGCAGCAATTTGGGTGAATTTGACTAAGTGGTTTTCAAATTATTTAAGAATAAAGCAAGTGTTGCGTTCACGCAACGTTGGGAGGACCCCGGTAATCTAGGGAAATGGCTTGCCGCGGCGGTAGTCGTGTAGAGCGTTTTTTTTTTGGACTGAAAAATGAAAAGCTTATCAAGAATATGTTACCTTTTTATGGTGAAACTTTAGTTTCAGGCAATTGTACAGTATTTTAGTCCTAAATATACATCTACATAAGTGTTGAAGGGTCTCTACTAGGATGTTTGGCAGATGGTGAGTTTTCACCGAGTTGTTACTGTGTGATATTTTAACTTCACGTATCGAGCAAGATTAAATCAGCGTTTACTTGTGACATAGTGGAAATTTACTGTGACCTAAACAAAGGATGCATAAAAACTTTGCTATAGAGTTGTCCAGAAAATATAATGATTTCTGTAGGCGTCTGCAATTTCAAGATATACTGGCATCCTAAGGTAAGAACGATCTGCTTACCACAGTTGACAAGTATGCAAAAAGCAAGTGAGTATGTGAGGGTTAGCAAATAGATCGTAAATTCGTATTTACGTGGTGTTGTTGACTAGGATCCAAAGGGAAGGTAGTGGGGGGGTAAAAAGCATAGTTAGGCTGGGCGGGGATATCCCGGCACCAATGGGTCTCCGTGCACAGCGGGGGTTGGCGAGTGAGCAAAATGAATGGAGAGATAAGAGGGATCACATTATCGCAGTATTTTCTGATAAATTCATGCCCACTGGCCGCTGACGATAATGAGCTTGTATGGCTCCAAATGAGGGTGCAGGTCATTTGGAAAGGAATTTTTTGAGAACTATGAGTGACTATGAATGCACAGGGATTCCAAGAGAAATATTTCTTGGTGTATTGACTCAGGTAAAGGGCTTTCCAGGTATTACGGTATATAGAAGGGGCGATGTTCCGTTTCATCTGCTTTTACTATATCTGTAGTTGTCTGTTGAACAATCAATCCCTCCAAATAACCTGAACTCACATTTGCAGCCTAAGTTGTTCACTATCGCCAGTGATCATAGTTCGTGAAATTCTCAGAAAATATTCCAATAGCGTGGTATTTCTTCCGTTCTGATGTTTAATGGAGTAAGGACGCGTTCCTAATGTGCGTCAAACGATGTCCCGGAAGCGTTTTGTTGGTTTTGCTGAACCTTAAATGTTCTTACGCCGGACTGGTGACAGAAGTTTGGACCAGGGGGATAAGTTTTCTAACAATAAGACACGTCCATTCTTTGCGAGCTCAACCAAATATTTCTATGGCTTGATGCAATTTCTCATAAATTATCTTTTGACGAGAAGGTGATGCCATATTTTGATGAAAGTGAAGGAGCAATTACTCATTATCAATAGCAGACACTTTGTTATTTCCGCGATATAAAAATTCCTATTATTTGACCAGTTTCTTTATATTTTCTGTACTTTATAATGGTGTAATAGCCTAAACCGGTCAAACAGTATAAATTTTTATAAATACTTTTTGGAAGTCACAAAGTGTCAGTTATTGATAATATGGACCTTCTACCACGTACAAGCTTCAAGTTTCGATTTGAGCAACTACACTTTTAGTTACTAAACTTACCATAACGGAATAGGACATAACGGAATAAATAGTTTGCGAAATACAGTAAGGAAAGACAAGGTTGGCCACAATATTGTTCGTGACGAAAAAATTCACGACGAAGATGCCGAGTTTGTAACAGCCAGATGTTTCGTGATTACCAAAAGTGCAATATTCATTTACATACTGATTGGTCCTCTAAATTTCATGAACAATATCAAGTTTAATAAATATTTTGGGTTAATTATATATTTGGGTTACAATAAAAGCGAATTATTTGCAAAAATAAAAGAGTTCCGAAAAAAGCAAAATGGCTCATTTGACCCGGGGAACTCCCAACGTTGCGTAAACGCAACGTTTCACCAACCGCAAACTAAAAACAATAAAAATATAAAAATCGATAATTTTCCTTATTTGAGTCTGTTTTATTGGTAATTCATCAAAATATTTGGAATTTTTAAGTTATTAACATGCTTGGGATTTAATGGGTTAAGGGTTCATTCCTTACAAAACACTCTGCCATGCTAAAGGTAAGAGTATTTCTTGGTTCTATCCCGCACAGGGTGGTAGCTAAAATCAAGTAATCCTGCAGCTAATTGGTAGAACACTAGTCATTTTCTGAGATGAAAGTTTGTTCCAACCTGGGGAGACAATTAATTCTATGGTCCTTGACCAAAATGGACTCTTATTAAAGAGTAAATTTGGCCTTTCTTTAAACACTGTTCTGGTGGCAAATGCTGGAGAGCTTCAAAAAAGTGAGGAGCGAAAGTCACTTGCCAAAAGAAATTTACACCGTACAGCAATTATAATATTCGTGAGTTGTGCATGTAATGAATAGACGAAGAATGTGAGATCCCCTTGTAGTTCTAACCCCCTTCCTCTCCTTCAAGTGGTGTAACTATTGCCTCATGGGTGCAATCATGGTGCAATGCACTAAATCTCAAGATGAAATTGAAACTATAAATTTGATTTATCAATTTTATTATCGGAGGCTTAAGTTTAGGTAACTATAAAATTATAATATCAATATGAAATTATCATTTCTTTCATTGATTTCTGGACGGCATTTGTCCTTTATGCATCAACTCATGGCATCTATTTTAGAATGATATAAGGCAAGTAAAAGTAAATGAAAAAATTCTAACAATTGTTGACTATGGGTAATGGCCACATTCACGTCAACAAATTAACAAGATTGATTTCATTTCCTCGGAATTTTTGCAATTTCGTGTCATGAGGATCTCATCAACAAAGTGTTCCTAAATGCGATGAATAACCACGAAAAATCTTAAATATAGAGTGAGCGAACAATAATGGCAAAAATGTGGATGATGTAAGGTTCCTAATTCATAATCAAACCGCTGGTGCTCTGCATTTACTCAAATCCATTGACTGTCAACAAGTTAACAAACAAATGCCTTTTGAATGTAAACCAATTCCATTTCCAATTTGTGTTTCATTTGGATTGATGATTCACAAATCACAAGGTAAGTGCTCGTGGCCTGAATCAAGAAAACCCACGTTTTTATCATGGTCAGCTTACCAAATTTTTTTCTGAGAAAGAAAACCAAGGTACAAAAGTAACAAAAGGGAGTGAATTAAATATCCTTACCATATTTTTTGAAATTGGCTCATTTTAACCTCTGTTGAAATAGAAGAAGCTTAAAGAGGTCTAATAAAATTTTTCCACTGTGCCATCCTGCAATGTTTTATTTTGTGTCAGTTCCACTTTCTTCAGCAAATCATGTACCAATGATTCTTAAGTATTTATTTTTTATTTTAATGGGCTCCTGGTTCCGCTTAATTACGTGCAGTGTTCTCATTACCGAAGTCACTCTTAGTACCTAAAAGATTAGTTAAACAAATAGATCAGTAGCTCTCACTAATAAAAATACTAAATATTCATTTTAAATATGTGCTCTTGACCAGAGAACCATGCTAATCACTGAATGAACCACTAAATACTTTTTCAAAGTAAGGGAATAAAATAATTTTAAATTGATCAACATAATGACCTATGAGATAAAATTTAATTTCAACGCATACAAATACCCCTGAAACAGACATAAACTTGAATCATATGTACTTAGTTGACAGTCCACAGTCTCATAGCCATACTGGCCTTCATGGCAGCACCACCCATCATTTCTCTGACGTCCCAATTCTAATCCCACACATCTAATCAAGATGGCCAATTAAAATATTGATAGAACATATTAGCCTCTGTGGGTGTCTTACTGTCAAGGAATGTTCCCTAACTTTCTCGTGCATGGAGCTCATTGGCAGAAGATGCAGGTATTGGGGCAAAGTCCTCCTCCTAAGGACCTTTTTACTGTCAGTTTCGGCTGGCATAATTCTCTTACCAAAACGTTAAGGCGATGCAAGTGATAAGGGCAAATTCCTCTTTAAAACCTTTACATGCTCTAAATCATCACTGTCCTGCTCCCAATTTTCGAAACACCAGGCAAAGACTTTGATGGCATAAACCTCTCTTCATTATCTGTTTCTTCACTGGAAGGGATATATTTTTGTGCCCTTAACTCATTTCCCCTTTCTCCCTGACTCAGCCACTGCATTTGAACAGAGTCTTCTGCTTCCTTTAATTTTGTTTTCCCCTCTTGAAGCAATCTGGAATGAAGAATAGGGAGATACCATTCACTTTATAGATATTTAATAAATTTTTCTGGTCATGAAAGCTTTCATAGGTATGTGCTCCAACATTGGAACATTGAAGCAATAATTGTTTTGCTTCATAACCAGTGGCATGCAGTCCGGGAGACCACAATAATTCAATATTCACAAAATGTTGCAAAGCCATTTTTCTTGCTTAGTTTTATATGATTATAACTGCTTAGCTATTCATGAACTTATATTTGATTTCAAGCATTAACTATAGAGATCAATTATTCAGTAAAAATATTTATTTGCACCAAATATAAAACTTGATGTCTACAACACTAAATATTTTCGTTTTTAATGATCAACATTTCGTTATGTTTAAAAATTTAGGCATCAATATTAAATTAAAATGGCTAATTATTTGGAAACAATTGTACATATTTCGTTCATTCCTTTTCTCAATGTATTCTCCCGGAGTTGTGAGTGGTCTCAAAGACCATTAATGGAATCTAGCCGGATATTTACAGACATAAAAAAGAAAATCGTTAGTTTTCGAGACTTTGATATCCGTAGCATGAAAATATGAAGATAACAGGAATTAATGACATACGTAATAGTAATTTTGAAAGGATTCATAACTGAAAAAATGCAGATGTCTCTCAGACCGCACGCCAATGGTTATGGGTTAAAAATCCATCAAAATAAAACGACAAAAATAATCAGCTCATTAGCACTGACAAATGTTGGCCTCTGATTGAGACTGTCTGCAGCGCCCAAAAGATATTTCGTACACACAAACATTGCGATACGATTATTTCTTGATGAATAGAAAAATGGAGATTTCGTTTTAATTAGCTTCGAAAAAGCTTTCAGAAAGTGTGTAAACTTGGGAATAAGAACGAACTATACCATGGCAAAAAATTTTATGGATGAAACACAAGAAATAATAGCTATCCATTCTTAACATACATTACATTCAAACTTTGTTCGTCCATTATATTTTTTTTTTTATTTTGCTCTTGACAGGCATGCTTTTTCATATAAGGCAGTCACACAATAATGAATAATTCAAGGAAAAGCATAGATTAAATGCATTTGCAACTACATACCTACTTACCGAATACGTTACGCAATCTGGTTGGAATGGGTAATCGCTCCTTCCTTAACCCCTCAAGCGCGGCAGGCATTTAATTAAATCCCATCTCAGCGGCCGGATGAGATTTAAAAATCTTCGCCTTTTTGGTATACTATCATTCAATAATTTATATCTTTCATAATATACGATCAGTATCGTTGAAAATTTTTGTAGACTTGCGTATTATAATGCGCTACTATATAATAATTTTTCGAGCGATTGGAAAAAATATTTATTGTTTTATGTATCTCTTTTTATGAACTAATGAATAAATTTTCAATTTTGAAAGATTTTTATTTGGTTTCGAATAAGCTACGAGAACTCTAACATTCCATGCATTTAAAAAATACAATTACATGATGTAATTTAGTTATATGGGGTTGAAAATTCCATAACAGATTGGATACTTTCGATAGGATTACCCGTTTCGCCTACTTGAAAATTTACCACTCCGCCCACTTCTCTGACTTTGTTCCATTATTACCGTATCATTTATTATAGGTAATCACATGCTAATTTTTCAAACGTCAACATCCAAATATTCAAATGATTTACCTTATAAAATCTGCTCTGACATGATTTGAAGCAATCCAAACATAATCCCACTGCACATTTTTCACAACAGTACACGCGCACTCTTCATTTCCCATGTTACACACAAACTGCACACCTTCTTTGAGACTTTGATTTCTTCCCAGCTGCAGGAATTGTCTTTAGGAAATCAATTTTTGTGAGTCTTGGTACTAAATTGTGTAATGAGTGACGGCCAAGTCCAAACAGTTCGTATGACGTTGGATATTTCAAAAATATTATCTCGCCCAATGGCACGCGAAATGATAAGTCAAATTTTATACGTGTTTTTCCTGTGAACAACATATGAATTTAGGACTGCCTCATTCAATAGTCTCCTAAATAACTTCATACATCACTTGTAATGGCGTTTTCTTTCCATTACGTACGAATGCAATAACAGGTCCTTGAAATTCACCCCACCAATGATTTTACTATAGCCTAACACACAAACAGACTTCCGAGTCTCTTTTTTGCCTTTCAATACTATTCCCATTTCGTAGGATCCCCAATTATAAAAAAATACCACACACAGGAAGTACACCCGATGAGAATTTCAGCACACTGCCTGAACGAACACCACACAGCATGAATGACTCTGGTGGAGTGGGTGGACTGAAGCTCGTGGTTTAGAAGCTCGATAACATTTTATCTGTATCGATATTTCAGCTGCAGATTTGGAAAAAGCAGAGGGATATCCCTCTGCTTTTTCCAGATATGTGATGGAGAATTTGAGGATGGATGGAACAACTGTGAAAAAGTGAATCGTGTGGAAAGTGCTGTTGTGTCACTTATTATTGTTTTCGTATCAGCTGATTTTAATATATGCTCACTGAAATTTTTGATAGACCCTGAACTGTGCCGATATACTGAAACTTAATTGTGTGAATAACTTACTTGCCTATAGAGGAAAAAATTTGTATTGAATTCCACATGATATATATTGCATTAATGATGTACATGGATATTCCATTAAACGTTTGTGGCGAATCATATTTGTTCGGAAACTTTATTGGTGTTCGGAGAAATCCTTTGTTTTCAAGCAAGTAATTCAAGTCGACTGCCCGTGTTATAAGTTTGTAAATTTTAAGTTTTAATTGTAGAAGGTAGCGAATAGTGGGGAAAATAATTTCGACTCGTTGCATGTTTTTGTATATACTGTCCAATTGAGGAAATGAACGACTGATCAAAGTATATGGTATTATTATGGTAATATATGGTTTTCATTGAAAGCTATAACTATTATTATATTTGGCGAGTTAGTGTGATAACACAAGCTTGAAAATTTTCAAGAATCGACCTGATAGCCTACATTGAGGATATTTTTAGTAGCAAGTCAAGTGATGAAATAAAATTATGAGTTGTAAATATGAATAAAACACGGAAAATTTGGGCTAATCGTAGTAATTCTTTGCATTAATTGTTATTGTTTTCGTACTGTCGATGAAGCAAGCTGGCGCTTCATATATTAAGCGCGAATGTTAATTTCTACCCAATTCACTTAACTAGTTAAATATTCATCACTTATGCTACTATTATTTAATTAAAATAAAGCAGATATCATTTTATTTTTGGCTAGTATTCCATTTTTCAATGCTTGATTATGTTACTTTAACCTCAGAAAAACAATTCGACATCGCAATGCGCACCTTTTCAGGGTTGCAATACCGAATAGCTCGCCCTCGATGACCGCGTAATATTATAGCAAGCCTACCGGTTGCAATTCGCCGTTCAGAATAGTGAATTGCTACGGGCCTATGCTATTCTGAGAATTACGTCTTCCGGTGTAGTAAAAACACGAATTGCAACCGTTCTGAATACCAAATAGCATAGGCGTTGCAATACGCTATATTATAGCAACATCGGTTGCAATATCGGAGAATAGCATAATGCTATTCCATCCAGAATAGCAGCCTTAATGTCCAACGGAGAACAGATATGGTAAAAAAGAATAGATTGTGCTTCAACTGCTTACGTCCAGGTCACAATCTTAGTCAGTGTACTTCCAAACACTGCCAGAAATGCAATATGAGGCATCATACGCTTCTTCACAGAGTTTTCATCAGGAATCAGGAAGAGGAAGGTACAAATAGTACTCTAGATCATCAGTCTGGCATGCAACCAAAGGAGGTTAGCTACAAAAGATCATCAGATTCTTCGTCATCAGAGAACGTCAAAACCTACTGCTCAATGAAGGTTCAACCAGATACTCAAGTCCTTCTTTCCACTGCCATGGTGAGGATACGTGACAGATATGGAAGGTATCCAAAATGCAGAGCATTGCTAGATTCAGGATCACAATCAAGTTTTATGACTGAAGCATTGGTTCAACGATTAGGATTAAAGAAGTTTCGCAATCACATATCGATTCAAGGAATTAGTTCATCAAATTCAGAGACTAAATATGCCACTAATGTAGAAGTTTTGTCTTGTACAAATGATTACAAGTTCCATCTAACTTTGTCAATTCTTCCAAGAATCACTGGAAATATTCCTTCAGTACATATCAAGAACTATGATTGGGGTATTCCGACCGATATTCAACTCGCTGACATCAATTTTCACACACCAGGGCCAGTAGACTTATTAATAGGTGCTGAAGTTTTCTTCCATCTTATGCGACCAGGAAAAAGAACAAGAGTAGGAAATTATCCCGTTCTTCAGGAAACGGCGTTAGGTTGGATTCTATCAGGACCAACTCCAGTGGTCGACTCTACCAAAACAACACGGCAAACATTTGTGGTGAGAAAGGAAGAAGGTCTGGAGGAACAACTTAAAAGACTTTGGGAATTGGAGGAATTACCTTCCACACTAATGTCTCTGGAGGAAAGGCAATGCGAGGAACACTATCAAGTGAATACAATTAGAAATCCATCAGGAAATTATGTGGTGAAACTTCCTTTAAGGACCAATCCTCAGCAACTAGGCGAGTCCTATAAAAACACTCTTCATCGCTTTCTGCAACTCGAAAGGCGATTAGAAAAACAATTTGATCTGCGACAGCAATACAATACTTTCATGTCCGAGTATGAATCCTTGGGTCATATGAAAAAACTTAAGGACATTCGCTTGTGGTGGAATGGACCAGTTTGGCTATCAAAACCAACATCCTCGTGGCCGTCATTATCGCCTGAAGTTTGCAGCAATAAGGACATTCCTGAAGAAAGAAAATCAAGGTTGACTCATCACATTACCACATTAACCACCACAAAGATGAACCCATTTGTAACGATCGAAAACTACTCCACGTTGTCGCGCCTACAAGGAACAGTTGCATTCTGTCTTCGTTTCATATCCAATACCAGATGTTGCAAATCAAAACGTAACATAGGAACTTTAACTCCTATGGAGAGAAGGGATGCCCTTCACTGTTTAATAAGGATGATTCAGCAGAAAGAGTATCCTGATGAGTATCATCAATTAGAGACCTCCGGAGAAGTTAAGAAGGGAAGCAAATTAAAAAATCTCAGCCCATTCATCTGTGGTCACAAGTTAATCAGGGTGGGAGGAAGACTTCAGAATTCACTCATGTCATTTGAAAAACGTCATCCAATCATCCTACCAAATGGGAACCATTTAACTCATCTAATAATAAAAAATGAACATGGAAGACTGTTACATGCCAATAGCCAGCTACTTCTTGCATCTCTTAGGGAAAAATTTTGGGTAGTCAACGCCAAGAGTGCAGTAAGGAAAATAATTCACCGTTGCATTACTTGCTATCAGCTAAAGGCAGAAGCAACGCATCAGTTGATGGGACAGCTACCTCAGGCAAGAGTCAAACCTTCTCGCCCATTTCTTAATAGTGGAGTAGATTATGCAGGACCAATCTACATAAAGCATGGCTCAAGAAGAAGTAAAACGAAGGTGAAGGGATATATATGTATTTTCATTTGTTTGGCAACTAAAGCCATTCATTTAGAATTAGTGAGTGATCTAACGGCTGATGCATTCATAGCTTCACTTAAAAGGTTTATAGCCAGAAGAGGGCTTTGCTCTGAGATCTGGTCAGACAACGGAACAAACTTTATTGGAGCTGCACGCGAAATTAAATATCTCATAAAGTCCGAACAATTCAAAGAAGTGGTCGGCAGCGAAACATCTAAAAGAGGCATCAAATGGCACTTTATACCCCCAAGTGCCCCGCATTTTGGAGGATTGTGGGAAGCGGGAGTGAAGTCAATGAAGTATCACCTTCGCCGCATTATGGGAAACTCTTGCCTTACGTTAGAAGAACTGTATACTCTGTTAACACAGATAGAAGCGTGCCTCAACTCAAGACCACTCCTTTCTCTCTCAAATGATCCCTCTGACTTAACCTATCTCTCCCCAGGCCATTTCCTCATAGGAGAACCTTTAACAGCCATTTCTGAGCCAGACTTAACATTTAAGAAAGTAAGCTTGACTTCCAGATGGCATCTTTTGTAGCAGCAACTCCAACATTTTTGGCATCGATGGTCTTCTGACTATTTATGCCAATTACAGCAGCGTGGGAAATGGAGTCACCGCCACTGCAACATTCAACCCGGGGCAGTGGTACTCCTGAAGGAAGGCAACGTTCCACCTCTTCAGTGGAAGATAGGACTCGTGGAAGTGGTACACCCAGGAACTGATGGTGTTGTGCGAGTAGTATCAGTGCGAACAAATTCAGGAGTTTTTAAACGTCCAGTAACGAAAGTGTGTTTTGCCAATGGACAAATAAGTTACTGTTGTTTTTTGTATTTTTAACTTTTCATTCAATTTATTCTGCTATCTCAGTTAATTGTCTCAGTTATCTCAGTATTATGCTATGTATTCAATTATTTTTTGGTAAACCATTTGTTTACAGTGGGGGGTATGTTACGGCAATGAAATGGAGGTAAATGGACGTGAGTGACTGAGTGGTGCCCCAGAAGGGGATGGACCCCGTTTGGGGTGTCCGGGCAGGGGATTCTATTGTAAGGAGTGCCTCCGAAGGGGAAGGGAGAGGAGACAGTGATGAAAGAAACGACTGCGCAGTCAGTCACAAGAGAGCGACGGTCGGTGGAAGGTGCTTGTTCCACAGCATACGAAAGTTTCAAAAACACTTTGTAACGACGAAATCAAACAAATAAATACAGTCCATTTTTAAATCTAAAAACAGACCTTCTTCAAGTATCTCAACCGTCTGTTTCGCAGATCTTGAAGGTAAGTTGTTTGTGATCATTAATGGCTTTTTTATACTATTTAAAAATTGTGGAACGAACTTTACAAAGGAAACGTCAATTCAAATTGTGCACCTTCGTGGAACAGTTACGGGTAACAGAATTCTGTTGTCCTTGACGTAACACGGTAAACATCACATTAGAAAATAAATTGGGATGCCTTTTGTTGGGCTAAATTGACGCGTGTTTTCATTTCACGGTCAGACTTACATCGCCTGAGAAAACTGCATTAATTACTCATTTATGAAAGATTTAAAAGAATTCTAATGGTAAAGTATTGCATGGGAGACCGGTTATGAACAGTAGGTACAGTCGTGTGGAGTGATTTTCGTTGTTTATGTTTTCATTACGCCTTTTTGTATGCTGAGATTTTCGCTCTCAAATAAGTATGTATACTACCATAATGGAAAGAGTTGTTGTTGACATTTAATGAGAGAGAGAGAGAGAGAGAGAGTTGGTGATGACATCAAAATACATATTTTCGTGTGTTTTAACTCTGTGCTACGTGCATCGATTTTATTGCTTCATCAATTTTTATATTAATATAGCCGATTACTTTTCAAAGCGTTATGATTAGTTTTTACTTGTCCAATAGTTGTCAGTATTCGTAATTATCTATTATTGCTATTCCTGATCGTTATTTCAACTTATAACTAATGAAGAGTTTGATGTTAGTATATTTCGTTCGCGTACATTTGCATTTTGTTGAAACTTTTCGTGGATGACACTTGATATTAAATTGTGAGAAGATACATGTGGATACTTTTTATCACAATTATCTTGTAAAGTCCTCAAGTGTAGTAATGTATAAGTAGTTTATTAACAAAAATATGTGCTTTAAATTCCACTTTAGAATGTCAGTGCAGAACTAGCTGCTAAGCTGCCGTTGTGGGTGAAAAGACCGTCGACAGAGGAAGAATTTGCAGCTATCAGAAATAGTTTCTATGTAATAGCTAATTTTCCTGGCGTGGTGGGATGCATCGACTGTACCCACATTCCCATGAAAAGCCCTGGAGGTGACCTGGCAGAGGTTTATAGGAACAGGAAAAGATGGTACTCCATGAACGTTCAGGTATTGCATTGCTTGTAGAAAACAATACTGTTACATGGAAATTAAGTTTCTACATATAGAAATTACTTTTGCATCCATTTATAATGTAATAATCCTTTTGTAATTCATAGGCTGCCTTCTTTTGTAATCTCATAGTGTCTTCTTAGTAGGTTGTGGTGGGACCATCCATGGAAATTATGGATATTGTTTGCAGATGGCAGGGATCCGTGCATGATGCACGTATATTCCATAACAGTAGGCTTAAGCACAGATTTGAAGTTTTAAAATACCTCACATAAATTATTACCCTGGCAACTTCTACCACTAAAGTACAAAACAAAATATGGTAAAGCAAACCATCATCTGGCGCAACTCCTGCTCCTTAATTTTTATTTGGATGTCATCCATCCTTTTTTGTTGCGCCAGAGCCTGCTCCTGCTGCATCCTTTGCAGTCTCAAGACCTCCAACTGCAGAACCTGTGTCTCTTCGTCTCGCTTCATTTTCCGCAGTTGGAAGTCATGGACCAGCTTGGCTGTGGCCAGCTCCACTTGTGCTGTCTCTTGCCTGAGGGATTGAATCTTATCGCGGTGTGCGTTGTAAGTTTTCAAGCCCTCAAGCCGGTCCTGCAACTCTCTCTCTACAGCAGCTCCTCTGGTCATGCCACCAGAGGAGGATGGTGTCCTTATCGGACCTCCCATCACTGTCGTGGCACACGGAACATCTGACGGTGGAGCCTCGACTACTTTGAAAAGAAAAAAGAAAATTTATTGTATAATTTCGATAACGATAGGTAATGCATTACCACAAGCAATATCGCACATACTTACTTGTTGGATACTCCAGTTCCGTGTGCCCACTGCTCGCGTTGGGGATAGGAGGCGAGTCCAGGAGATCGTCATCCATATCCCCAACATTCTGCTCACAGTGTGACAGTGATGGGATGGCTATTTCCAACTCAGGGTTGGGATCGCACACAGGCAGTACAAATGGCCCACCGCCTGTGGCCAACCTTCGCTGGGTTTCCTGAGCCTGGGCTTTCCTCCTCTTCGTTTTCACGTTGTCCCATGCCTTCCTCAGTTGCTTCCAATTTCGCTATTAAAGTGAAATTCACTTCAATTAAATAAAGAGTACTTCCTACATCGCCGCATATATTTATTCGCACATCATCGGCATATCATTTTTACGCGCTATGCATAAAACTACATCGGAAAAATTGTGTCTTATTAAAATTTTAACTAAGTTAAAAATATATATTATTTTAATGCACTATAACACACTTTGTAATTAAATAACAACATTGCTATGAGCAAGTAATACAATAGATTACTAATGTACACGACCAGCCAATAACTCTAGTATTACCTACCTTCACGACTTGAGAATTTCCGTTAAATTCAGCTTCAATGTTTCTCCAGCATCGTGTCTTATCAGACAACGTCACAGCATCTGTCCTTTTATTCTCTAGTATATCCCTATTTTTAATAACTGACGCTACCAGCAAATCTTTCTCCGCAGCCGTCATCCTCGACTCCATTCTGATTGCGTCTGTCTATTTCTGCGTGATTAGTTTTCCGATTGATTGAGTTTTGATTGTTATTGCGAGGGAACTCCAATAATTAGTAATTACAACCTATTCAGGTGCAACAAAGAAAAGCGAAAATATAATTAACATTGTCCCTCGAACAATTGGACCTACAGTTACTGTCGCGGCACACGGAGTAATTCGATTTTAATTAACTTCGACTAGGGCGGCAACCTTATTTACCTCCGTAACGCTTCGCTTTTTTCTGGCCGAGTGAACGGATCAGTCCGTGAACGTAAACAATATCTCCTTCTAATCGAAGGCGAAGGCGACAATAGAGAAGGACGGACTCTCGAACTGACTGGCTTCCTTTTAGGTGAAGGTCACCTAGATAGAAGGTCGCGATAGAAGGCGCGACTGACAATACGGGCCTTAGAATAGCTAATTTTATGGCTGTGTGAAAATAATTTACAGGCCAGGCGATAGCTATCTTTCAGATTATTCCGCACTCATGTATTTAAGAATAGATGAACAGTTATGATGTGTATGAATTGTCGAATTTTTATAAATAAACCTCAAGGAATATGCGAATGCTGGATTTTGAGGACAGAGCGTTTGAGCTTTTCTCGGTTGAAAAGTGATAACATTTAATAGATCCGCGGTTTTTGGATTTCTGTCTTCGAAATTAACTTGATCGGCTGGGTATTGGTGCATTGAATTGGTCTCAGTCCGATAGTAAAAAAAAGCTGTTATATTTTTTAAAAGTATGTTGGGTTCAAATCTTCATAATCAGAAAGAGAAAAGCTACAATTCTAGGACAAAGGTCAAAATACGAAAAATCGGCGAGATTTCACAAGTGCATCCGTCGTTAATTTTATATTTCTCTCCATTACGTAAATATTCTATTCAAAACGGTCTTAACGCTTATATCATTGTGGTTACTAAGACGACGTTAAGTATTGTTGAGAGCGAAAGAGCGTATTCTCCGTCTACTTCATCTATTAAAACGATATTGTAAGTGTTTTTTTTTCCCTTTTTAAGCAACTTATGGACCCAATACTCGAACACGCGTGACACAAACATGTTCCAACCCCCCTCTCGAACCCGCTTGATGAAATCAAGCGCCTATCGACTCGTTAATTCATAAAATCACAGAAGAAATAGGTTGTATAGGTGTCATCATGTCATCGTCTTCTATGGTGCAAGTGCATATTTTCTATACTTGCACCACAGAGGGCCATTAAATCACTTTCCTTGAAACATTAATTTCTGTACAATCTTCATGTATTCACTTCTACATTGCAATCAAACTTCTTTACCTATAACTGGAAGAGCAATCATGTGACAACATTGCTTATTGTTGTAATACAAATGTTGGTTAAGAATTAGAGACTTGAAAATATTCCTTTTTTAAGTTTCATAATGGAAGACCTAGGTTGCTTATATGATTCTTGAAAAATAAAACATCAGAATTACTCTTCAGTGTAACAAGTATTTCATGGTAGCTGTTTAGGAAAGCATTCCCTGCGGAGAGGGGATTCGAGAATACCTCCGCAGTATCCCTGCTTGTCGTAAGAGGCGACTAAAAGGGTTGAAATCACAATAACTATGAAAGTTATTGTTCCTTATAAAAAAACATTGGAAATAATAATAATTTATTCCATCCTGGAGACGTTACAAGACTGTAATGGACAAGTCAAAAATTAAGATGAAATTGATACACTTAAAATTAACAGATTAAAACTACAAGAAGTTGAAGAAAAATCTGGTGCTTTCCCAGCGAATGCTGTTGATGAAATCTTCACGGGAAATCAGCCGGGTACAAGAAGTTCTCTTCTGCACTATAAATATACTTAGAGAGTAGGAATGTCCTTACCTGGCATTTAAATTCAGACATTGTTGGAGTTTTTTAGATGCACTGGAAGGGCATAGCACAATTAAGTACATATCACTGGGTCCCAAAGAAGAGACTTCATAATTTTGTCGAACATAGTGTTCAGTAAGCAACTCCTTAAAAAGAGGTCGGTAAGGCTCCTGAACTTGGCATTATGCATAGATGTTACCCTCTTCTTTTGAATTTTAAAAGTTAAAAAATGAAATGCTTCATAGTCATGAAAACAAAAAACACAGTGAACTATTCAACTCAATGCTAACACATGCAGTGTAGAACTGAATTACAATGCGTAGAGATAGTATATACTTTAGTAAGCCGGGCCCTCGCGTATCCTATGCACCTCGTATTTTTTGTGCTAACTCATGAGGAAGAAAATAATAAAAACAAAAATTCAATTTTTAGCCCTTAATGCTATATCAGTTTGCCATGGCATAAATGTACAATCTACTAGTCAATATTATTTGCTAATGTTGAGTGCCCGTATGTATTTCACATGATTTTATTGGCTTGCGCATCAATATCGCCATCCTGATATCCAACCAAAAAGGTTCAGGAATGTCTGCAATTTCAATCCATACTTATTCAATTAAGGAAGTCTTTAGGCAAATTTAATGAAAACAGAATGCCCTGAATGCCTTCTAGATGCCTGATAGCATTAGTTTGGTCTGCATTATGAGCTGAAGTTGTGGGCAAGGGCAAAACCTGAACATCTTGGTATCACATGGGAAAAACTAATGTGATGGCAATTTTTACATTGTGAAATTATGTATCATAACTCTCAAGGAAATAAAACCATGAATCACTGATGAATATCTATATCATAACAGTTATTTTTAATTTTTTTTACTATCGCCTAGATCTAAGAAAAATCACTTCACTTTCTTTGTCCCACAGCTCAGTCTTTTTTGAAGTGCATTTCATTAGCGTGCTACGTTTTTAATGCCTTATCAACGCCATCACTGATTCAAAATTCGTCGTGGGCAGTTGTAAGATATTATAATGATGAAGGTGAATATTCTTGGTTCAAGTAGAGTGCTGATGGTGGTTGAACTTTGTGGAGGGAGTATGTATTACTAAGGCGTAGCATAGACACAAATGAGTTACATGATTGGATAGTGCTTTGAACATGGGTCTTCTAGGCTGTCTGGTGGATGCTGTAGCAATGGTTGTTTGTTGTAACTATTGCAACTTTGTGGCACAGCAACGAAATATACGCTATGATGGCTGAATTGTTAATTAAATATCTATTGGGTGTACACTGCTTATCATACCCTCCTATAGGCACATCAGTTTTTTACACTACTCTAACCTGTGACAAAATAATTTGGTATTCAGTAAGCCACTTTGTGAAAGAATTTTTACATGGAATGTATGGATTGCGGAAAAGCAAACATTATGGAAGCACAATGGACTTAGTTTTGATTGTTGCCAATTCTTATAAGTTTTCATTAGGAAAGCATTCCCTGGGAATGGGGGACTCAAGGAAGTCCAGCAGTATCCCTGCTTGTTGCAGAAAGCGACTAAAAGGGTGATGGTGCTACAAAGATATATTCCCTACAGCAATTCAACTGAAAATAGTAGGCATATACTTTTCCAAGGATAACGTGAATGTAATATAAAAGACCACAATATATTAGCAATAGAAATAGTCACTAAAGTCAACTACTAAGCGAATGGTTGAGGATGTTAAAAAATGAGATTATTTATTCCTGTAGTTGTACAAATATTGAGTAGAATAAAAACCCCTGAAAGAGATAACACTGAACGTTATTATATTCACAAAGTTATGGACTTTTTATTTGATTAGGAAATAGGAAAGGTGAATACCTATTGCCTTTCGTGTATAGCTAGATGCTCTGCCCTTTAAATTAATGCTGATGATGTAATATTGCCCCAACAACATGGACATCCGACGGATATCCAAGACGGACGTTCCGGATGATTTCGTCTTTATTTTTCAAGCGAATTTAGGACATCATTGTCCTCTCACAATTAACTGGATTGACAATAACAAACATCCATACCCTAGACGGTAATCAATCCACCCAGGCGGGATTCGAACCCGCAACCTCTAGGTTAGCAGTCTGGGACTTTACCCCGGCGCCACCGAGGCCGGCAAAAGTAATACCGACAGCACCCGGTGTTTCCAGGCGGTCACCCAGCCAAGTACTATCCGGGCCCGACGTTGCTTAACTTCGCTGATCGGACGAGAACCGGTGTATTGTTTTCAAAACCAGTTTACAGACATGAAGTCATTTTTTCCACTTGGTACATGACAAAATTTTAATTTCAAACCAACCATAGAAAAGTGCTTTTTCCTTCAGATGTAAGGAGCCCTTTTCTGCTTCTTCTTCCATTATTGTCTGCTCCCTCCCGATATCTCCGATTTCCAAGGGGTCCTCCCCTCACTATCTCCGCGAGGGCGCACACCCCGCTTACTCCCGCTAATGTCCAAAGATGTTAGAAGAGCGTAAAATAATGGAAATAAAGACAACAGCGAAAATAACATTTCGACGCTAGAAAAAAGTACAAAAGTACAAAGTTGTCGAATCAACTGTCACTAAGACACAAACCGAAACAATTCCCAAGATCGATTACACAATAGAACTTGCCAAACCGGATAAGGAATCTAAGCCGGCTGCTAAACATAATTCCACCGCTGTGGGTTCCCCTAAAAGGAACCCACCCAATCAAACCACTGGCGTAACGCAAAAGAAGCGTGAGGTTGCGCCACCCCCAACTACCTCCCGCGTCACAAAATGTAAACTGAACCAGCCGGAGTCATTGGAGTAAGACGAAAGTCTCAGAGACAGAAATCCTCCAAGCAAAGAAAAAGACTAAGATGAATAGACCTCGGCGCTGAACACCCTTCACGCAGTTAACGTTTTTATTTAAATTTTATTTATTTATTTTTAATCATGGCTTTTATTTTGCAATGGAATTCAATGGTTTTTATCGGCAAAAGCAGTAGCTGCCCATTTTACTGCGTGATGTTAATCCAACGTGCATTTGTATGCAAGAAACTCATTTTAAAGCAACGGACAAGGGTGTTTTAAGTGGTATTAATGTTTTTAGATTTGACGACACGAGTGGCCAACGGGCACACGGTGGTGTTGTGATTGCCACTAGGGAGACCCTACATGCCTCCCGGGTGGCGATTAACACGCCTTTTCAGGCGGTAGCGGTGACGCTGCACGGCTCCCAGTCGGTGACCTTATGTAACGTCTACCTTCCAGAAGGGGCACCGGTGATCCTTTTTTACTTAGACGCCCTTATCTGCCAACTGCCCAAACCCTTGATTGTAGTAGGTGATTTTAATACCCATGATACTCTATGGGGTAGTTCCAGGGCACAGTGCAATCGGAGAGGACGCATTTTATCGCAGTTTTTAACAGTTTCTAACCTGGTTTTATTAAATGACGGAAAGAAAACTAGGTTTAATAGTTTTAACGGCAATTATTCGACAATTGACCTTTGTTTTACTTCGAGCACATTAATGGACAAAGTCCAAATGAATGTCCACGACGATCTATGTGGGAGTGATCACTTCCCTATTACTATTAATAGGGAGGAAGATTTTAACCCCAATATTTTACGTCCTAGCAATTGGAGTATCCGGAGAGCCAACTGGGCTCTTTTTAAAGAATCATTCCATTTTACTTTTAACGAAGGCCGCTGTGGTATCCAGAATGTTGATTTGTTGACAGACAGTATCGTCGAATGCGCAAATAGTAGTGTGCCAATGTCAGGACACGCCCGTATGAGGCATGCCGTTCCATGGTGGAACGACGATTGCGCAAAGGCTATTCAGGCACGCAAGAGAGCGTTAAGAATTTTCAATAAATAGCCAATAGCCATCAATTTGGCTTCCTTTCGCCGTCTTCGAGCAAAAGCCAGGAAGGTGGTCAAAGAGGCGAAGAAGGACTCCTGGATGTCGTTTGTATCCGGGATAAACTGCCGGACACCAGAGTTGCAGGTGTGGAAAAAGGTGAGGAGCATCTGTGGTGACCACAATCACTTTGGAGTCACATGCATTAAAAACAACGACAACATCGTAACCTCACCGTCCGCCATCAGCGAGATATTTGGACGGCTGCTAGCTAACATTAGCGGCAATGCCAATTATGAGGACTCCTTCCTATCCTTGAAGAGACGCTGTGAATTGCACATACTTTCGTTCGCTGAAAGGGGGACTCTGGCAGACTACAATGTCCCATTTTCCCTTTGGGAACTAAAATCAGCAATCGCAGCTTCCCGCGACACATCTCCAGGGATGGATGAGATCCATAATGCCTTTCTCCGCTATCTTCCTGAGAGAACTTTATTGGAAGTTCTTTTATGTTTTAATCAACTTTGGGCGGAGAGAAGCTTTCCACCGTCCTGGCGCGAAACTATAGTTGTTCAAATTTTAAAACAGGGCAAGGATAAATCCGATCCAAATAACTATCGTCCAATATCCCGTACCAGCTGTCTGTGTAAGGTAATGGAAAGAATGGTGAACCGACGACTTTTTTGGTGGCTGAGCGTTGAAACCTTCTTTCCAATGTCTAATGTGGCTTCCGAAGCGGCCGATCGACAGTTGATCACCTTGTCAGGACGGAGAACTACATCCAGGAGGCCTTTGTCCTTCGTCAGCACGTAGTTTGTATTTTCTTGGATCTAGAGAAGGCTTATGACCGGGTCTGGCGCCGAAAAATAATTTTGACGCTCCACAAATCCGTGTAATCAATATTTTTCCCGTAGTCTTTAAGCACTTCACATAACTCATATTTGATCACCTCGAAGGGCAGCATGCAGACCCTCATAAAGGTTGTCCTTTTAGTAGCCGGTTCAACTCTCACGTGACCTCTTCGGTTACGCTTCGATGGAAAGGGCACGAGTCCCTCACCTTCCAATTTTATCCTCTGGACTGCCTCTTCTGAAGTCGTCTTCAGGTGTGCAGTCTTCTTCAACGGGCCAAACTGCAAGCCGATCAGTTCTTCCTCTTTCACTCCGAGTTCCTCTTCAATGAACTGCATAAGTTCATAGCTGGTTATCTGCTACCACGTCATTAAGAGTGATCTTAATGGTTGACACACGTTCCTTTGGCATTGTAGTACGAAATGCCGTCGCGTTTCCGCGCTCTAGCTCTCAGAAAAACCGTTTAATTAGCGCTAAACTGCGCCGCGAAAAGTTTTAAACAAAGCACAATCGCTTTCGCCCCGAGTTACGGGCCCGGGCGAGTGCCGAGGCAAACGCTGGGCAGTGAAACCTCGTCTCACGGTTGAATTCACTCGAGCGTAACGGCCGCTCGCACACTTTGCGCTTTGACTTTTTTGCCTGCCATGTGAAATACAAGATTAAGTATCATCTGCCTATGGTTCCCCACATTTTTTCCCAAAAAATTTAATTGACACATATACATGAGAAATAAATGAAATCCTAAATGTGCACACGGCCATGCGTTAATTAGTGAAAATATACAAACAATAAACACCAAGTGAAAGGGCCGCTTCCTCCGACTGCATTTTGAGAAACGCAGTCTTTTTGAAAGGCCTGAACTGCATGCCAACCAACTCTTCTTCTTTCACCTCTAACTCTTCCTCAAGAAACTGCATTATCTCGTAACTCGTCAACTCTGCAACCACTTCGAGTAGATTTATTTTTACAGTTGTTTCTCGTTCATCGGCATTTTTAATCGGTTCGCCGGTCGCGTTTCCGCGCTCGAACCCTTGCCAAAATTCAGTTAATTTAGCGCTACTAATGCGCCGCAAACAATTTCAGACAAAACACGGTCTACTTTGCCCGAAACTCGGGCCCAGGCAAAGGCCGGGAAACTAACGCTCGCTTCGCGGTCGAAACCAGTCAAGCGGGACCGTCGGGGCTCCTCGAAAACACGTCCCTCCCGGCCGCTGTCGAAGATAAGTATAACTTCTTTGCTTGCCGTGTGAAATACAAGATTAAGTATCATCAGCTTATGGTTCCCCACATTTTTTCCAAAAAAATTAACTGACACATATACATTAGAAATAAGTGAAACCCTAAAGACGCACACGGCCATGCCTCAATTAGTGAAAATATACGTACAATAAACACCAAGTGAAATCTATACCTTAAAAGCAACATGTTTTCACTATCTCTGGGATCGAATCCCCGACCATATCAATGACTACCTATTTTGAGTCGATCGCTCTACCACTGAGCCAGCCTGCCCTGGTGTGTGGACCAGGAGTTATGCACTTTAGGACGTTTGTCCTATGGGTATCTGTCATTTCAATCACACAAATACAATCATACAAATACAATCCGTTGATTTGATGAACCGGATGGCGGCTAATCTCAACTGACTGACAGTAGGCCGCTACTTTTGCGAGGGTTCTGTCTTCCATTCGCAGCAAAGACTCTTGAACGCCCTTGTCCCGGATGCCTTGCCTTGAATCACACGGAAGATCATCATATTTTCTTCTCGTGGGGCAGGACTGTCATAACAGCAATTCTTTATAAGTCGCCGACAATCAGTCAGAGAGTGATCAAATGTCTCTCCTTCCTGTTGGAACCGTTGATGAAACACGAACTGTTCGTAAATTGGGTCTTGCTTTGGATTTACAAACTCTTCGTAAGCTTCCTTAACTTTCACGTAAACTAGCTTATCTCCATTAAATAAATCAAAAGTTTCAAATAGAGTTCGACCCTGCGATCCCAACATATTATTTAAATAGCGTCTCGCCTCAATTCTCAAACATTTTAGAGGACGCAGGCTGCCATCACATGAAAAGGAATGAGGGAGACATTCCTCATGTCCAATTCATTTAGTAAACTCCTCCATCTCCCTTTCAATAGGCCGAAGTTCCTCTCAATTGCCATCCTTGCTGACGAATGGCAGAAATTAAAGTTCTTCTGCCGACGCGTCAAATGCCCATTATCAGCGAAGGGGGTGAGGAGGTTAGTGTGTAAGGCGTAAGCGGAATCACCAATGATATGAGAATCATTGGGGAACTTTAGATCATCTCCAAGGCAATCTAATACCCTGGAGAGTCTAAATACGCGGGCATCATGCAATGACCCCACATGACCCACAAAACAATTGGTAAATATTCCTCTATTGTCACAAACAGCCTGCAAAGAATCAAGTGGAAATTAGGATCAGCACAACAAGTTCAAACACTAATTATGACCTATGGTCAGATGAATTGACTTATGGCTTTTGACTAACCTGCAGATGCATACTATGGTACCCCTTCCTGTTTATGTATGCCTCCGGATTTTCGTGAGGAGCCCTTATTTAGGCATGGGTGCCAGCTATGGCTCCAATGGTGCCAGGGATAGCACTCGTATACAAAAAGCCTCTTGTGACCTCATCGGCTTTATCCCCCTGAGGCCAGACAATGAAGAGGGGGCACAACTGTTCCAAGGCACGTGTGTCACCCTCTGGACAGCCCGGACACCCGTTGCATGGCACACCCCTAAGCGTTGAGCTATTATTGACCTAGAAATGAGGAAATGCATTTCTGAATAACAAAATAGAACAACAAACTATTCCGAAAACAATCCATATACAGGTAGAAATGAAAGCAATGCCTAAATTGCTAATGAATGAAAGTCCATTAAACATTGCTATTGAATACTTATACACATGCATATAATGCCAATGTGCCTATTTTTCTAAAGTTTCATTCTATCCACTATGAGGCATTTCAAAAAACTTTGGTGATGAATCCTTTTAGAAAGTAGGCAACAAGAGCATGATAATTAGTTTCAAATGGTTTAGCAAAACATTCAGAAAAATAAAGAGCTTCATTAGTGCCAACTACATTCAAATGGTATAAACAGGCAAATACACAACTCACTGACAGCATGTTCAAAGTCTGACACATTGAAACCACTTACTGTGAGTTCTGAGGGGGGGACTGTAGCCCGGATGGCATCAGACTCCAGTGTCATTACCGGAGCTACCCAAGGCTTCTCAGCGAACAGGCCATCAATTAACTGAAAGAAACATTTGGATAGTCATAAGATAAGATTTATTCATCCAAGAGACACATTACACAGTGGCTACTGGTATATGCATAGGATAAGTCAATATGCAAGAAATCTTACAGAAATTACAAAAAGAAAGTATATATTACAAATTTGGCACCAAGTATTCTTTAACCCTTTAACGGTCAAAAGACTTGCGATTTGAAAAAAGTTACAAAATTTGGCGGGATGCATAATGTATATGTTATAAGATTGAATCAAAATTTTTTTTTCTATATTTTTATCCCAAAATGTTTTTTTTTTACAATAAACTTTTACAAATTGCGATATTTTGTAAGCGTAATATGTCCTCTATATTTTTATCTACAGCCTTCATCTTTTGCAGAATGATTTATTGTTATTTTATAAATAAATAACTGCCTACACAATTTTTTCCTACTTAGCTTTTTGTTGCAAATTTAGCATTGAACTTATCGCAGTATCACGCGTTGAGGGTTGCGTTTCGTTCAAGGGGCAATCATACTCCGCCTTATACATTTTGGTACAATGATAAGCCTTTCTGTGCTGATTATTTCTGATAAAAATATAAACAAATTATTTTAGGTAAAAATTTTTATTGGGGGAGTGAATGAACTATTATATCCTGCATTTACAAAATTCTTTACAATAAAAAAATGAATTTTCACTCCTAAAAATTGTATAATTTTGCACATTACGGCTTGTGAAATTGACTGAAACAGTCCTTACACAGTGCCACATTGCAATCTTTACATATAACGTTGCTCCTTTTCTCTTTCTTGTTGGTACTACAACTTGCACATCCCCAATACGTTTCAATTTTTCAGACATATGCACACCTACATTCATAAGTTGAATTGTATTTTTTACTGTTGCAGCACCGGTTGAGCTACTTCGCTTTTTCGCGTAGCCTTTCATTGGCATATAACCTGATTTTTTCTTAGAACAATAGCTGCCAATTAGTTCATTCACCAATTTTGACCTATAGTTTAGATGACTCAAGTGTTTTTGCTCCTTATTCTTCAGTATTTCTGTATTGTTATATGCAATAAAGCCATTCACTATGGCACAGTCAAAAAAATAGTGAAAAAATTTTACCCTCCATCGACGTGATTTTTTCCCGATACTATATATAGATAGGTATTGATCAAACCTCCATCTATACCATATCATATATATTTCACACATATATACCTATATCATCACTCCACCCATATATTTATTGTAATCCACAATAGCCTCTGTACATGGCACTTCTTCGCAGTTGCAATTCTATGTCTCCTCAGAACTTTAGTAGGATTTGCTGGATTATGCATCGTATTATGTACTACATGATATGCCTAATCATCTGTGATTTCCAGTAGTGCAAGCTCTATTTCTCTTGCCGATAAATTTTCCATGGCAAAAATTTGAGGAATCATTTATTCATAAAACGAAACAAAGTAATGTAGAACTGCGTGTCAACAATAAAATTATGAAAAGACTTTGGTTATCGACATGTAAAAATATAAACGTACCTCTTTGAAAATAATCCCCTATTTTCTAATATCTCTATTCCACCTGTGCAGCAGAGGTTTTGCTCTTTGTAAGTTTCTGAGAAAGACTGCTGCAAAATGAGCCTACTGAGAAATGTCCTTTTCGTAGCTACGATCTCAGAAGAACACAAACTAGACACATTTAGTGCTTGAATGATAATTAGCAGAGCCTGAATATTCTTCAAGTCGAGGACTGTTGAGTGCAAGCGATACAATGTAAATAATTTGAATTTCATTTTACCCCTTTGTATATCGTGAACGTTTCCCCTCCAGCTCTACATTTGTCAACAGCTGATAACGAGTAAGCGGTTCACCTAGCCGAAAAAAGAGCCGTCCGTCTCGCCCGCTGGTCTAGTCTATCGCGTGAAAAAAATAACGTCACAACTTGACGCAGTCCGGGGAGGAGAGACTACCCAAGAGCTGCGGTAATCGCAATAGTTACGTAATAGTTGCAACAATTGTTATTTGAGTTATTGCACATTATAATAGAATAATTGAAAAGGATGAAATAACTTGAGCTGTGATATAATGACAATAACAACAACTTGTAAATATTCGTAAAAATATTTATAAAATAAATTAATAATTATTATAAATAAAAAATATAAAGTGAATAAAAGAAAACGTAATTGAATAGTATTCATTTCATAGGTGACAATTACTAAAAGAGTGGAAAATATAAATACCGATTTTATCACGCAAAAAACTCAGAAATAGGATTTTAAGGAAAAAAGATGAAAATAAGGAATTTTCAATACTTAAAAAATGGTCCTGTCTAATTAATAACTTATAAAATACATTTAAATTAGTTTTACAAAAACAGAGAGAGAAACGAATGATAAAAATCAGGGTTTACATGAGGAAGCAAAGAATTCATATACTGTAGCAGGGGGTGGGAAATTATTATCCCAATGACCTATAAAGGGTTAACGCTATAAAAACATTTATCAACCAGATATTCATGGACCATTTTTTAAAAAACAGGTATCCTCATTTCTTTGTTAATGTGTTCTGGTAGGTTATTGTATAATTTCACACACATAGACCTTGGACCATTGGATGCCATAGACAAATTATTTGGCTTAAAATGTAGGATATATGATGATGGATAGAGAAATAGATAAGCATGTGAACGCAAAATGGCCATGAATAGACAAAGAAATTCTCCAAGACTTACATCGAAGTAGGCCCACGTCCGCCTCCCACTACCACTGCGGCCATTGGAATCTTTAATACTTTTATAAGTCTTTTTTAACCCTTTCGAGACCGCGGAGTTTTCGTCTTAGCTTGACTGCTGTACCACTCCCCAAGAGACTCTTCTTTCTCGTGGTACGGAGCATTTTTGGAGGGCATTCGTTAAGAAGGGTCTCGCTGAACCTTTTTCGACCCCTCCACGGTGGGACTCCGTATTATCTCGGACTCCAAGGCTGCTATTCTGAATAAGCGTTGCAAAAAATAGCATATGCTATTCTGCGGGTCATTATTGCAACGACCCCGTATTCTTAATGAAGCGTAGTAATAATTTTGTTCGGAATAGCAGCATGCTTTTCCTTGCGCGAGCTATTTGGAAGCTCCGCCTCTTCCGGTATGAAAAACTTTCGGAACAGTTTGCGTAACCAATGAGGGAGAAGATATTTTATATATTTTTCTGTATTTTACGGAATATTGACTTGAAATTATAAATAATTGCTTTATTTACATTTAAAAATTATATTAAAATCTTGGATTTATATAATACTCTTTGAAAATCTCATTTAGGAAATCAGCTGTTTGTTGTGGCTGTGATAGATTTCACTATGGCTTCAGACAGGTGGGTTAGATTTTAATATTATTATGATAATAATGATTTATTGGGCATTAATATTGAATCAATACCTGTATCCGATCGGTTGTTATATTGTAACGTGAGATATTTGCTTTGCGAAGTAATCATTGAAAGCCAAATATGTTTGACTATCTTCGTAATTGTGTTAGGCTTCGAAGTCTGTTAGTTTTCTATTGACAGTTTTGACTCCCGAAATTCCGGTGTTTTTTTTGTGAGAAAATGTAAATCACGACGTTAGCGATGCATTCATGTGTCTCGATGTTTCAACCGCAGGAGTGGAAAGATGCTTAAAAAGCAAAGGGAGGTGATGGTGAATTATATGGTAGGCCACAGGAATGTGGCCCTTGGGACTTATGAAGGGGTCTTGGGCAAGGTGACGATGGAAAACAACTGGAGGGAGTTGAGGGACCTACTGAAGCTCCACGGTCCTGATAAAACTGAGGAGCAGTGGAAAAGGGTAATGCAAATGTTTTGATTTCTGATTTATGCTCACTGTCAATCATATTCCAAACAACCATTTCATACTATTAAAACAGGCTTGGAGGGACCTTAAAGCAAAGACGAGGGCAAAAAATGCCCGCTTGAACTCGGAGAGGACGGCCACCGGGAATACGCCGGTTAGTATGAGTGAAAACTTTGCTTCTCTTTTGCCTATGATTTAATTTTGTGTGAAGTTATTCTTACCCCTTGGTGATTGACAACATTTTTGATAAGCTTTTTCCACCGTGTTTTATGCCTATAAATCTATATTTATTCTTGTCAGGGTCACACTCCACCACTGAACGAGGTAGAGAAGTTAGTTCTCACAGTTATTGGAGTGGAGACGTCCACCCCAGCGGTGGAGCTGGGAATTCCACTACAGGTAAATTTTTCGGTCGACTTGTTGAACGTTATTTCAATAATCTTTTTGGAATTATAACCAATAATGACGATCTTCTAGGATAATGAGTGTGTTCAGGCGATAGTGGAAGAGGACCTTCCTCTGCAAACAGAGGTAATCGTTCTTGCTGTGAAGTATAATTTTGTATCATATATGAGAAAAGATGACTAATTTGTATCAGGCAACTACTACCACCAATTAGTATCACCTACTCGACAATCTGTATATTCTATTGTGAATGGTGTGTAGTGCATTAACTAATAAACTGAGTTTTTGCCAAATAGATTATTGTCGGATCACCAATTGCTGTGGAGATTGAAGATACAGCATTGGAGTCCCCTGCTCCTACAAGAGGTGTGAAATTCTTGTGTGCTCTTCTAATTATGCTTTTGAATGCTTAGTATTCATAATAATCGTTACTTTTATTCATCTGCAGGGCATGCTGCTGGTCGTTTTCAACTAAGTAAGTTGATAAGAAAGTTAAATTTTGGGTGAACTCTGTCCTCTTTTGTTATCCATAATTTTTTTTCTCTACATTAGCTCCTCCATCTAGCAGCAAGCAGAAGTTGGAAGATGCCTACCACCGGCTCACTGAAGCCGAGGCTTGGCAAAGAGAATCCTTAGAGGTGAGAATATTGGTGTCTACTATTATGGTATTTACCTATTTTCAACCATGTCCTGTCTCATTGCAATTGGATTATTACACATTTATTCAAAATCCTAAGGTATTGCAAAAAATTTGCAATTTTTAAGGGAAAGGCAAGAGGTTGCTGACGTGACCTCTTTCCAAAAGTTGGAAATAGAAAGGCAGCGCCTTGAGGTGGAGAAGGAGAGGTTGGCGCTGGAAAGGGAGAGGTTGTCCCTGGAACGGGCAAACAAAGGGACCCTGCAAGAGATTCTGCGGGTTGTCTCCAGGGCTGTGGACCCTGATAATGCCAGGGTCATAGTTTGCCCTTTCAAGGAGGTCGGAGTAAGTTGCCTCAGCTTTTAGTCTTGTGATTGATTACCCTATTATTTGGTAATTTTTTATTATTTTATTTCAGGGATCACCTCCTTCATAATCACTCTTTTGCATGTTTTGTTTATATCTTTCCTATTTACTTAAGCATTGCAGTGAATGCTATTTTCTTATTTTTTTTTATTACTCCCAGGGGATTTATAATTTTTGGGGTGCATAGGGTGTCCCAGAGGAATTAAAGCCATTTCATTTGAATTTGGATTTTGTCCTTTTGGTTCACCTCTCTCTCCCATGTATGCCTCCCCGTGGCGCACCCTGGGCAACTGTGGCAGTCCACAGGCTAAATACTTGAGAGAGCAGAAAGTAGCTTTGCTTATGGAATACCTCCTAATCTATGTTAAGTTCTTTTTGTGTTAGCATCTTGCCTGCTGATATTTCAGTCAACGATGGGGATAGTATTGCACCTACTGCAACAATTTAGATATACCTAATTTCTTCCGTTTCCAGGTCAACAGATTGTCATCCATATGCAGAGTTTGAGGAGCATTTTATTATATTAGATTTACTCATTTTTATGACTGACCTGACAATTTAATCTTTCAGCAGATGAAATGCCTTTCTATTCAATTTTATTTGATGCGTAATGGCTGATGTTTTTATATCCTGGAGAAACAAAGAATTTCTCAAGTGATTTCCATTTCTCTAGTAAACATGCTATAAGGAATTTGTTACCGCTATGATTGAGTGACTTAAAATTGTCTAGTGTTAATATTTTTAATTTCACTAATGCTGAAATGCTTACAAATATTTTCAACTAAGCATTAATACATTGCTCTCTCCTTGAGTTTATTTCTTCCAGATTACAAGCCTTCAATTTCCATCCAGGGGGTGAGAAAGCTTTTTATGCTGAAATGCCTTCCTCATGCATGGTACTGAATGTGCAATTGTAGATATTTATGTAATATTCTTGGGTCTTCCACATGAATGTCATTTCTTTGTTACTTAAGATTTCTGAAATGAGACACATATAGTTAGAGATTATCTGGCGAAGTGCAGGTGTGCCACTTCATTCACTTGCAGATGCATTTTAGATTGTATCTAAATTCATTATGTATACTTAGCTTCATGAAATAAACATGGTATCAGAGAGGTTACTATTGTCTCATTCCATTTCCTTTCCCAATAGTCTAGGTTTTATTGAGTGGTGTCTTCTGTGAGAGGTGTCTATTCCAATCTTTGGAGGCAGCATCTCAAATAATGTTTTGTAAGGGATTGATCAGCAGGGCATGGAATGGAAGAACATAATTATTTCATAAATGGTACAACATAATACTACTATTCATCATTAGTAATTTGATATTATCTTAATTTGTTTTCATATACTGTTAGGATTTCTCCTAAAATTCTTTTGAATCTCCTCATTTCAAAGAGCCAATCCAAAATCAGGTCAAAGAAGGTTAATTTTCAGATAACCTTATTTCAGCATCAATTCATGTTCAGTACTTGAAGAGTAGCTCCCTGGAGTCATCAGCCTTGCAAAGGGAAACGGGGGACTACCTTTAGTCTGGCTCACACCCTTTCATTAATAATGTCCGACAAAATTAGGAGGAATAAAAGACACGAAAAGGGTGGTGGAGCACTCAAGCCCTTCCACCACGTCAAGGTTGTAGTCCTCGGGAAGGGGATCCCCTGCAACAAAATGAAAATATTTTCTCTGATAGAATGCTTGGAAAATGGAGGAAGAGATTAAGGTGAAGGGTTAAATGACTGGCTATGCCTGACCAAAGGAGGAATTTAATATAGAGGAGGGAAAGAATTTGGGTGAATTGTGAAATGTTAGTGCAATTCAGCAGCTTACATCAATTACTCATGGCTTGATTTTACTCAGACCTACATATACTACAGAGCTACAGCCACAAATTTCAATGCTCAGCATACCATAAATACAGGGAAAAAATCACATGCAGGCTTATGCTGACAAATTGATGGTTGCCTCACCGGGAACCAGAAAGATCAACCTGGTAAAGAAGGAAATGGAGAGAGAGGTAAATGGTGGTTTCATCAAATTATATCCTTTCAGTGAAATACTATTCTTGTTGCATTCATACCCTTAGCGGAAATATCTTTGAATGATATCCCTTTGGTAGCCCCTGGCTACAGCTAATCTGTCTCCATCTTCTGGAGCATTGAGGGGAATTTCTACCTCAACTTCCACGTCAGGAAGAGGCATTCTATAAATGAAATGTGGAAAATATAATTTCAACTGAGCCCTGTTTGTAATGTGTTTTCATGCAAAGTGGTACATTACCTGTGATTCAGCATTATATTATGCAAAATAGCACAAGCTGTAATTATATTGATAGCTTGGGGTGGTTGGTAGTGCAACACCCTATCCTTCCTCAAGCACCTCCATCTAGCTTTCAGGACACCAAACAGCCTTTCCACAATACATCTAGCCTTGCAGTGGGCCAAGGTGTACCTGTACTCTGGTGTGCCTTCCTCTGCATGAGGCAAAGGTGTCATCAGAAAAGGCTCCAATGCATAACCGGAGTCCCCTGGCATGGTATAAAAAAATCTTAATAGTACACTGAAAGAGCACTCGGCCTACAATAAATGAGAAGTAAAGTCAGGTTCTGTCATTTTTCATAATGAACTTACCTAATAAAAAAATTTCCCCATCCCATTATCATATGCCTCTTTCATGATAGCCTTTGCCCTGGAATGAGACCAAATAAATTGATCGTGTACCGACCCTGGGTAAGCGACCACATTCATGATGTGCATCCGATCATCACATATCTGGAAAGGAATCCACTACATGAATTAAAAAAAAATTGATATTTGCAGGCCTAAGAAAGACGTGGACTCTGACATTCAGTGAAATCAAGCAGTTTCAGCAGTCAAGTATGGATACATTACCATCTGCACATTGAATGAATGGAAACCCTTGTGGTTTCTGTAACCTTCTGGATTGTTGATTGGTGTCACCATTGCTATGTGCGTGCAATCTATCGCACCAATCACGCCAGGGAACCCTGCCATCGGCCGAAACCTTAAGATTAAAATTTATAAGTCAAAATAATGAATAATAAATAGATCCTTAAATATTAAAAAGGTTCTGATGGACTACTACCGTTGCGCGATGGCTGATTTCTCCTGGTGTGTCCTTGGCATTTCTATGCAGTCACTCAGCTGGCGGGTAATTGCAGCGGTGACATTCCTCACGCATCTGCTTACGGAAGGCTGGCTGACATTCAAAACGAAGTCATAACCAACGGCCAGCTGGTAGCTCCCTTGAGCTAGGAAGCGCAGAGTAATTAGTACCTGCATATTGTAAAAAGGGATGAGAAAGGCAAGCGAAAGTGTCCGCAAACGAATAAGTTTTTAAGTAATTGAGTATTTACTCACCTGCAATTCAGGAGTTAGACCGAAAGACTTTTGCCGGAGCAAGTCGCCACGGAGCCGGTCAGCCACGAACCTTGCTACTTCCTTAGACGCGCGGAAGTATGAAATAAGTTCATCCTCCCGCAACTCAAAGGGATTAGTCGCATCTCGCAATACCCTTCTTTCGTTGCGAAGTCGACCTCGATTCTCTACTTCTTCGTACGCCAAAAGAAATCGCCTTAAATTCAGGTACAGCGGTCCCGCCATTTTTCGTAGTAAACATTGAAAACAAATGACAGTGTGTGTGCGAACGTCCTTTCTGGGTTGCAATTCCGAATAGCTCGGCATCGAAGACCGCGTAATATTATAGCAAGCCTACCGGTTGCAATTCGCCGTTCAGAATAGTGAATTGCTACGGGCCTATGCTATTCTGAGAATTACGTCTTCCGGTATAGTAAAAACACGAATTGCAACCGTTCTGAATACCAAATAGCATAGGCGTTGCAATACGCTATATTATAGCAACATCGGTTGCAATATCGGAGAATAGCATAATGCTATTCCATCCAGAATAGCAGCCTAGGAATAACTAAAACTGGAGATAAGTGCGTATATTTCATATATTGGTGTATTGTGAAAGCAAATCGAGACCTTTTTATATCCTGAATAGCTATTAACTGTACAGTATGTTGTTAAGTACAACTAGTACACATGTTCGAAAAATTCGGGCTACTTGAGCCCAGCCTGCTAACCCACTGCTACTTTTCTTGCTCTTGAGTGTATACAGAGTTTGGGCTCAAGTTCCCCACAACAATTTAGTCGCTCTTTTAATGTTTAAGGACTGTGCCACCAATTACCAGCTTCTTTAAGAAACAGGAAGGGAAGAAGGTGGTAACAGGATACAATCTTACTTCACACCTCAGTATCAATTTCATTCATTTTTGTGATGCATACTTCGTTTGTCTCCCCCTTAAGTCATCCTACCTCACTCAACTACTGGATGCAGTGTATTTTTCGCCACTCAAAATGAAGTGGAAGGGCGTTCTTGACCGATGGAAAGAATAAGGTGCTGGTAAAAGGATCGGTGCTTCCAAAGAATCAGTTCCCGACGCTGTTTTCCTTTGTTTTATATCAAATTGGTGCAAATATATAAAGCAACCCATAGACAGGCCTAAAGAAAGCTGGAGTAGTGCCTATAGACGAAATTCAGATTACGAGCCATTTGCCAAATCAATAAAAATCTAGAGAAAATGCAGAATTTTCTATGACTGAGAATGCATTTCTTCAATGACTGCAAGAGAAGAGAGGTGAGTTTGTTCCACCTCACCCTACTTAGAAGAAAAGAACTCCAAGTGTCGACTGGATAAAGTGTAAGAGTGCCCGACTTCTTCTCTTCCAATGCCTCTGTGGAAATCAGCACCCGTCAGGAAAAAGGTGCGAAAGTGAAGGCGCCATGAAAAAACCTTGACCAAAATCCGACAAAGGAACAAAAAGATTGAAAGACCCTTCATCAGAAGATGACGCATTCAGTTTTAGATCTGATGGCGACAGCGAAATCATCCTCTAAAATAGTATGAGGAGAATATAGGACACGTGCCTATGTAATTCTTCGTTAAAACTTTCGCGGGTACTCGTCATGTTGAATAAAAGCTTTTGGGCTAATCGCCGCGTCAATTCTTAGGTGGCCCCAACGTTTACCGAATGATGCTGGTCGCTTTCTCGAGGGATTATGAAGAGATGGTAATTTAAATTCATATATATAGGTATCCGCCTCAGGTGGTGGGGGGAGGGGAGCGAGAGGTTGGAGGACTGGGTACTTGATTCTTTTTGCTGATTACCTCGCCTCCTCTCCTCAATACAAGTTTTATTGACGACGGTAATCAATATCAGGGTTGTACATTCAAGAAGCGAACAGTTACTGCTGCGAAAATATTTACACCAAATTTTTGCAAAGCGATGTTGGACGACTATTTTAGCTTTACAATCCGGGTGACGCTGACAGCAAAGAACGATAAAAACGTAGATGAATGAAAGAAATGCCTCGCAAGATGGCCACAATTTCATTTGAATATAATTTTTAATGCGGAATTGAAATGGGTTTTCAGCTGGCTAAGTCCTTGCATTAATTACTTGCGATTGAACATTCACATCCTAATAAACTCCGTGAAAAACCGTGTGTCGTGCGTCATTTGTTTTCAACACGATGCAGAGACGTAGAATCCTTCTAGCTAACAATAAGCGAGTGGAAGTGTCATGGTGCTCTGATGTCTTAGAGCTGCGGTGATCATTGAGTCTCTCCTCGACGTAGATGAGCTGTACACTGATCAGCAGCATGGGGATGCGATACAGGCAAGGGAAAAACCCCGCAGTGAAGATCTAAGACAAAAGTAGCTTTAGAAAAACAGCGATGGAACAGGAATTATTTGAATACAAAAATTGTCCGGAATTGTCCCACCATATGATTTACGATAGGAACAGAGTTGCAATGCAGTGAGAAGAGAGTTTCCAAAAATCAATATGGATACTACTGGAGTAAATGAAACAGGCTGGGACAGAAGGAAGAGGAATGTAGAGGTAATGAATATTACGGCAATGTGAATAAAACAGTAAGACAGTGAGTGCGAATCATGATAAAAAACGAAGTTTTGTATTTGATAAAGTATTTTAGGAAATAGATAGAGTGATAGACATTTCAATAGACTTACTTACTAAAAATCTAATGCCATCCAGATGCATGAACACGCCAGATAGTGTCAGTAGAGGAGAAGAAGTGGAGGAAATGTTCGATAAATAGAAATTTTATCAAAGAACAAAAGAAAGAAAAGGGATGTGGCCATTTTGGGATGAGTCATTGAAATAAGTGAGCAGAATTAGTTTTCGGCGGCTTCCGAACGATGATAGATTTAGTGATTATGTGTTATTATTTGAAGATTAAGGAGAATTAAGAGCCATACTATGGTGAAGATGAGCTTTTAAGCTAAAGGTTTGACTAACAGTAAGTAGAAGTTGTAAATAAATGGAGACAGGAAATGAAAGATGTATTTACCGCATCAATGTGAACGGGCACTGGAAAAAAAACAAAGGGAGACGCTGGGAATCGGAGTGGAAGACGAGAGAAGCAACCACGGATTTAACTAGACATGATGGCTAAAATGCGATGAAGAAGAAAATGTAAAAAAATAAAAGAGAGAGAGAGAGGTAAAAAGACATATAATAAACTAAACATTGAATTTTGAAGAGAAACGTATTAGACCAGGAAATAATGGTATGAGGGAATGTAAAAAATCGAGTGATTAAAACGTAGGAAAAGATGACTAAGTATTCTATAAATTTAAAAAATAGCCGGGATGGTTACAAATCACCTGAGTATTGTTTAGCCCTAATAGATAAAAAATTAAGAAGGCATTTGTGGGTTTTGTAGGTGTGGAGCAGATAATTATATTTCAGTTGGGAAGACGAGAGATATATTAAGCGATACTGCAGGGGTAAAACAGATGACTGATGAATACAACCAAAACAAGGAAGTAAAGCTGGCTGGAGCATGTGGAAATAACTGAGATAGAAAACGAAAGAAAAGGACGGTTGATTTAGAAGAGGAGACAATGGTAAGTGGGGATGAAGGGAACGCACAAGACAGGATTATCAGGAGGTTATTCAACGAAACCTGACCTGCTAAACAGCTAACTATTAGGTTGATAAGATTGTATCAGGGCCGCCCCTAGCAGGTACGGGGCTAGGGGCAACCTTCATGCGGGGCCCTTACAATACAATACAGTAATAGTTGAAATTGCGTTTTCAAAACTATAGTATATTTTAATTTTTTCACGAACGCGGGCCCCAGGGCGGTCGCCCCGCCCTAAGGCCGGCCCTGAATTGTATAATGATAAATTATTGCCTATTTGAACAAATTCAGCAATTAATTAGCAGCATTTTCTCTCCGTCTCTAAGCTTCATTTTTGTTAAGGAGAAAATTGTGCAGGGAATGAGGATGCAGAATAATACGGTGACTTACTTCCGTATTCCGATATTCCTTTTCTTTTTCCTGCGACGCTTATCCTTTCCTTTCGCCATATCTTCAGCTCACTTTCAGACACACACAACCTCTGAAACAGCAGATATTCAAATGACAGACGCGACTGCTCTCTCTTACCGGGTCCTCACGATAGGTGGAGAAAAGCGAAGAGGCTGAGGAGTCACGGCAGTCGGACATCAAACATGGGTGGGAGGGCGGGCCAGACAGCCTCTCATGCAGAAGCAATTACACCCCACAAATCGAGAAACGCCAAGCGAATTTCATTCGCTTCTCTTCCACCTCACCACCTCACCTTAAAACGATAGGTAACCTGATACTTGCTTCGACTCCACGCGTCGGCGAGACGGGCGGAAGCGAGGCCTTAGTCTGAGGGTATCACTCCCCATTCCACTTTCTGCGACGTTGCCGTTGTTGGGAGGGCGGAGCGGGGCGAGGGGAGGTAAGAAATTCGAATTGGCCCGAATCACGTCCTTCGTCAGCGTTTTGGGCCTGCAGTACTCCACGGTGTACCCATTTTAGGCCACGCGAATTGACATAGAACTGTGGGTCTCAAGGTGATTGTGGAAGAAAGGTGAAGCCACAGAATACTTGTTTTAGAAATTTCATGTTTTAGCTTGGAGTCCAGTTATAATTAGCCAAAGTCCAACTTGATTTTCTCGATCACCTGAGGACATATTACTATTTATTTCCCCCCTGTATGTGAATACACGTCTCCTAAATACAATAAAGAAAACAGCAAGTCTCTATATCTTCTAGTTTTTCCGCAATTGAGTGGTATGTGAACTCCGGCAGAGGAAAAAACGATCGGCATCGGTCGCCCAGAGCGGCTCCCAGCCGTCACTACCATAACGCCTTAAGTTCTTATTATCATCACCTGCAGTTATGGAAAGTCACCACAGGGGTTCCGCATTTGAAAAGACCACATTAATTATCAGACGTTTTGAACGGGGGGGCGGTAGACTAGTGGTTAGCGTGTTGGATTCCCACGCGGGGGTCCCGGGTTCGATTCCCGGCCGCGGCCGTCGGAAAAAATGCGAAAAATTAGGGCGTTAAGATTGGGTTCGTTAGAATCAGTTCGATTAGAACGTATGTCGGTTAGGTAGTCTCAGGTGCCTCCAGTGTTCAGTGGCCGGGTGGGAACCCGGGTCCCTGAGTTGACACCTTTTCCCCTCGGGGACCCGGGTTCTCACCTGATGTGGAATTCTCATCCCGGCCACTGAACACTGGAGGAGAGGAGGCTGGAGGCATTTTGTTGCATTTTTTACGCAGGCTGTCGGTAGCAAAGAACGTACGCATCGATGAGCGACGATGTTGCCACCACACGGCATTACAAAGATCGCGGAAGTGACAAGTGACAGTGATTTTACGGGGATTTTCCTTTTCCTTTCCCTACGGCGCTTGATATTCGTAGGTCTCATTCATAACGTGATCGTACTGGTACCGCAGTCCCACCCAGTTGTAGCATCGACTTTTTTCGCGATCCTAAATTCAGTCCTTCCAGGTCCGACTCTGGACTTTGAAATTTACAATAAATACTTAATAAACCATCTTGAGTTAAAAAAGTATTTCTCGTCGGATTTTGGTCTTAATATTTTTAAACCGTTCGAAATATCCTAATAATTATTTAAGTAGAGTTTCTGTATGATTAAATTTCAAGTTTCGAAAATATTTCATGATTTTTGTTCGCAATACACCCAGGACACACATTGAAAAACATCCATCTTAAAGAGGAAAAACTTGATGTTACCATGTTACAGGAGGTTCATAAAGAGGCGAAATGGAATAATGTAAACTTTGCAACGTATGAAAATTTTGCTGAGGGTAACCTAGGTATCATAATTTGCGTAAGAAAAGAATTACAAACAACAAATTGCCGCAGACACAGTTCAGGAAGGATATTAGCCATCAAAACAGAAGGCATACACATAACTAACGTATATGCACCCTCAGGCGCCTTAGGCAGAAAAGAAAGGGACAAGCTGTTTTATAATGATATAATACCTTATGTCAACTGTTTTCACGAACACGCGGTGATGGGCGGAGACTTTAATACGATTTATAGAAAAGAAGACAGCAACGCAAACCAGCACCGAATAACATACCAAGTGTCAAAATCATTCCACCTACTAATCAACAGCATCAAAGCAATAGATACCGGTTTAATCAAAGGAAAGAACTCACAACAGTACACAAGATTTGGAACCCACTCATACAATAGACTAGACTACATATTTACCTCGGAAATTCTGCAACACAAAATAAAAAATTTCAAAAACCTCCCAATGGCCTGGTCAGACCACCACGCCATAATCACGGAAATAGACACAGGAAATTATACACAAATAATTAGACGCAAAAACAACTGGAAAATGAAGGCAGAAATTCTGGAGGATGAAGAAGCCGCAAAAGAAATACGAGAAAAGATAATTCAACTCCTGAACCACCCAGCACTGGACCACAATACTGCAGACTGGTGGGAAAAAATCTTCAAACCCAGAGCGAGGACTACAATACAGAGGATAATCAAACGAAAGGACGACAGGCTGACAAAAACACTCAACTTCTACAGAGAATGCCTAAATGACAGTCTACAAAAAACCCATAGAGACGGAGGAAACAACTTAGAAGAAAAACAGCTGAAGAATACAATCCAAAAATTAGAAGGAGAAAAATACGCCACCAGAAGGTGGCAACAGCAAATATACAATGAAACGCAAACCCCGACCAGCCTCGCCACCCTGAGAAGAACAATCGAAGTGAAGTCCGCAATACTCCCGAAGCCAATCGCAGATGTAGGGGAAGAGGAAATATTGGACAGAATGAGAGCACACTTCGAGAGGAGATATAACAAGTACGACACTTGGACTGATGATGCAGCACCACAAATACCAGATGGACCTAGACTGACGGAAGAAAAAAGAAGACTCATGAGGGGAGAATAACAGCGGAGGACTTAGACAACATCAAGCCTAATCTAAAAAGAGGAAAATCACCAGGTGCCGACGGATTCCCCTATGAATTCTATATAAAATTCTGGGATTTATTAAAACCAGCTTTAATAAAACTATTCAACCAGATCAGTACGCAAGGACTAACAACAGAAATGAAACAAGCCATAATCAAACCGGTACCTAAATTGCAGACTCCAACAACCATAGATGACTTCAGACCAATTTCACTACTGAACACAGATTACAAAATTTTCACGCATATAATTAAAAACAAAATAGAACCCTTAATCACACCATTACTTTACCAACATCAATACGCAGGCCTCAGCAACAGAAGTACTATAGATGCTGTGACCATCATCAGAGACCTCCTACTATCATCCCCCGGACCTCTGGATAAATCCCCGGTAATAGCAGCTATAGATCTGGAAAAAGCTTTTGACCTAATTAGATTCGAATGGATAATCAAAATAATGACACAGATGAACCTACCCGACAGCATCACAACAATTATAAAAAACTAGTGATGGGTCGGTTCGATTCCTCGATTCTCGACCAAGAACCGGAATCGAAAACGAGTACTTGCCAAAGTGAAAAATCGATTCCGATTCCAGTAGTACTTCAAACCACAAATTTATATACGACCGCGTTTCCAACCGTCATTCGAATTTTCGCGCCACGTAATCGTAATAACAAAACACATATCTTGGGATGTGCGAGTACTCGAAAATTCGAATCGAGTCATTGGTACTCAACTCGAGCGTTTCGAGTAGCATCACGAATGTCGAGTCGAGTAGTTAAGGTTACAGAGCTTTCGAGGCTAGTAGGTCCAGCAATCTGCCGACAGGAAGCGCTATCATGAAACTCATGTAATAATGCAGTTTTTAAAGCCGATAAGTCATTCTAGTGCCTTGGCCTGGTAGTTTAAGCTTGCCGAATATACTATAGTTGTCGACGTGGGCGCCGAATACTTACGCCAGCCGCGGCGGCCGATCGTCTTCCTACCCTGCGCACACTGGTCCGAAATCGGAAAAAGCTGGAATAAAGTCCAAAATGACCTTTTTGGGGATAGAGACATGAAACTTAGCGCAAATACTCATAAATAATTACCAGATATAGATTTATATGCCATTTTACATAATTACGACCCTTAAGAGAGGTACAGTGGGCCAAACATGACCACTTTTTCAATGCCACGCGAGATATCGTTTTTCCTTATAAAATCTGAATTTATCCAGGTGGTTTTGCGTTGATATGAGTTTTATGGAATAAAAAACGCAATATTCCTTTGATAGGGTGCTTTGCCTATACTTTCAATGACTTTTGAAGATTTTGGCTCTCATCTGTCTGCTTTTACAATGCAAAATGGCCGACCCGTTTTTCACGTGAAATTTGACATAAAGTAGACATTATCTTTCGTTTACGAAAAATATAACTCGGAAAATTTGAATCACAATATAAAGTAGAGTTTTCTAAAGAGTACTAATTAGAAATCTTGGAAAAAAAAGTTTGCGACGAAGGAAATAAGAGCGATTTTCAATCGCGCGTCAAGGCTGAGCTACACGCCGCGGAACTCTTGAGGCTTGGTAACTGAGGCCGATTTTTCAAGTTTTTTAAAACATTAGTCTTGAAAATCGTCATTTAAAGCATGGATAATCGTCTTAATTGACTTAAAACACTAAACTGAGGATGTTAAAAAGGATTCTGTATAGATCGACTAAAGCATTTAGCGCATTACTCGAGTGAAAATACTAAGGATTGGATATTTTTCGGAACCATCCCACGCATAAGAAACATGGCTCGGGTATTGAAGTAACGTGAAGAGATTAAGTCAGCATGCTTAAAGAGAGAAAAATGAACTGTTTTCGTGAAAGACAACAACCGATACCCTTTTTCCCTTTCCACCTTCGCCGAGGTACGTGAGTCGCGCGGAAGGGGGAGTTTTCACACCACAAGGCTCTTTTAGCCTTTTTTATTACTGCGTCCGTCCTATGTGATATTCATTTGTAGCGTTTAGTTTCTTTCTTGAACTTAAAAAAAGCAAGAGATTTTAAGGTTGATTTAATTACTTGAGAAGTATAGAATTTTTTTGGCTCTACAAAACTAAAGTTTAGTTCTATAGTTTGTTCGCTTCGTCCACTTGAATTCCATGAAGATTCAAGATACAAAAAAAATCGTTGATGTAATTTTTTATAAAAATTCCAAAGTCTCCGAAGTCTTGCAATTTTGGTAGGAAAGTACTTGCCCAGTCACACAAGTGTGTAACAAAAGGAAATTTTCTGCAGGCAGCAATACTGTAACATGGAGACATCAAAACCTGCTACTGTACTGGCTGAGCATGTAGAATAATTGGTTTTTCTGCTTGAGAATTTGAAAGGGCCAAATATTACATGATTCATATACGTATTTATTATAGCTGTGAAATTTACTATACTCAGGGCTCTCCCTTGCAGTTTGGATGCATATATATGGTCGGCATATTACTTGGGGTTAATTAATTTCAATTGTCCCTATGGAACTGTTGAAGACTCATTCGTTTTCATTCATCTCCTACTTCTGACAATATCCATCAACCGTCCTCATTATATTTTCCTTCTTACATTAGGCTAGACATTCATCATAGAAAATTGGAGTAGAATATATTGTAGTATGCATTGCTGTATTGCCTGGTTCAGAAATTATCATACTCGACTCGACTCGATACTCGCGAGTAATTTTCAACTCGACTCGAGATCAAAAAGTGCTACTTGGAAACCCCTATTATATTCAGAAGGAGCAAGCGCAGACTAGGGAGCCTGTGACAGATATATGGTCTAGATACAGTGATGCATTTGGAAAAGTACCCAAAGTCACCATAGCAAACTCTGTTGAAGCTGAAGTGGAAGCTTTTTTATCAGAGATGAATGCACCACCAAATTCCTTCCCTGGGAAATACTGGAAGACTTGTATCTCCTGCCCAAGGCTGAAAGTATTAGCGAAGAGGTTTCTTGCCATACCGCCATCCCCTGTGCTCAGTGAAAGACATTTAGTTCTGCAGGAAAAATATGTGAAGTAAAATGCAACAGGCTTTATCCTGACTGAGTGAAGATGCTTTGCTTTCTGAGCAAAAATTTTAAGTCTGTAAAAGGAGACTAAATTTATTTTAAATTTAAACAAGAGTGCTAATATACTAAAGTAATACCTATCATGTAACAACACTTTTCAGGTATGTTCCGTTTTGAAATTTAGCTGTTATATTTTAATTACATAGTGATGATATGAAAGATGCTTTTGTCAACTGACTCTTTCACAGAGTAATATTTTTAAAAGTGGTTTTCTTGTTGCCTGGAATTAAGTGATATTTTTCTTGGAGCCTATGGCATCAGAATCGATGGAATTGGTATCGGTAGAATCGGAATCGAAATGTCAGAATCGGAATCGGGATCCCGGAATCGATAAAATTTTGGAATCGACCCATCACTATAAAAAACATATATGAAGATACCACCGCAAGAGTACAATGGCTGCACAACGTCTCAAATTCATTCCGTATACGTAATTCCGTGAGACAAGGCTGCCCCCTTTCCATGTTATTATTTACATTAGCAATAGATCCAGTACTGAAAGCAATACACAAAGGAGGAATAGGGACGATCAGAAGAGGGGAGCGCTATTCGTCCATAGTATACGCAGATGACCTTACAATTTTTGCAGATCACGAAGACCAACTGGAAAAAATAAAACAAATACTGGGAAAATTCGAACCGGTAGGAATAAGAGTGAACCAAAAAAAAACCAAAATCCTTAAATTAACCGAAAAGGAAGACAACAAGAGAAAATTACCCTGGGACGTAGCAAGGAAAATAAAAATACTGGGATTAAGCTGGGAAAAGGACATCACAAATAATATCCGGAACAACTGGGAAGAAGCTCTCCGTATAATCAGGCACAAATGCTTCACATTGAGCCAAAGTAATACGCCCCTGCTTCAAAGAATCAGGAATGTAAATCAACAAATATATCCCGTGCTGTGGTATGTGGCACACGTCTGGCCCATGCCCAAGAAGACGCACGCAAAAGTAATAAGAGCTACGAATATGTTAATATGGAATGGCTTTCTGATCAAAAAGGAAAGAAGGTTAATGTACCTAAACGAAGAAAAAGGCGGACTCCGATTAGAAAATGCGGAAAAGAAAGCAAACCTGATATTAATGAATAGCCACTCTAAAGCCTTCGCTTCGCAGAACAAACAGAGAATTGACCTGGCGGAAGCGGCGATGGAAAGGGGGAAGCGCGTAACATTCCTCAAAGGCCTAAAGGAGAAAATATCACAATTTCGCAAACAAAATAACTATCGCATCATACCGGTCAAAACGTTACTGGAAGAAGAAGTCGAGGAAGCAGGAAGAAACACCGAACACCCACCACCTGGAAGGAGAGCATGGCAAAATTTCAAGAAGCTAAAAACCAACATCCAGATGAAGAGCACACTTTATGAAATACTGTCAGGGATAAACATAACAAATGAAATGAGACACAAGTGCGGACTAATCAACTCGCCAGGCTGTCAAACATGCGGTAAAACAGATAACAACACACACGCATTTATTGGTTGTGTAAAAGGCAAAAGAATTTGGAATAAAATTAAGCAGATATACAGATGCTGGGACGCATTTGGAGGCGCCCCAGCAACCGACAAACAGCTGTTGACACTTGACTTCAAACTATTCCCAGACGCAAGAAACAACATTATATGTGCACTGATAGCAAATTATGTAACACTGATTAGGGAAGAGTCCTTAAGCCTCAACAACTACAAAAATGAATGTAACAAAATAAAGATGATCGAAGAGCAGAGAAAATTTCTTATGACTGTATTAGATGATTAGATAATGTAACCCTGTGGATGTTAAAATGTTGATAACAATTGCTTAAAAGTTGTTAAAGTAAAAAAAGCAGATCACTTTCTTTTAAATCATAATACAAACAAGATGTGTAACCAAAAATAATAATTTTTAACAACTGTAAATATGTATTAGACTCATAAATTTTACGTTCAAATATGCAATGTTAACAACACCCACTGTGTTGTTACACAGTGGGTGTTGTTAACATTGCATATTTGTATTGCATGTGTGTAACAACACCCACTGTGTTGTTACACAGTGGGTGTTGTTACACACACAATCCAGTGAAAATCTTATACTCTAAAGAGGTCACCTTTAGTTTTATCTATGTTTTAGTTGATTATATGGATACTTGTATGAAATGTATGTAAATATGTTAAGCAAGACAAACAATGTAAGACCTCTGCAGAGAACAATCCATAGGAATTCAATCTTTTAGGCTCAAATTCTGATGTATTGGTAATAAGTGAACGGTAGCCTCGGGGATCGGCGCCCGACTCACGGACAACAAGGCCGAGTGGGCCAGGTCGGGCGTTCGAATCCCCGGGCCACCGGAATCAACTGGTTTCTCTTGGTTTTTTCTCCAAAGACAAATGCTCAGGAAATAACTGTGTAATACTATTACCAATGATTGTAATCTGATTGTAAATAAAAAAAATTCTTAAAAAAAAAATACACCGTTTCTCGTCCGATCACCGAAGTTAAGCCACGTCGGGCCCGGATAGTACTTGGATGGGTGACCGCCTGGGAACACCGGGTGCTGTTGGTATTACTTTTTATTTTTTTATATACCCTAAGGAGAACGAATTACACTTTTCCTTCGAAATTTATGCGTAGAAGGGTTTGCATAACATTTTGTTTCACGCACAATGGAATTATTCACATTTCCTTCCAATGAAACGATTTCAAGTCGCACCCTTCACTATTCTACAATTCATTACCTGCCTTGGTATTGGGAGAGAGAAATGAAATAAAAAAAGAAATTAATAATACAGCGAAAAAGATTTTGTTCCACGAACAATAGAGACGATTTTGCACACACTGCATTGCAAGCAAATATTTCTGTATCTGGTTTGTTGCATTCATAACTTATTACTCCAGAAACCGGACTTAACACCGTCAAGCCCGGAAAATGTAGATGAAGAATTTCGAACGCCAAGCATTATCTTTCTTAAAATGATTCCCTTCGGAGAATACTATTTTTCCTATTCGCATTACATAATCCCCTATTGCCTACTAAATTCTTTCAATAAATAAATGCAACCCTTGTGTTGCATCTATCATGAAACAACCGACACAACAACAGGCCTCATTTACAAAGCGAGTACAGCTGAAATAAATTGCCATTACACCAACAAGCACACCGTTACTGAGGACATTTTTCAGTAACACATTTTCAAAGATCGACTACAAGAAATAACGGAATTGAGATTTACTTAAGCATCATGGGACTACTGCCTGAAAGTGGTAGCTATCCAACAGAATGTAATGCAAACACACTCGCGAAGAAACCACATCTTCCATCGATTCTCAAGTAGCCACGATCATGATAACTTTTTAAGGATTCGGTTATGTACTCGCCAACGGCCACACCAGACGGACGTGTTTGCGGAGCGCTCTGTTAGTCCGAACGCGAGATAAGACTCCCGGCCGGGAGGCCTGCCTCGGCCGCCCGCGCGAGGCGACGATCGCCCGTTCTGGCGATCGTCTTTTTTTTCCTGTGTTTGACGATCGGGAAATTTTTCCGAAGCAACCATGTGATTTTGTGATTTTCTCTCTCCTGACATACGGGCTATAGTTAGCCATAGTGAAACAGTTTGCAAGTTTTCTTTCGTTATTCTACGAGTGGTGTTTTAGTTACATTTTTGTGTTTTGGCGAGTAGCGGAGTGTGCCCGCCCCTGCCTGCGCGCAGTCTGCGCCGGGCAGGTTTATCATCAGTGATCTCTTTTTCTTTCTCCCCATTTTGTTTGGTGATCTTCCCCCCAATGTGCTCATATTAGTGTGATGATGGAAATCAATCGCACTAACACGATCGTCATAACGACGGAAGAAACGGCGAGATTCGCTACGCCGCTGGAGGCGCACGTTTTTGTTAAGAAGACGTTGGGCCTCGCGGTGGAGGATATCGACGGGATACAGATTGGCTACAACCGAAGGAATATCTATCTGAAGCTAAAAAATGAAAATATTTTGAAGAAGGTTTTAGAGACGAAGACGAAAACGCTACCATTTCCCACCCAGGAGGGGAAAATTATGACGGCTAATATAGACTCCACGGACGATGCCCCAGTCTTGGTCAAAATCATGTGCCTGCCGCTCGAGATGCCCATTGCGGTGGTCACCGACGAGCTCAGGCGTTTTGGCGAAATCAAGTCATGCTGGGAAGGGGTGTGGAGGGGCAAGGACCTCCTCGATGGCACCAGAACCGGCACCTTTTTTGTGAAAATGGTGATTAAAGCGAACATCCCCTCCTACCTCAATTTCAGAGGCCACAGGGCCCTGATACTTTACAAGGGGGAAAGAAAACATGTGCCCGGTGCCACGAGGAGGGCCACATTCGTAAGAACTGCCCGCGAAATGACTTTGGAAGACGTTTTGCGGATGTAGCGGCCCGTTCCCCCTCTGCACCCGCTGACAATGAAGAGATAACGGCTGATATCGCCCAGCAACTGTCTACGATGGAGGAAGAACCGTCGAAGCCTGTCCCCCCGAACCCGAAGAGACCCCTTTCCCCGGCTGACATCATCCCTGAACTAAACCCCGAGAGCACCAAAAAGCATAAAACAGCTGACGATGCCCCAAAGGTCCCATACTCTACGCCCATAGAACTTCCCCCCCTCCCTCAACGAGTGCCGGCCCCTGAACATGCGGAGCGTCATGTCTTCGCGTCTGTTCGGGTCATCGAGTCTCCTGACCAGCAGTCCGATGACGAGGGCGACCCAAAGCCCCCCAAAGAAGTGCCGACTGACACCAGTGGTGCGGAACCAACCTCAGAGCACGTGGAGGATTACGCAGTGGAACATGAGGGTGAAACAATCGAAGACCCTTTTACCCCGGACGAGGCGATTACCATCAGCTTCGTCACTTCCACTTCCCCCTCCACCTCCCCTATCTCCCTTTCCCCTCACAGCTCCCTCTCCGACCTCTCGCATGTCAGCGAGAGCGACCCCATCTCATCCCTCACCATCAACACGGCGGAGCCAGGCGACCGGCAGGCGACGACCTCCCCCTCACGCTTGCCGTCCCGGGGGGCTGTCCCTCCCAGCGGGAGCCTAAGTGGCAGTGATGGCGAGCCGGAGCGGGGTGTGAGAGAAGGTGGAAGCAGCCAAGAGCAGCCGACGGGTGGCCACGGGCGACGCAGCCGATCCCATAGCGGGTCGTCGAGACGAAAAAGAACGAACAAACAAAAGAAGAACGACGTGCACTCCCAACAAAGTTCACCCCTCACGTAAGTTCTTCTTCCCACTGGCCTGTAATGAAAATTCTCTCTTTAAACGTTGCGGGGATTTATAATCCCCTTAAGAGAAATTTAATTCTGAATTTTATCAAAACACAAAACATAGATTTTGCATGTTTACAAGAGTCATTAGATGGGATCGTTTGGCCTGACCCCCTCTACCGGTCCTTCGCCAATTGCGACGGGCCGGGCCGAGGTACAACTGTTTTAATTAAATCCGGGCTTCCGGTAAGCAATATTAGATTCCACCCTTTAGGGACAATAACCTCCCTAACGGTATTTGATATCCATGTGGTAAACGTCTACGCTCCTGCGCATGTTGAGCGGAGGGTGGACAGAGATTTGTTTTTAAATGAATCACTGTTGCCGTATTTACATGTTTTTACTGGGAAAGCCATTCTCGCGGGGGATTTTAATTGTACTTATCGCGGCGAAGATCGTCAATCTTCCCGCGCTCGTGTCGAACCTCCGAGCCGGGCTTTTAAAATTTTAATAGATTCTGTGTGTTTAACAGATAGTTTTTTAAATTCTAATTCCGACACTGTGCCATTCACGCGCACGGGCCCAACATCGCGCTCGAGAATTGACTTCATCTTTTTATCCAAAGCCCTTAAACCCTTTCTTCGAACCCCGTATTTATTGCCAGTGTCTCTCTCTGACACTGTGCCCTTATTTTAGACCTTTCCCTACCCCTACCTTCCCCCACCCCGGTCACTCCCAATGCAACTCCCTTTTGGCGTCTAGATACTCGACTTTTAGAAATGCCTGAGTACACTGAGTTAATCAGGGCGAAGGTAGTTCAGCTGGCTGACTCCTTCGACCCAAACATGGACGCAATTACATGGTGGGAGAGTTTCTTCAAGCCCAAGGCTACCCTCCTGCTGAGAAAAATGTCCAGGCAATGGAGAAAACGAAAAGATGCCACAATAAGATTCTATAGGTTGGCTTTGAAAGAACTCATTACCTTGCCTCGCCGGCCTGATAATTATTACGCCATGGTGCGAGAATTGAAAGGCATCATTCTATCTCATGAAATTGCTCGCTACTCTCCTCGCACATGGCAGCGGGAGATAGATAAGGAGGGGTGGGGCCCGCTGTCCCTCTCCGAGCTCAAGCGAGTGATAAAAATAAAAAATAGACACCACTGCAAACATGGATCGCCTCATGAGTGAGGCGGAGGGACATTTTAAAGGCATTTATGACCGCTACTCTGCTTGGAGTGATGCGCACTGCCCCCCACTCCCCGTCCTACCAACGCTCCCGCATGATGAATCCCTCGAGCTCGAAAGCGCGATCCGAGGGGAGGAGGTTGAGTTAGTCCTCCGCTCCCTCCCCAAGGGTAAGTCACCCGGCTCGGACGGGCTCCCCTACGAGTTTTATGCCGCATGCTGGGACATTTTAACTCCCGTGTTGACGCGGATTTTTAATGTTTTTTATACTTCCGGCGGCGAGCTGGCTCCAAGTCAGCGGACCGCTGTGATTACTTTGTTGCCAAAGAAACATCGGCCGAAGTCGTATAACGATTTACGGCCGATCGCCTTACGAAACTGTGATATTAAAATTTTTACTTGAATTTAAAAAAACAGATTCTCGGCCGTTGCCGATTTGATTTTAGATAAATCCCAGTAAGCGGTCTCTAAAGAACGTAGCATCCTGGATGCTTCGGCTTTGCTGAGAGATCTTTTTATCACGCCAAACGAAAATTTCTTTTATTGTGTCTTAGCTATAGATCTCAGCAAAGCCTTTGATTTTATTAGGATCGAGTATGTTTTAACTGTTTTAAAACGAATGGCTTTTCCTGACGTTTTTATCAGTGTAATTAAATTATTATATGCAGACGCCATGGCCTGTCTTCGGGTTAGGGGAGGATTTTCTGGGCCCTTTTCAATTAAGAATTCAGTCCGTCAGGGGTGCCCCCTGTCCATGGCTCTCTTCGCGATGGCCATGGATCCTCTAATTAAAGGATTACAGCTGGCGGGGGTTGGCATTGAGCGATTTGGGTCAAAGTTTACCGGGATTGTGTACGCCGATGACATTACGCTTTTCATCGACGACCATGAGCAGATGGCAACTGCTCGTGAAGTAATCGAGGCGTACACGGCGGGGATGTGGAAATTAACCACGCAAAAAGTAAGGAAATTGTCTTACAAGGGACACCCCCATCTAATTACTGCTGGAAGGTGACGCAGGATCCAGTCAAGATTCTCGGTATATGGTGGGAGAAGCCAATCCCCGCCATGCTCGAGCATAATTGGAATGAGGTCCTTAAGACAATAAGGTTTAATATTGGTAAATATACTTGTGTCTCCCTGCCCCTGACGGATAGGGTTAAATTAATTAATACTTTGATTTATCCGAAGATCTGGTTCGTGGCACACATATGACCACTTACACGAAAACACGACGCACAACTCATCACACTTACAAACAGCATGGTGTGGCATAAAATGCCGCGCAAGGTGAAACGGCAACAGTTGTATTTGAGCCGCGTTAAGGGGGGGCTTGACCTCATTAATGACGAAATAAAAGCGCGAGTGATCTATTGCAAGATCGCATTTAGGATTCTGGGTGGGTACTCGCCGGAGAGGAGTGCGTTGCTTAAGGCGGCGTGGGCCGCCGGCAGCGCCTCCTCTCCCGAGTTAAAAAGATCGCTAAAGTAGTCAGGTGTGGCCCATTCTGATGTCCTTGCAAGATTTTTCTTCTATTCCACCCTTTGCTATTGGAATATTTCATGGTAATGAGAAGCCTAAGTCTTGCTCAGAATACTTGGCAGAGTATGTTAAGGAAATCACAATCCTTCAATCAAGGGGTATTTTGTGTAATGGTTTGAAAGTTAAGGTAATTGTGACATGTTATGTGTGTGATGCCCCTGCCCGTGCTTATGCAGCCCAAATCACATCGCATACTGGCTACTTTGGTTGTGGAAAATGTTGTGTGGAGGGGGAGTATATAAATCATAGAGTCATTTTCGATGAAGTGAATGCACCACTGAGGACAGATCAGAGTTTCATGGAAGTTATAGATGAGGATCACCATGTAGGTTATTCTCCATTGATAGCCATTCCTGACATCAAGATGGTGACAGATTTTCCCTACGAATACATGCATCTGGTATGCCTTGATGTCATGAGGAAGCTACTCCTGGGTTGGTTGAAGGGCAGTCTTAGTGTGAGATTGCAGGCAAGGAAAGTGGTGCACTTGAATTCAAAAATACAAAACATTGTAAAGCATGTGCCATAGGAATTTGCAAGGAAGCCTAGGAGTGTCAATGAGGTACTAAGGTGGAAGGCTACGGAATTTAGAATGTTTCTTATTTACACAGGCCCTTTTCTTCTAAAGGGAATATTATTAAAATCAGCATTCAAGCATTTTTTATCACTGCACTATGCTATTCGAATTTTACTGTCCAATGATTACTTAAAGCATGGGGATTATGCAAGAGCACTTCTGAAGTACTTCGTGAAAAACTTTGCTCTCCTATATGGTCGTGAGGGCTTAACTTATAATGTGCATGGCCTTCTTCATTTGGCAAGTGATGCAAAGATACATGGGCCCCTTGAGAAGTACAGCGCTTTTAAATTTGAGAATAAACTGGCACAAATTAAAAGGCTAGTAAGAAAGCCAAATCTCCCTCTACCTCAAATTGTCAGGCGGTTGCAGGAAATGTCTCAATTCCATCGACCTGAAGCTGTTACTGATAGAACCCGTCAGTATAAACATCATCATGAGAGATTACCATTTGCCCTGAAGTATCCTCAGTACTCAAAATATACTGTTACTGATCACCTGACAATCTCTGATAAAGCCCCTAACAACTGTGTGATCGCCACATGTGGAGATATTGTGGCAGTTGAAGTTATTGCATCTAGGGATGGTCAGGTGTTCATAGTCGGGAAGGCTTTTGAAAAGATTTCCGCATTTTATAACACGCAAGCTCCTTCAGATGGAGTGGGAATATATATAGCAAGTCCTTTGCCTCATGAGAAGTTATATCCTGTCTCAGATGTGAAAAGTAAAGCAATGATGATTTCATTAGGTGCTCCAATTAATCACTACTATGTTTCTGAGCTCCTTCAACATTAATGTCCCTAAGGTGTAAGTTCTTGTATTTATTGCTTCCATTTATTTATTAATGTGACCCAGTGAATTATTCAAAAGTAATTTAAGGATTTAGATTCCATTTTTTTCTTTCAGTATGCCGTGGGTAGTCGCAGAATTTTTCCTCATCGGGAATTCTTAGAAGCCACAGTGCAGACCATTCCCAAGAGCTGGGTGTATCGTCATGCATCCCAAACATATGCCCTGTACCCACCAGAGACATTTCCTGCTCCTGTGGTGCAGCAAATGATAAGGAAGCAGCATAGTCCCAATAAATCTTGGGAGAAAATAAAATTGAAGTTTGTGACAACTCCATTTGGTAGGATATTCTTTGTATATTCTTCATATACTTTTCCAATCATTCTAATTTTTTATTTCATTGAAGTTAATGGCCCCATGCTTACGGTACCCTTATTCCCGTTTTGTTTTCTCTTATTCCAGATGATGTACTTGCCGCCACACATCTAGAAATTGAGGCGGCTGACTGTGAGGACTCTGATCTGGAAAGATTTTTTATGATGAAGAAAGGGGCAACAAAAAGGAAGAGGAAAATGAAGGACTTTCATTATCCTAATGAGCCATGGACTGAGAGTGACCAGTCTGATGTGGATACTATTAGTAATCCTCCCTCACCTTCAGGTACTGATGAAACAAAAAGTGTTGATGTTTCAAACTGTGGTAATTGATAGTACATAAGCATTTTTTTTTCTTTACAGCTGTAAAGTCATGTGACTTTCCATCGGAAGTGCCACCTGTACCAAAACCTCGAACTTCTATAGGTGGTGGAGTAGGTATCTCAATATCAAAAATATGTGTTGAGACTAGTAGCCTAAGGGATTAACAATACTTGCCTTAGCCTTTGAGTGTATTGATAAATTCATTTTATCCTATATTTCCTCAACGGTAGCTCTAAAGAAAGCTGTTCTGAGTCCTCCACTTTTTTTCTTTCAGGGTGTTCGGGATACAGCCAAGAGGTGTAACAAACAAGTAGAGTCATCAATGGCGAGGGAGGCAGTTGATTCTGACATTGCAGCAGCAATGAAGACAAATAATGTCTCTTTGAGTGGTAAGAAATTTTTTAACATGGAGTGGCTGAAATGTAAGCATTCCGTACATTAATAGGAACTTACTACAAAGCAGAGGTCTTGGAGGCGATAAATGCAGTCGCATTTCAATTGAAATCTGCCAGGATAGGTTCAATTGCCGATTCATTTCCTCCTGAAATGGAGTCGAGGCATTGTCTGCCAATGGACACATTAGAAGAGTTAATAGAGTTTGAAGGAGAAATTGCCTCCGATAAAGAGTATAGGAGATTTTTAGTAAGTCTTGGTTAATTTTGCCCTTGTAGAATATTGGAATCATCTCAAATGTCCTTTTTGACTTTTATCTGAAGATAACAGTAATTTTTCCCCCTTGCCATTAAAATTGTTAATGTTTGTGTTATTATTATCAATATTTACTGAAGCAATTGCTCTCATTGGCTACTGTATTCTTCCATCACTGAATTTTTTGAGCTTCAATAGTTTTTTGTAATTACAGGTAAAGCACTTGATGGAACGTTCGTCCAATTTATTGTACCGCAGCATCACAGAAAAGTTGTTCTCTGCTGCAGTCAACAAGACTGTGAATGACATATGCTCGATGATTATGAGCAATGACATGGGGAAGCAGTTCTGCATGAAGGGCAGAACCCCTCATGAAATCCCTTTTGAGAGTACCTTCCCAAATACCATTGACTTAATTTTTTATATGTATAAGTTTTGAATGGCTGCTGGTAAATTTGCATAATGCTAAGGTGGCCTGATTCATTCATTTGAACACCTCTCATCCTTTGAATTCATGAGTTATTAGCAGTAGCTTAACTAAGGATAGGCTCTGGGGGGATGGGATGGTCTGGGGTGGCCACCCTCCACCCCCATGTATCGGGGTCCACAAAATGTTTTTTAATGACATGCCTGGAAATACATTTTACATCATTTTAGCTCTAAAGATTCAACTTCAAGCAGATGCAGTTATTTAAGTTCAAAACTAGATAATAGTTTTAAATAATTTTTAAATTTCTCTGAGGCTTTGGGGGGGATGTATCTCCTTATCCCCCATAGTAATCCGTTGGTTATTAGAAAATCAAAAATAGGTTTTTTTTCAGACTCTGTAAAAACCAAGGGAGCAAATGGACCACAACTTGATCTCTTCACAGTGAAGAAAAGCATTGGGGAATGGCTCCGGTTGGCAAGGCTGCGGGGAGGATCGAAGAAATCTGTGGCAAGCGAAATTGTTTAAATATTTGTTTTGTGATGTTTTCAATAAGTACATTTACCTGTAACTTATTTCAATCCTCACTATTGTAATTATGCCTACAGCTGTGCCTCTGTTTCACATTTAAAAAATATGGGATCCTCATAGAGATGAAGCAACTGTGGGTTAATTTATATTTTAGAAGTGGGTGGGGGCGTCTCGGTATCAAGTTTGTACTTACTCTCCCCTAGGGGTAAACCTTTCAATATTCGAGTTTTCAGGTGTTCGATGAACTTCCTGTTCTTTTTTCTGCCATGGACCGTGAACCCAGATGAATAATCTCGAGCCGGCCGGTGATGAAGGAGATTTAAGGGTAGTATCCTTGGTAGATCGGCTTGATAGTTGGTTTTAAATTCATTTGGTGGGTGATTGTTGGTAATTTTGAAGAATGTGGCGGTTCTTTTACATAATTTAGCTCTTGCAGCGTGAACGCGTCGAGCACAGTCGATACATCGATTACGCGTCAGGGTCGATATATTTTCGTTGCGATTGCTTCGAGTATGTTATCGATATATCGTTTGATGTGTCATTCTGATTTTGGCCGCCAGGCGGAAGTTATCCCCTGTTACGGATAACATATCCCGTCAAAGGCGGAAATGTATCTCGTGCTTTTCCGCTGCATTTCCCCATTATGTCCGTGATATCTTTTCCCGTAGGAGATATAGTATCCGTCTTATATCGGGAAAGTATTATGATATGACTGGGATATATAACCCTTTGTGCTAGTTGGGCATGTTTGGAGTGTATACTTGACCTTTGATTAAAGTGGTATTAATTTATTTTCTCCTGATCTGATAAAATACTACAACAAAAAATGAGGTGTTTGAAAATGTGTCATCTTATTCCAATTCTCTGTGTTTCCTCCTTATAAGGAATATCAACGTTGCAAAGATGGGCCTGCAATATAAATATGAGACAAGGACAACTGATAGATGTCTTAGAAATAATGAAGGTCGCATCCCTGAAAATGAAATCAAGGGGCAAATGCACAGTCCTTCAATTCGATGAAATGAAGGTGAGAGAGGTATACGAGATGTATAAAAGAGGTTAGTTTAATTCAGCAGCCTGATAAAAGCATTGCCCGTGACTAAACGATAGTTTCATTTCGTAGGTAACAAATTGATTTTCTCATTTCAGCTGATGAAGTTGTGTCACCGCATAAACAGATGATGGTTGTTATGGCAAGGGGATTGTTTTCCCAGTGGAAGCAGCCAGTGTATGTTATCTTCGATACCCCAATGACGAAAGAAATTTTGGAACAAGTCCTTAACAGTGTTGCGTTGGTGGGGTACACAGTTGTAGCTGTGGTATGTGATAATGCTGGCTCTAATTTAGGGCTCTGGAAACAGTTATGTGTTTCACATGAGGGCTCATGGTTCACTCATCAAAACCGAAAAGTCTACTGTTTTGCTGATGCTCCTCACCTTTTAAAACTACCGTATTTTCCGGCGTATAAGACGACTTTCTAGCACCTAAAATCTTTTTTAAAAAGTCGGGGTCGTCTTATACGCCGGGAATGTGGCAGCAAGGAGGAGGGGTGGCCGCACTGAACAAACACTTCACACATTTGCAGAACCCTAACCCTAACCCAGTGCTGAGATCTAATATACCAGGCTTTGTGAACTTCCATGTTAAAAGGAGGCCAAGGGAGAACCAAGCAAGACAATTAAACCAACGGTCGGAGGCACTTCAACACAATCAGCAGAGGACAGTTGTGAATGCAATGCATTAACAGGCGCGTGAGCACGGAATATAAATCAGACAACTGGCTTTAACACTGACATACGAAGCAAAAGGCAGTACACTACCTCCCATTCAAAATATGGGCACCACACCCCGAAACACTACGATGGTGCTTCATTTTCACTTTATAAAATTAAAGACATCACACGGATCACGAGAGCTCCTGACTTGCCAAGACAACGAATTCAAAACGTGGTCACGTGGTAATAACGGCCGTGGGGCCACGTGAGCTCTACGGAAACCCTCCCCTACTTCCCCCTTCCACTCTCACTTCCCCTACACCTTTCAATATTTCTCTCAGATGGCGTTGGTGCAAGCTACCCGGAAGCCCCATAAGAGATCGCACTGGTTGTAATATACCGTATAAATGCCAAACAGTCAAGGCCCCAACATGGCTCCACTAACAAGAAGAAAGAAATATGAAGCCAGTTTCAAACTAAAAGTTGTAAACTTTGCCATGGAACATAATAACTGCGCTGCTGCAAGACATTATGGAGTAACAGAAAAGATGGTTCGTGACTGGAAAGCAAACGAAAAAGGACTGAAGAATATGCCAAGGGGTAAGTGTGCATTAAGAAGAGGCACCCCACATTGGCCAGAACTCGAAAAACATGTAGCAGACATGGTGAATGAGCATCGCCAAAATGGTTATGTTGTAACACGCAATAAAACACGCTTGTTTGCACTTCAGTGGGCAAAATCTAATCCAGATCACAGCAACAGATTTAAGGCCACTGTATCCTGGTGTACTAGATTCTTAGAAAGGCACAATTTGGTACTGAGGCAAAAGACAAAAATTGCACAGAAATTACCTGCAGATCTTGATGCCAAATTAAATAACTTCCATCGATACGTAATAAAACAGCGCAATAAACATGGCTATGCGTTAAATAGTATCGGAAATATGGATGAAACCTCAATGAATTTTGATATGGTTGGAAATAAGACTGTCCATCTAAAAGGTGAAAAAACTATTTTAATTAAAACAACAGGACATGAGAAGTCCAGTTTTACAGTGGTACTAGCTTGCACAGCTGATGGCGCCAAACTGAGACCAATGGTTATTTTTAAAAGAAAAACAATGCCGAAACTCAAGTTCCCTGTTGGTTGTTTTGTACATGTGAATGAAAAAGGCTGTATGGATGAAGAAGGGGTAAAGCTATGGCTTGATAACGTATGGAGCAGGCGACCAGGTGGACTTATTAAAAAACGTAGCCTACTGGTGTGGGATATGTTCAGGGCTCATTTAACTCCCAGCACCAAGGAAAGGCTTGCGAGACTAAATACAGATTCAGCAGTTATTCCTGCAGGATTGACATCATTGGTACAGCCACTGGATGTGTGCCTAAACAAGCCGTTTAAAGATCGCATTCGAGAACAGTGGAATGAGTGGATGGTTAGCGGTGAGAAGTCATTCACAAAAGGAGGAAACATGCGTGCTCCACAGTTGGATGTTTTGTGCAAATTTGTTATAAAAGCCTGGAATGACATTGATGCAAAAACAGTAATCAAGTCTTTCAAAAAGTGTGGCATATCAAATTCGTTAGATGGTATGGAGGACGACTACTTGTGGCAAAATGAAGAGGAAGTCAAAGCTGAGACCACACCATCTGATACGGAATTTGATCCATATGATGATTGCCTTACAAATGTAGAACAAGACGTTATTGATGTACTGATGATATCATATGACGAACAGGAGGATTTTAAAGGTTTTTAAATGGAAACTGCGTTGCTGACTCACAGTGACTTGCGAGCTCTCTCTATCGTTTGTTAACTTCCTTGTATCAGACTGCTTTAGGAAAAGTTTAATCCACTTGCACTGTTTTAGTTTTATATGTTTTATGAGGAACTGACTTATGTTTATTAGTGACCGTTCTCATGCTATCATGTCATGCCATGATGTCATAAGCATATTAATTAAAAATTTCTATATTGAAATCAAATCTGATGTTTTTTATTTACCGGTAGTGTGCGTTGGAAAAGGGGTAGTCTTATACGGAGAGTATAGCACGAATTATATATTTTAACAAAAAAGTTGGGGGTCGTCTTATACGCCCAGTCGTCTTATACGCCGGAAAATACGGTATTAAGAAATCATTTCATTGACTCTGGTTTCATTTTAAAAAACAATCGCCTGATAGATTGTGAGTCTGTCCGCAAATCACTCAAACAAACAAGCACAGAGGTGTCGTCAATGTTTCGACTTACTGCCTCACGTGTTAACTGTGAGAAACGTGCTCGGCAAAATGTTAGCTTGCCACCCAGCTCATGTCTCACACCACAGCTGTTGCACTAAGGCATTATTATGTAGGGGAAAAAGAAAAAACATGTAATGCAGCAGATTTCATTGAAATGGTGAACACATGGTTCGACATTTTCAATAGCAGTGTGCCATTTTGTAACATTAAAATTAAGAGTGCATTTGGTGTGGACATGGAATATCAACTGGCAGCTCTAGATCAGGTACAGGACTGTATTCTGCACATGAGATGTCCAGGTAAAAAATCTTTATTGCCGTTTCAGAAAGGAATTCTTATGTCCATAAGATCTCTAAAGAGTCTGTACACTGACCTCAAGGCAACCCATGATATAACTTTTATCATGACGAGAAAACTTAATCAGGACAGTTTGGAAAATTAATTTTCTCAACTGAGACAGAGGAGGATTAAATGATCATCCATCACCAATGGATGCATTGATGAGGCTAAGGATGATCATTTTGGGACGTAATCAGGGCGTAGTGGTGAGGAATCCTGTTTTTTATTGCACTGTATTGACTATAGTGAATGAGGAATTTGGACGACACATTCCAAGCTTGTGCTGATTGAGCCAAAAAGGTGGTTACCATCGTGGAGATGAGTGTCTGTAATGTGAGGCTACCATGTACTTTAAATTGAAATCATTGGGGACTTAGGAGATGATGTTCAAGTAACTTCATCACAATGAGGATTATTTACTAAAATAAGTGTGTATTGTTTTGATGTAGGAATATTCACTGCCCTTCTGAAGGTCCATTTTAATAGTTCCTTTCTTTTCCAGTTCTCACTGCATCCTGTTTTGTATTGCACTCTTGACTATAGTGCATGAGGAATGTGGACGACACATTACAAGCTTGTGCTGTTTGAAACGAAAAGGTGGTAATCATCGTGGAGATGAGTGTCTGTAATGTGAGGCTACCATGTACTTTGACTTGATTTCTTTGGGGACCTAGGAGATGAAGTTCAAGTAACTTCATCATAGTTGGGAATATTTCTTTAGATAAGTGAGTATTGTTTTGATATAGGAATATCTACTGCCCTTCTGAAGGTCCATTTTAATAGTTCCTTTCTTTTCCAGTTCTCACGGCATCCTGTTTTGTATTGCACTCTGTTGACTATAGTGCATGAGGAATGTGGACGACACATTACAAGCTTGTGCTGATTGAGCCGAAAAGGTGGTAATCATCGTGGAGATGAGTGTCTGTAATGTGAGGCTACCATGTACTTTGACTTGAAATCTTTGGGGACTTAGGAGATGATACTCAAGTAACTTCATCGTAATGGGGAATATTTCATAAAATAAGTGAGATTTGTTTTGATGTAGGAATATTCAATTCCCTTCTGAAGGTCCATTTTAATAGTTCCTTTCTTTTCCAGTTTTCACTGCATCCTATTTTATATTGCACTTGTACGCGTAAAATCTTACGTCGCCAGCCCCGGTCGTAAGCCTTCTCTAAGTCGAAGAATACACCGACTACGTGTTGGCGGAGAAGGAAGGCTTCTTGGATGAAATTTTCAATTCTGACCAAGTGGTCCATGGAGGAAGGGTTCCGTCTAAATCCGTATAGTATGCTAGAGAGAAGTTTCCGACGCTGCAGCCACCAAATGAGTCGTCGAATCACCATTTGCTCCATTAACTTGCATAGGCAGCTGGTGAGAGAAATCGACCGGTAAGAATTCGGGTCAGCTCGATCTTTTCCATGTTTTGGAATGGGAACAATGACGGAATCCCGCCAGGACGGAGGAAAATCACCATTAGCCCAGAGCTGATTAAAAGTTTCAAGGACTTCCAGCAACGCCGATTCCGATAGATTTCGGAGGAAGGCATTGTGGATCTCGTCGGGTTCTGGGGACGGGTCGGGGGAGTCATGGATGGCAGATTTCAGCTCCCAAATTGTTAATGGAGTATTGTAATCTGCCGTTGTTTTAGGCTCGTTAAAGCATATAGGAACGTTCTCGAGCCGTTCCTTGAGGAATGTAAAAGAATCTTCATAGCATTCGTCGCTGCTCACTTTGACGAGTAATTAGCCGAATACGTTCCCTATCGCAGCTGGAGATGTGATAACCTTCCCTTCGACTTCTAGGAAGGATATACCAAGATGCTGGCTGCTACCCGATATGCTCCTTACCTTACGCCATACCTGTGCAAGTGGAGTCCTGTGGTTGACACTGGAGACAAAATTCATCCAAGAAGTCCTCTTTGCGTCCTTTATTGCGACCTGACGCGCTTTCGCTCTCAGTCGCCGATAAGCGGAGAGATTATTTGCTGTAGGATACTTATTGAAAATTCGGAGAGCTTTCTTACGTTTTTAATGGCTTCTGCGCAGGTTTCATTCCACCATGGCACAGCATTTCTTGGAAGGATGCTTCGAGATCGTGGTATGCTAATATCGGCGGCTTGAATAATGCTGGACGTCAAAAGATTTACGTTACACAGTCGTTGTTTTTATCCCACACGTAGTTAAAATTTGAGTTAAAACAATGCCAATCGGCTTTCTGGACAGTCCAACGGCCTGGTCTAATAAAATCGGGGTTATAATTCTGCTCCCTTTTGATTAAAAGGGGAAAGTGATCGCTCCGACTAAGATCCTTATGCACCGAGAGTTTGGGTTTATTGACCAAATTAGTCGATAAAATACACAAGTCAATGGAGGATAAATCGCCGCTATAAGAGTTAAAACGGGTTTTCTCGCCGTTATTGAGTAAAAATAGGTTAAAATCACTAATAAAACTTGATAAAATACGTCCCCTGCGATTGCACTGTCCCGGGGTGCTTCCTCATAGACGATCGTGAGCATTAAAATCTCCGATTAAAATAAAAGACTGAGGTAGCTGGTGAACAAGGGATTCTAGATTAAAACGGGTGACGGGTGCACCCTCTGGCAGATAAACGTTGCACACCGTTATCGCCTCGGGAGCGTGCACCGTCACCGCTTGAAATGGTGTGTTAAGATTTATTCGTGAGGTGTAAAGTGCCTCCCGAACAAAAACCGCCACTCCACCATGGGCGCGTTGGCCGCTGGTATTGTCCCGAATAAAATCGTTAAAATGTTTTAAATATCCCTTGTCCGTGTCCTTAAAACGCGTTTCCTGCAAACATATACAGGACGGGTTAAAATCTCTGATTAAAATTTCGAGCTCCTCCTTGTGCCGATAAAAACCGTTACAGTTCCACTGTATAATAAAAGCCATTAAAAATCGATAAAATTAAATAAAATAAATACATAAATTAATTTAAAACTGCCAGAGGGAGAGTCAACGCTTAATGCGTCTTCTCTCCTTAGCCTTCGCTCGGATGATTTCTGACTCGGAAATATATTCGTCTTCTCCCATAGACTCTGGTTGGCTGCGCGTAGGCGAACAAGATGGACCCGGGGACTGAGATTTTCCACGCCTGCTTTGCGTGGCCACGGTGGGTGTTGTGGTTGGGTTCTTCTTTGAAGATCCCTGACTAGCATCGTTTTTTTCCGGCGGTGTGCCCTTCTTCGTTGCCGGCTTGGTAGCGTTATCCGGCTTGGCTTGCTTTATATTCTTAATGGTATGTTCTTCCTTATTTTTCTCTTGCGTGTCTGTATTGTTATTTTTCTCACTATGAACTACGGTAGCATACGAACGGGAGAACGTAGGCGCGATGAGTGTTATATATTTTTTCCGGGCTTCATGATATGGCAGCTTTTCCACTGTCTTTATCTCCATTATTTTTTTCTCTTCTCTCATCTTTGGGCAATCTCGAGAGTTAACCGGATGTGATCCCTCGCAATTCACGCAGGTTGGTTCAGAGGTGCACGCGTCACCTTCGTGTTTCTCTTTGCCACAGCGCGGGCAGGTGGCCTTGCCCTCACATCTGGTAGCGATGTGGCCGAAACGCTGGCATTGAAAACACCGCATGGGGCTAGGAATGAATGGCCTTACGGAAACAGATTCGTATCCCACATAGAACTTGTCAGGAAGTTTGTCACGACAGAAAGTGAGGATGACCGACGTGCTGTTGATCAGCTCACCGTTCCTCTTTGTCTTAAGACGGCGGCAGTCTATTACACCCTGAGACGCCATCTCACTCTTTATCTCATCTTCAGAGACGTAGAGCAGGTCGTAATGCGAAATGACTCCCCGACATGTATTGAGTGTTTGGTGCACATGGACCTTAACGGGTATTTCGTTAAATTTTGTAATTTTCAATAACTTTTCGCTTTGTGTTTCGTTGCTGGTTTTAATTAACAGTGATCCATCCCTTAATTTTTTGGCCGATTCTAAGTCACCGGGTATCGCTGCCGACAGAACTCGTCTTATTAGAAAGGGAGATACCTTTGTCAGGGTCTCACCATCATTAGCACATCTCATAACAAGGAATTTCCGACATGCGGTAAACTTACTTTCTCCCCCGCCCACTTCCGGACGGGATCTTTTCGTTGGAGGAAGAAAGTTGTTATCCATGGACTCGAACAGAAATTCATCCCCTGGGCTCCCCACCCACCACGGAGCCACACATTCGGGACGCCACACCGAGATCCGGTGTGGTCGCCAGGGCTACCCGAGGGATATAGGAACCTTTGATAGGGGATAGGGCTCCTGGCGGCTGGGGAGCTTGGCGGCTCCTTCCGAGCGTACGCCAGGACGGGTTAGTGCTGGAGATATGGGGGTCTCCGTAGGGCGGCCGAAGGTGCGTGGGTTCGGAGGGCCCCCGCGCTGGAGGTTCTAACCAAAAAGAGATCCCCTATCAAAGAGGATAATATTTCATAAGTTTTATTTTCAAAAGATTATTTATCTCTATGAAAAATTTATATTGAAGCTGATGCCCCATTAATGATAAAGAAAAAAACTCAAGAAAATCTAAAAAACTCGAAGGGAATGAAAACATCCCATGAGGGTGTTTCTTCCAATAACGATTTTCTGTCAGGTATTCCTGGCAGAGCAGTAAAGGCTACCACTGGAAAATCTAAAAAGACCTCTCTAGGGGATGTTTTGGTCCATAGAGAGGTACCACTGACTTCACCAGCTCCCAAGGCAATATCACTTAGCAAAGCCAGGCAAAATAATGGCTTGAAGGGTCGGTGATAACGATTGTAATGTAGCAATTGTTATGTTCTATTTTCTGAATTGTGTATTTTCAAAAGATGAGCTAATTTTTATTGAAAATTAATTTTTTAGATCCCTCTACTGTGATGGTGAAAGAAAAAATTGATAAATATCATGAAAACCGTCTGAAAAAGTTGCAGGCAGTTAAGTTATTGCACCAGGGTGTTTCCTCAGAGGGGGCACCAAGAATTCCTGGGAAAGCAGTTTCGGTCACTTCTAGGACATCTGAGGAGACCAATGAAGAAGTTCTTATTCAGAGAGTAGAAACAATGAAAGAACCTCTGCATTCCCAGACTCAGAAGGTAATGCACCTGAACCAGTCAGGCAATTGGGAAAATACTGGTTCAAGAGTTTAGCATTTTTAATATGACTTGGCATTTGTTTTGCTGATGTTGCGTCTAGTTTGTTTAGTTTGAGAAAAATATTTTTTTTACTCAAACTTTAATGCTTTCTTCTTATGTATTTTAAATTTTTGCCGATGACATGCTTAACTTAGAAAAAAAAGGTGGTGGAACACATGGCAATGGAACTCCAAAAACTTTCTTGCTTGGAGGAAGCTATACATACAATTTTAATAAAATTATATAATTTGAATGCATCATCAGGAAACCGTGAAGACTCTGAAGATGTTAGAGAACTTTATTCTCTTCCAGTCAATTCAATAGATGAATTACAGTCTTTACAAAATGAGTTAACATCTCCAAACATCAGAAAGTATATGGTAACCCTTTACTATTATTAATTAACATTTTTTGTTTTCTTTCTCATCACTTGACATTGATTTAACCATCTAATTCATAGCCATTAATACTTAGTTCCAGCTATTGAAGGATCAATCTCCTGGGCTTTTATTCCGGGGGCTATCCCATAAAAATGTCAATTCTGCCCTGAATATAACAGTGTACTCCTGTCTGGCATCACTGATGACAAATGAACTGGCTTTGAAGTTCTGTATGAAGGGGAAGTCCTTGTGTGAGGTGGCTTTTGAGGTGGAATTCTCGGGATTGATCGGATTAATATTTGGTAAGCATATCACATTTGCCTAATGACGCTGTACATCAGCATTGTCATTAAACTTGATGATTTACCAGATTAATTTTTTTAAATTACAGATATTTTTTTAACATCATTTTCATGATTTATGATGTTGTAAAAGACAAAAACAGAAATGGCCCATAAATCTCTTTTCCTGGATTTTCCTTTTCGACATTTCAATGGTGAAGAAGAGCATTGGGGAATGGTTAAGGCTGGCTAGATTGCGGCTGAGTGGTGGAAAGGGGATAGGGAGTCTAGAGGCATATGTTGTGGAAGACAATGTGATCGACTGTTCAACAAAAAACTTTCTCCAAGTCTAATATTATTCTTGTATAAAATTAAAATAAATAATTTTGTTAGTATTAAACCGTCAATTTAAATTTCGTTTCTATTTATTTCGGTCCTTCCTATTTCAACAGGTACCTAAGTACTTCCCTATGTTGTACATAGTTTATTTTTCACCTTGTTCCTCTTCAGCAAGTGGTTATTTCCTACTGTAGATGTCATAATTATAAATTTAGTTAATGGTATTCTTCAATTAAATTTCATTTCACGAACAACGTCGACATTCACACTGAAGAATACCTATTTATTGATAACTAAAAGTAACAAAATATAAAATACAACATCTATAAAAGGTAATAACCACTTGCTGAAGAGAAATAATTACTAAAATAAAAAATTTCTATAACGCATTAATGCAATTCACAGTTAGTTCACAATAGCGCCAACAGAGGGGGTGGCATCTTATTTCTTTTAAAGCTCCACAGATGGCTCTGATGTCGCATCGGGAAGTTTTACCAGGAAAAAGTACGAATTTTACCCGTGTTTTACCATGAAATTACCCGAATTTTACCACTTAATTTTACCCGTTACCATGCAGGTTAGCCATCTCTTACCACAATTTTACCCGTGTAAAATTTGGGTAATAATGGGTTAAAATATCTTTTGTGCTGACTGGGGAGCTGCTTTTTCACCTTGAAGATATCACGTACTTGATCATATATGCATATAATTATTTTAATTTGTGATTATTAGTGGCAATTTTATCTTTATTGTTTAGGAGTGCATTTTCAAGAACGGCTTGTTTACATCGTTTGCGCGATTGCTCGCCACAACTCTATGACTATCACAGATATAATTATGCGATTAGAAGACCTTTTTGTGGCTTGGATTCACATTTTGGGCCATTTATAATACCTTCGTTGAGAAAAGACCGCAGATGTTCACCCATGCGGATGTTATGGAAGGAATCATCGCGAGTGTTGTGATTGTGAATTCGTGTGACATACTTTGAGCTTTCTAATCACAATTTCATGAGTGACGATAATGGGAGGGTGAATGTTTGCCTTTAGATGTCATTTCTACCAAATTGGCGATGATATAGGAGTGTAACTGAATATTTGTAAATTTGTGATACAACGCTGAGGTAGGAGGATTGTGCCCTGTTTTAGGGCAATATACCTATGCTGTCTCTAGATGAATGATTCATTAAATTTCTCCTCGTTTCCAGAAATCACTATTTTTATTTATGTTATTTTCAAATATAATGCAACTGCATATTAGCACACATCAACGGTATAAAATGTGCATAAAAGGAACGTAGATATGGTATATATGTGCATAATATGCAACTATATGGTAGCCCACATCAGTGGTATAAAATGTGCATTATATAATAGAAGGTGCATGTAAATGGTATATATGGGTATAATATGTACATTTATTCCTATAGCCACATCAATGGTATAAATAGTGCATAAAATGTACATATAAGGGCATATAAACGGTATACATGGGCATAATATTCGAATATATTTAAGGCCACATCTATGGTATAAATTGGGCATAAAAGGTGCATATAAATGGTATATATGGGCATGATTATATACGAATATATTTTATGCCACATCCATGGTATAAATTGTGCATAAAATGTACATAAAATGAGCATATAAATGGTATAATGTCCTCATATATTCCGTATATATGCAAACAATGCCATTCCATCAGTTCATATGCCGGTTTAAAGACCACAGCTTAATCTGATCTTTGCCGCCGCTCTCCTGCGACTACGCCACCGTTTTCGACTCTGCTCGCCTGGACCTTCGCCACCTGCTTGACCTTGCCTTCACGGACAACGATTTTGGACTTCACGCCACAGCACTCCGCTTCCGTCGGGAGCAGAGACATCACTCCTGAGTCCCGTCGCTAAAGGGGCGCCCGAGGGGCCGCAGCTGACTGGGCTCGTACCTACCTTTTGAACCCGGTCACTGTGGTTATCACCTCCGGGTGGTGCCTTTGCCCAAAGCGACACTCCCAGGTTGTCTCGGCCGCTACCCCAGGCACTAGAGTCTAACTCATTGCACGCCTGGGGGACACGGCCGGGTCCCCTTGTTAGGGTGTTAGGCCCCAAACAGCCCTCCCCAATGAACCATCTGGCCGCCATGGAATCCATGGCGGCCACAGCATCCACCGGCTCACCATCTCGGTCAACTGGCTGTGACACCGAGACATCATTTGACGGCCATCCGACGCTTTACAGCAGTCGAATGGCAGCTAAGGACCTGCGCCAAGGCCACAGCAACACAGCGCCACCATCATATGACTCCCCCGAGTCACCAGCCTCCGTCAACAGCGAGGAAAGCTCAACGGCCCTTGTAAGGTCCTTGACACCGGCCCTCTTGGGGTCCTTATCTACTTCAACCTCTTCCCAAGAGGCCAAAAATGCGTCTACCGCTTATGCTGCTTCTGCTGTAACAATGCAGCACTCTCTAGAAGGCCCTAACGAGATCCTGAATGGCCCTCTTCAGGACCGCATGGACGTTTCGGAAGCATATATTCCTTCTGTAGCATTTTTTACCCTCAAGAAAACTAAAAGGAAGAGAGGCCGCGCTTCTCCGCCCACTGTGCAACCCGCCAAGCAGGTTGTCACAAAAAATAAGTATGCTCCCCTTGCAAATGCAGAAGAATCGGCAAATACCGAAGAGCCGGCACCAGATACAGCCATCCTACCTGTACCTGAAGCTCCTAAGCGTCCCCCACGACGCCAACGGCCACCGCTATTCCTAATTTACGGGATCTCTGACTACAAAAAGTCAGTATAACTAATTAAATCCGTCGTCAAGGGAGAGTTCCGGCAAGATATTCGCCGTGAATTCACGCGAGTCCACCTCGACACCCTGGAAGATCATGCTGCCCTCAAAGAACTGCTGGCCAAGGAACAGGCTGAAGCAGTTTCATACGCGCTACCTGAAGAGAGAACTATGTCCTTTCTAGTGCGAGGACTAGATGCGGAATTCGATCTAGAGAGTCTACAAGAACTCTTCGGAGGAGACGGAATTCCCATAATATCGGCAAGAACCCTTCTAACAAGGGAAAAACAAAAGAAGGATCTACATCAAATTGCTGTCCGTCCTACTGCAGAGTGGACACCAAAAGCTATTGCAGCTTTAAAAGGTCGGCCCTGTTCACCTTCACCTAGCACCATTCAAGCACGATATACCGCAAATGTGCTATCGTTGCAACAGGTTCGGACACTCCAGCGTTCATTGCACGGCGCATCCACGCTGTTGGTGATGCGCCGGCCCTCACCACGGATCTGACTGCACAGTTCCAAAGACGACTCCTTCCACATGCTGTAATTGTGAAGGAGATCATCCTGCGATGTCTAGGAAATGCCCCGTCTACAAAAGGCACTTGGACAAACTGAGGGCGTCCCAGAAGAAGCCGCAACCCGCACCGCCGAAGCAGACTCCTGCTCAAATTCCTACTCTCGGTAGGCAAAACCCCTGGAGAACCGGTATAAATGCACCAAATCCAGGACCGTCAACCACTCCACGCCAGCGACTGGACTTGCACTTCCCGGAATTGAATTCCTTAAAGAAAAACTCTGCACCGCCGGCACCTGACCCCTCTTCAGGCGCTTCCAACATAGCTTCCGCCATACAATCCCTTGTTGCTGTAACGCAAATTCTTCAGCAACAGCTTCTGCAACAACAAGCACCAATGACGCAATGCTCACAGCGCTAAACCTCCGCGTTCCCTATGCACGCGAAGCAGCCATCACGCCTCACCATCGCGACCTGAAACGCAAATGGCGGACTCCGACGAAAGACTCCAGAACTTCTCTCCTTCTTGAAGGAATTTCATGTCGACGCTGCGCTTATCAGCAAGATGAGACTCCACACCACGCAGAATTGGAAAATTCCTGGATTTACCACATTTCGAGATGACAGAACCGGACAAAACCCTGAGATACCTGGCAGCGGAGGAACTGCAGTTTTACTTAAAGACGGCCTAAAAGGACATCAGCTTCCTGCACCTCAAAACTCCTCCATTGAAACAACATCGGTTAGTTTGTTAGTTATTGCTATTTTTAGGGTGCGTCGACATCTTAGGTCATTTTGTACCGCATCATTCCATTCGTAAAAATTCATTTTGGGAGGATCACGTCATAAACCTGAACCTGAAGGAATCTGGATATTTATTTCCTCGGAATATAAAATAATAGGTGAGAAAGGTGAGAGCGTGAATAAAAATTGTGTAACGAGGTTAGATTTCATTCAGCAGACCAATAGTTTTCAGAAATTTTATTACCCGACTAAGACGTTGAGGGTCGTCACGAAGCATGTCGTTTAGTCCTCCAACAAGGTTCATCCTATATCGCAATACCCGATATAGGTCACATTCCGTCAGGATATGTCAGTACAACATCGGTACAGCTAGAAACCAATGCAGGCGACCTCACAATTGTCTCGGCCTATCACCGGCCTAAGCAGAACTTCTGTGCTGATGAATATGCAGCGATATTGCAAAGAGGATCACCAACAGTACTCGGTGGTGATCTAAACGCCAAGCATCATTCCTGGCAGTCGAACGTCCCGAACCCGAGAGGAAACAAGCTGAGGAAATGGCTGGATGACAACAATATCCGTGCCTTGGGTCCATATTATCCGACGCATTACACGTCCAACGGCTCCTGTGAGGTGCTGGACATCTTCCTTTTTGCAAATATCAATTTATTCGTCTCCTGCCGCACCGTGCAAGCACTTGAAAGTGATCACTACCCAGTGATCTGTTACTTGGGGATCAAATCACTTTATCTCCCACTCCCAGAGCACAGAAACTTCGCCAAATGTGATTGGCCCTTGTTTCGAACTACTCTTACATCATCTCTGCCAGCTTCGTACTCAGCGGACACGTGCGCAGACATAGACAACCTCGTTGCAGCGCTCACAATTAACATCCAGAAAGCGACACCTCTCGCAAAGCGCAGTCCTCCCGACTACCTGGACCTACCGGCTGGTATCAAAGAACTGGTTCTAAGAAAAAACAAGGCGCGTAAACGCTTCCAACAAACACATGATCCACGCGACAAAAGAGCCTTCCAAGTACTAAAACGAAAGGTAAATGACACTGTTTTGGACTTCCGACCGACGACCTGGGAGAAGAAACTGACCTCGCTATCCACTGACGACGGCAGCATATGGCGAATTGCCAGATCTCTCAGGAAGCCCTTCACAAAAATCGACCGATACGAACAGATTCCGGACTAGCCTCCAGCAGCATTGAAAAAGCCTCTTGCTTTGCTGACTTTTTTCAAGACTGCTTTACGCCAAACAGCCCTACACCTTTGACTGCTAAAATTACTCAACTAGAAGAAGAAGATCCGCCAATGCCACCATCTGCCGCAAATCCTCCAGAAATCACACTACCAAACATCGGTGAGGAACTCAGTATACTTAAACTGAGGAAAGCTCCAGGTCCTGACGGGATTAAAAATGAGGTTCTGAAACAACTTCCGAGAGCAGCCGGAGTTCTTTTGGCCTTCATTGTTACCGCAAGCCTCCGACTCAACTACTTTCCTAAAGCGTGGAAGAAAGCAAAGGTAATAGGTTTGCGAAAACCAGGCAAACCTCCGTCCGTAATATCCAGCCACAGACCGATCTCGCTCCTAGACGGTCTTGGAAAAATGTTTGAAAGAGTAATACAATGCCACCTACTGAAGCACACCGAATCAGAGAAGATCCTCCCAGTCTTCCAATACGGATTCCGCAAAAAGCACTCAACACAGCATGCCCTACTTCGTGTCACAAACTTCATCAACAGCGCCTTCAACGCTAAAAGCTGCAGTGCTGCTGCCTTTTTAGACGTCAGCAAAGCGTTTGACAAGGCATGGAATGAAGGACTTGTTTGGAAATTAAAAACCTACCGCTACCCGCTCTGGATCATTGAAACCATATCGAACCTCCTCAATAACCGACAGTTCAGAGTCCATTGGGATGGAGCCAAATCAACCGTTCGACCTAATCCTGCCGGAGTCCCTCAAGGATCAGTCTTAGGACCACTGCTCTACTCCATTTATACCGCAGACTTTCCAACAACGTTCTGCTGGAACACAACCGCCTGCCTCTTCGCGGATGACGCAGCCATAATCTGCAAATCCACTAGACCACGCTACGCTGCAAAATACCTTCAAACAGCCTTAAACAAAGTGGCGGATTGGTACTCCAAATGGAAAATAGACCTCAACCCGGCCAAAACGAAGACGGTCATGTTCCAAAAAAGGAATAGTTGGTTCCTACTTCCTGCTGTTCCACTCACTCTGCGAGGTATAAATATACCATGGAGCGATAACGCCACCTACCTCGGAGTTCACCTGGATCGGCAGCTACGATTTCGCTCCCATCTGCGTGAACTCCAAAAGAAGCTCAGCAGGACAAGCTTACTACATCGTCCCATCATGACCTCGAAAGAAATACCCCAACATCTGCGACTGCACATCTTCAAAGCTGTTATAATACCTGCCATCCCATACGTCTCTCCTATCTGGTCCGGGCTGGCATTTAAAGGCCCGATCAGAAAACTAGACAAGACTATCCGGAAAATACTGCGGAGCATCACCAGAATCCCCAAGTTCGCCGGCAGTGACCTACTATATCTGGCCATTAACGAGAAGCCGCTTGAAGAAAAATTCCATGAAGCAGCGAAGCAGTTATACGAGTCAACTTTAACATCTGAAATTAATGACATAGCTGCTCTTGGAATTGCGAAACTAAATCCTTGGGATCGCCATTGCAGGCCAATCTCCTCAAAGGGAGATGCAGAACACCAGCCGCCACATTGGTACTGCTAACCAACAGTCCTGGCAATCAGGACAAAGACCAATGCTACTACTTCATAGTGCCTGAAAAGGCGGAATGGAGAGAAAAGAGAAAAGAATCACCAGTCATCAGTGCATATATACCGCATATTATGCGCATATATCGCAATTTATGAGGACATTATACCATTTATATGCACATTTTATGCACGATTTATGACATTGTGGTGGCATAATTTTCGCATAAAATTTGAATAATATGTGCATATTATTCACTTTGTGCTGAGTGGGATGTACACACTTATGATTTTGACGTGTCTTACATCTTGTATATTTCAAAAGTACTGGTCCTTAGGGCAAATAGATACATTATTATTATTAGTATTATCATCATCTTAAAACCCTATTTTGAGCCAGACAGAATGGTAGAAATGGCAGCCCCTGTTGCTGTAAGGGAAAATGAAACTCTCCCAATTGAAAGACCAGTGACTGATGTAAATATTGATAAGAACACTGAGGTGGGCAATAAGGAGATGTCTGTACCCCCTAGTGACAAAGATGTTTGTATACCACCCAGAAGAAGTAATCGGGTAAGAAAGCCAAAACAAAGTTTTGAATTGTAAGCAGGAAGTTATTTATGTTTTCTTTTTCAGGGTATTATCATCTTAGTGGGAGGATGTTGTCATATCGCAAAGGTTGGCATTGCTTGTTTTCTGTTGGGTAGATTGTTTTTTGTTTTCTCTCCCTCTCGGAGATGGAGTGATGGAAGTGTAACATGCGAATTGTATCGCGTTTGAAATAAATTTGGCTGTAAACATTAATATATAACAATATACTCTTAACCATGCAGTCTATTTATTTTACAGGTAACTTGGTGACGGTTTTCCGGGTTTACACCGCGTTGATACATGTTTTGCGGACGACAGTTTCGGGCGCGTTCCAGCTCCCGTCTTCGGGTCCAAATGATTTGCAGATCTGTGATCCTTATTTATTTACAGCTAGTCAGACGGATGTTGATTTTTAATTCCATTGTTGGAAAAGCCGTTTGAAAGATGAGGATAAAGGATAGCCGTCTTCCCTATTGAAGTTATTTGGGTGACTCGCTATTTCAATCGCCTCCCTTATCAGCCTAGGGAAATATTTATTTTCCCTGGCAATAATTTTCGATTCCTTGAAAAGTATGACGTGCCCAGGTTCCGACCATGCATGCTCTGCAACCGCAGAGAGACGAACATTTTTCTTTTCGGTTGCCTTAATTTGTTCATTTATTCTGCATTTGAGGGATCTCGATGTTTGCCCGATGTATGATAAACCACAGGAACACGTTACTTCATACACTCCTTCATAGATATCTGATTGATGACGATCTTTTTCACTCCGGAGGAGGTCAGAGGTCTTCTTCAAACTTATAAATCGCGTCAGAACGTCATGTTTGGCGAGAACTCTAGCAATTCTTTCCGACGTTCCAGCCACGTATGGCAAGAGAGCATGTGTCTTTGCCTTTTGCTGGTCTTCCTTTGCAATGTCCAAGGCCACATCTCTTTTCTCTTCTTCCCTACGCGCGATTTTTTGAATCAGTACCCGATCGTAGCCATTTTCTTGGAGCGTGGTAAGAAGGTGTTGTTTCTCTCTAGCGAGCGAATCTGTATCCGATATTGAATATGCCCTATGATATAGAGTTTTAATAACTGATGCTTTTTGCCTGGGATGATGGTGTGATTTGGCATTCAAAGAGCGATCAGTACGCGTTTCCTTACGATAGACTGAATGTCCCAATATGCCATCTGATTTCTTATTGACGAGAACGTCCAAAAAGGGAAGTTGGTTATTTTCTTCCATTTCATTGTGAACTGCATGGAATTATTTTGGCTATTAAGATGTTCAAGGAATCTTTTCAGTTTATCTGTCCCATGAGGCCATATGACGAAGGTGTCGTCAACATATCTCACGAAGAGTTTCGGCTTCATAGGGAAAGAATCCAGGGCTTTTCGTTCAAATTCTTCCATATAAAGATCTGCGACGACAGGTGATAAAGGAGAACCCATGGATGCCCCTTTCGTTTGTTCATATAATTTCCCTCCCCAAGAGAAATAGCAATTACGAAGGCAAAACTCCACCATTTTCGGAATGTCTTTCGGAAGGTCTTTTTCTGTCAGTCTTAATGACTTCGATGGCATCTTCAATAGGTATTTTGGTGAACAAAGACACCACGTCAAAACTAACAAGGAGATCCTCTTCCGTAATCTTATATTCCTTTATAATATTGATGAAATGGAAGGAGTTCTTCACTTAGGTTGCAGTTAGGCCCGAGAATGGCCGAAGGCTATGGGCAAGATACTTTGCAAGCTTATGTGTCGGTGAGTCAATAGCACTTATGATAGGCCGGAGTGGTATCCCATCCTTGTGAATCTTAGGCAGGTCATAAAGTCGTGGAGGTTTAGGAGCCGACTGGATCAGTGATCGTCTCTCCTCTTGGGGTATTGACGAATGCTTCATGAGGTCCTTGATGTTCCTCTGGATTTTTGCCGTAGGATCTGAGTTAAGTTCTTTGTAGGTGGGGTCGTCTAGCAAACCGCAAGCCTTCTTTCGGTAGTCCTCCTCAGAGATGATCACAGTTGCGTTCCCTTTGTCAGCTGGCAATATCAGTGAATCATCCATTTTCCTGAGTTCACAGACGGCCTCTTTCTCTGCCCTGGTCAAATTGGGTTTTGGAGGCCTCGCTTTCCTGATGATATGGCTGACTTCTTCCCTGATTTCATCGGCCTCTGATTTCCTTAGCTTGCGTAAAGCATTTTCTACCACACTGATTATGTCCTCCTTCGGTATACTTCTGAGTGCTATGGCAAACTTAAGTCCTTTGGATAGTATGGAGGTTGCAGAATCACTAAGATTCACTTGAGATAGATTTATAACCACACTATCTGTTTTATTGAAGGTGGATTCGGGTGAACGTTTTTTTTCCACCAAATTTTCGAACTTCTGTAATTGCTTCTCTCTTATTGCTGTAAAGGTGGTGGAGGATGATTGGAAGGTAATTCTCTCCAATGTCTCCCAATCCTTTGGCATCAATTTGCTCCTAAGCTCTAGGTGTAGGTGGTAGAGTTCCGTCGAACAAAAGTGGAGAGCACTGCGTGTGTACTGCACTCGTTCTCTCAGTAGAGCAAAGCTCGCACGGCGGAGAATTCTTTTCGCCTTCTTAGACTGGATAGGATGCTTGATGTTGAGAAAAGATGGTAGCGTATCCGAGTCTCTGCATCTCTCGAGGAAAGCCAAAGAAGACAGACGTTTGAATTTCTTCTTTCTCAGCTTCTCAAATCTTCTACTACTCTTGAAAATATCCTCCCCATAGAGGTGGATTAAATTATTACGGAGGCTTCCGCGGTTAGTTATTTGGTGATGGTTTTCCGGGTTTACACCGCGTTGATACATGTTTTGCGCACGACAGTTAAGGGATGTAAGATGTAAGTTACTCATTAAATGCTATTGATATTCTTTACAATGCTGCTTACTTAATTTATTCCATGATAATGCCGAATTCTGTTGACGTACCTGTAACTTGTTTATTAACATCTCAGATTGCTGTGGGAGATGACCTTCCCACTACCGTGTGTTAGGGTGTCCCAAAAAAACCGAAAGTTTGAAAGTTGAGGGGGCATTTCCATTTTCCTATGCGAATGCATGAAAAAAACATCCCATAAAATTTTCCAGCTCAATCGGACAATATTTGACCCTGCCGAAACGCATTCAAAGTTTGAATTTTTGAGTTTTCCAAATTGCATGCAATGTTGCCTACCCTTCAGGAGGCTTTAGTGTTAAAAAAACAACAAATTTTAAGTTCAAACCATCTCCTCTAGCTCTATAGCCGTTGACAGCACCACTTGAGTCAAAATGAGCTTCATATCCACAACTTGTTGTGTTTACAAGTCCCGCTCGCCGTTGCGGCCGCCAGGCGCCAGTCGAGTGCATATTACTGATATGGCCCCGCCGTGTCGCGTTGAGGTTCGAGTTATTCGCTTTCGGAACATCGCTCTGTTTATGTTAAAAGTATAACGGCTTAGTCTATCAGTCACTCGTGCAGTTTAGTGTTGTGCACTAACTGAGAACGTGAGGTATTGTCGTGTGTTTCGAGGACGAGGCTGTTTCGGCGATGGCCAGAATGAGCATGAAGTCGAAGGGTACGCCGGTTATGCGAAGTACAAGTGTGTGGTTGGTGGGTAATGAGTCCAAACATTTTCCCGGCAATGGTAAAATCCCAACGCTGCGTGAAGTTCTCAAAGTTTTCGTTTACAACCTACACTGTTCTCCAGGATCGATGTTAGCGGCAGATGCAGCAAGAATTACAATCAAAGACTTACTTGTTGTGTGAGGAAAGTCTAATATTCTTACGCAAGAGGTCCGAGCAGCCATTAAGTAGCTCCTGACAGCTGGTGAGAACTACGTTGCCCTTGGGAAAGACAAAAATAAAACTAGTGAGAAGTCAGTGTCCGCAAGACATGAATTCAGCGAAGTGCTCGACCGTCTGTTTGACATCGGCTGCAAAGACGCCCTTTCAAAAATTACTGTGGAGGAGGATAAGTTGTTTTATATATCTTTGAAAACTGATTGAAAAGAATATATGGTGGGCATTGATATACAGTGGTGTAAGCGTTTATAAAACCGTAAGATACTTCAAGAAGAGGATTTTTAAAGGAAAAAACGGCATGAGAAAGAAAAGGAAATATTGGATGAGAAAGTGGACCTCGTTCGACAGATGTCTGCGGAGAGCACGATAAGCTCGTCGGATTTGGAAGAGGGTAATTTTTTCCGGGTGCGGGAACAGTGACCAATATGGCAAAAGAAATAACATTTTGTTACTTTTACAGAATTTGAAATGCGGTCAAGGTCCGGAAAGTGCCCTAGAGTAAGTAATATGTCCGAGCGCTTGTGAATGCTTCCCTAGATCGAAGTCAGACGCCCTATGCAGCTGCGTCTATGATAGTCCAGGCTGTCGCCAATGCGACAGCATATGCATTGGTTTTTATAGGGGATGAAATCCATTTAGTATCTTCCAAATCTCATCTAAATAGAATGAGAGTGAATAAAACGACCGAGACAGTAAAGCTTTTCAAGCAAGACTTTCACCCTCAAGTTCCTTTGGTAGTGCACTGAGATGGGAAATTACTTCCAAGCAATGAGGGTATTAGTAATTTCTTTTTATGGTGGCATTAATTTAATTATTACTTATACTTCCTCCTAAAACTTGTGATACTTATTTTGATTGTAGATAAAAACAAACTGGCCGATCGATTGCTTGTGCTGGTTTAAAGTCCATCCTCACGATTAGTATTTAAAATTATGCCCCATATTATTTCAGAACCACCACCCTCGAGACGACTACAAAGAAATTTGGAGTTATGTGTAGTGTGGTGTGGTTCCTAAGAAAGAGAAGTATGTGGTTCGCCCCCCAGGCCCAACTGACAAATCACGGTGGATGATTAGGGAGCTCTACGCTTTTAAAACATGGATGTTTGGCAAGAAAATGCGTTTGTCGATACATGACAGTGAAAATTTATTCAAATTGTGTTGCTTCATTTCAAGTGCATTTATGAAACATTGGTACACCTATCCCGTGGCAGTGAGCGCTCCGAGAATGGATCTTGAGCTACTTAATGCCCTTGCTCTGATGAAAGACCCTCAATAAGCAGCAGCTTTAGCCAAATTTTGTAACCATCTATGGTATCTTTCCGAAAACTTGATTAGTATGGCCCTCTTCGATGAAATGGTTTCTGGCGACGAGGAAAGAGACATTGCGGAAGCAATCAGAGACAATTAGGGGCCTGATAATGATGCATCTCGGGCTACTCTTCCACCTAATCGACCTATTAGTGAGCTGACTCTCGCTGACTTCGCTTCGAAAAATTCTGTGAAGTTTTTCAAAATTATTGGTATTTCGCCGACATTTTTGTCGCGAGATCCGTGCACATGGAAGAGTGACGTAGAATATCAGAAGGGCCTATCTATAGTTCAACACCTTAAGGTTGTTAATGATACTGCAGAGAGAGGAGTTCAATTAATATAAGATTTTCTAGTAAAAAAAAATTGACAAATAATGAGGCTCAGAGGCAACATCTGTTACTACTTGTTAAACGGTATAGGGAAATGTATGGAAAAAGTGGCAAAAAAGCTCTAGTTTTTCATATTGCTTGTTGTTCCCAGTGCTTTTGTATCCGCATTGTGACAGTATAATAATAAGAGAGAATTTTCTTTCAGAAGTTTCTAATTTTTAATCCCCCAAGACCCTTAGAGCTAGGCAACATTGCATGAAATTTGGAAAACTCAAAAATTCAAACTTTGAATGAGTTTCGGCAGGGTTAAATAGTGTCCGATTGAGCTGAAAAATTTTATGGGATGTTTTTTCATGCATTCGCATAGGAAAATGGAAATGCCCCCTAAACTTTCAAACTTTCGGTTTTTTTGGGACACCCTAACCGTGTGTCCACTGTGTTTGAAGAAACTGACGGAATTCAGTGTTTTCATAAAGATTTGTTTAGAATCAAACGCAGCTCTTAGAGAAAGTTTGCCGAGAAGTTGCTGCAAGGTGTGTGCGTTTCGATTTTTCTTATTCGAAGACTGGTGTAGTCTAAGTTTTGTAGAGTTAAAAGTGACACTCTTTGGCTTTTGTCTACAACAGCAGGAATCTAGGGAGAAAATGTTTGTGGACTGATATAGTTATAGCATAAATTCATAAGGATTAACTCAATTAGGTAATAGATTAGTCGCTTGGTGACACAATTGGAGAAATATATAAATTTTATATCAGCCGGTGGCCAATAAATCGAGTAATAACTAAAAAGGCCCTTCGATTAACGATCAAAAGATAATTAAGCATACCTTTTGTTAATCAACAATAATGGGGGACATGAAAGGTCCTCAAGTGTAGAAACAAATCCCTGAATATTTGCTGCTAAAGAATGAAGTGCCAGAGACCCGGAAATTAGTTTGTTTATAAAAATATAGAAAAATGCGTATATGCATGGATGCGTTGTAAAATAATAATAATAATATTTATTTTACGGGCACAAGCCCTTTTACAAATCACTTTTTTTTTGTATTTACTAATCAATGTGCATATGAAATGTTAGATGTGAATCAAAGAGTACCCCAAGGTCCTGTTTACCATGAGCCCTACTTAATGAATAACCTGAGAAGTATTAGCTATTTAGGTAAGGGAGTTTCCCTTTGCAGACGGTAAGAATGTTGAATTTATTTATTTTTACCTGCAATAAATTATTCTTGCACCAGCAAGCACAAAGTCTCATATTCACGTAAACATATTATCTTTCTATTGTTGGGGGCCTCTACCTCACCTTTACCTATGATCTCATGAGGCTAAGGTTATTTATAATGTAAAGCATCTTGGCGATGTTTCAGAAATTGATTGGTTCTATTCAAGGCATTTCATGGTGGGTACAATGAAGGCAGGATGGGAAAACTATTGGAAATTAATTTAAGTGGGCAAAAATCATCCTAGAAAATATAATCATGCATAGATGTAAAATTAGAAAGTATTTAGGATTTTTGATGTGATACATCTTATCTGTAAATGCTTACTCTATTTTTATATAAAATTTTTCTATATTTGAATATAAATTTTATATTTGCTTCAACTTTTACTAATTAGTTCACAAAATTTATAACTAAAACCATTTCTGTTTGTGCTTTTACTGACATTTTTTGTATTTGTGCTTACAAAAACTGTTTCTTCTAATAATCTATCAGATAAACTCTATTCTGTTTTTAAAAATGCATCATATAATTTGAAAGTTTCCCCCTCCCGCTCGCCGTCCCGGGTGGCCGACCCTCGCCGCGTGGGGATAAGTGGCAGCGCCGGCGAGGCGGAGCCATCTTCGGGCCGGAGTGAGGGTGACGAGACGGACGAACGGCTGACAAGCGATTGTTCGCATTGCAGCCGATCCCGCTCGGGATCATCCAAAAGAAGATTGAGGGAAAACAAAAGAAGAGCGGCGTTCGTAAATCAGCGCTTCCGCCGACGACGTAAGTCCCACTAGCCGAAAATGCGCATCATGTCTTTAAATATTGCGGGGGTTCATAACCCCCTTAAAATAAATTTAATATTGAATCTCATTAAATCTCAAAATGCAGATGTTGCTTGTCTGAAAGAGAATATGGAGGGGGTCGTTTGGTCTGGCCCCCTCTACCGGTCCTTCACCATTTGTGATGGATCGAGCCGGGGCAAAACCATTTTAGTTAAATCTGGGCTTCCAGTTTCAAATGTAAGATTCCACCCCTCAGGGAGAATTATCTCCCTTAAGTGTTATAATATCCATGTGGTAAACGTCTACGCTCCTGCACATGTTGAGCGGAGGGTGGACAGAGACTTATTTTTAAATGAAATACTGTTGCCATATTTGCATGTTTTTACAGGGAAAGCCATTCTCGAAGGGGATTTTAATTATACGTATCGCGGTGAAGATAGCCAATCTTCCCGCGCTCGTATGGAGCCTCCAAGACGGGCTTTTAAAGTTTTAATCGATTCTGTATGTTTAAGAGACACCTTTTCAAATTATAAAAAATCCGCTAACGTGCCATTTACGCGCAAGGGCCCAACGTCGCGCTCGCGTCGAGAATAGATTTTATCTTCATTTCCAAAGCCCTCAAACCTCTTCCCCGAACCCCCTATTTAATACCATGTTCCTTTCTGACCACTGTGCCCTAATCATCGAACTCCCCTTTCCTCCCCATCCCCTAATAATGTCACTCGGGATAAACGTCTCTGGCGGTTGGACACTCTCCTCCTTGCGATGAGCGAGTGTCATGAGAATATCCGGGCGAAGGTTGTTCTACTGGCTGTCGCCTTCGTCCCGGACAAAGATGTAGTTTTATGGTGAGAGAATTATTTTAAACCCAAAGTCACTCTTTTAAAAAAAGATATCCCGGCCGTGGAGGAGACAAAAGGATCAATCCATCCAGTTTTATAGGTCGGCACTTGAGGAGCTAATTACCTTGCTAATTACCTAATTACAGCTGGCGGGGGTTGGCATTGAGCGTTTTGTATCAAAGTTCACCAGAATTGTGTACGCCGCTGACATTACGTTCATTCATCAACATTACGTACATTCATCGACGACCTCGAGCAGATGGAAACTGCTCGTGAAGTAATCGAGGCGTACACGGCGGGGGGAGTGGTAATTAACCACGTGAAAACTAAGGCAAGTGTCTTACAAGGGACAACCTCCGTCTAATCCCTGCTGGATGGTGACGAAGGATCTAGTCAAGATTCTCGGTATGTGGTGGGAGAATCCAATCCCCGCCATGCTCGAGCATAATTGGGATGAGGTCCTTAAGACAATAAAGTTTAATATTGGTAAATATACTTGTCTCCCTGCCCCTGACGGCTAGGGTTAAATTAATTAATTATTTGTTATATCCGAAGATCTGTTTCGTGGCGCACATATGGCCACTTACACGAAAACACCGTACACAACTCGTTACACTCACAAATAAGATGGTGTGGCATAAAATTCTGCGCAAGGTGAAACGGCAACAGTTGTATTTTAGTCGCGATAAGGGGGGGACTTGACTTGATAAATGCCGAAGAAAAAGCGCGAGTGATCTATTCGCCGGTTTAGAGACTGGAAGCTTAATCTGCTCTAAGCCACAGATCTCTTTGGACTTCGCATCCGCTTACGACTCTGCCCGTCTGGACCTTCGCCCCCGACTTGACCCTGACTTCTTGGACAACGATTTCGGCTTACGGACCACACCACGCCACAGCACCTCGCTTCCATCGGGAGCAGAGACATCGCGACCCAGTCCCGTCGCTAAAGGGGCGGTCGGGGGGGCGCAGCTGCCTGGGCTCGTACCTACCCTTCGAACCCGGTCACTGCGGTAATCACCTACGGGTGGTGCCTTTTCGCTATAGCGACTCCCCAGGTTGTCTCGGCCACTACCCCAGGCACTAGAGTCTAACTCATTGCACACCTGGGGGACACGGCCGGGTCCCCTCGTTAGGGTGTCAGGCCCCAAACAGCCCTCCCTGCCCTCCCCAACGAGTCATCTGGCCGCCGTGGATTCCATGGCGGCCCCACCATTCACCAGCTCGACAACTGCTGCATCCCGGCCAACTGGCTACTACACCAAGACACCATTTGGCGGCCATCCGACGATGTACAGCAGCCGAATGGCAGCCAAGGACCTGCCCCATGGACAAGGCGCCACGGCGTCATCATCGTTCGGATCCTCCGACCCACCAAACTCCTTAGAAATGGAGGAAACCTCAACGGCCCTTTTACGGTCCTCATCATCGGCCCTGTTTACGACCTCAAACGCCGCAAACGCTTCTCTGACTGAGGAAATGGAGAAGGACGCGTCCCATACACTAAGCGGGTCATCAATGGCCCTCTTAAGGCCCCCGTCAGCCCCATCCGGGCCTTCATCATGCCGAAATCCCGCAAATTGGGTGCAAACTTGCCTCCAACCCTGCTATCGAAGCATCCTGTGACTACCACAAACAGGTTCACGCCAATACAGCCTCAAGATGATGACAGTGCAGCGGCAATCATTGCAGAAACCGCCCCAGAAACAAAGAGCAAACCAACCCGATGCCGTCCACCGGCGATTATGATATACAGTATATCAAACTAAAGACAATCAATGGCCCTCATTAAACGGTCATCAAAGGAGAATTCACGGCAGACATTAGAAAGAACTTCACCAGAATTCTTGTCGATACCCAAGAGGACCACGCCGCTGTAATGGCCTTGCTTAAAAAGGAGGAAGCCGAATCAAGCAGCTGGCAGTTGAGGGAAGAAAAGCAAACTTCCTTCCTCATAAGAAATCCGACTTCGACATAGATTACCTACGGGAACTCTTCGAGACAAAAGGGGTCCCAGTCACATCCCACCGAACCATCCGTGCACGGAACGGAGATAAGAAAGAACTGCACCAGCTCACCGTCCGTCCTACTGAAGAGTGGCCCGCAAAGCGCATAGGTAAACTGAAAAAGATTGGCTTCGTGAAATTCTACCTAAAGCCCTACCAACACGACCGGCCGCAGATGTGTTTCAACTGCAACAGGTTCGGGCACTCAAGCACTTACTGCACGGCGGCTCCACGATGCTGGAAATGCACCGGAGAACACTATGGCTCAAAATGCACTCTCGGAAAGGAAGAGCCAGCAACATGCTGCAACTGTTAAGGCAACCACCCGGCCATGTCACGTAAATGCCCCGTGTTCAAAAAGCATCTCGAACACACGCGCAAGCAACGAGGCCCACGAAAAACCATCCAGGAGCAGCCCCAAGCTCCAAAACTTACATAAAATGCACAACAGGCCCCGCCGCAGAAGACAGCGGAGCAATTCCCCAGCCTTGGTCGTCAAAACCCATGGGGAACCGGACTGTCAAATCCAACATCTCGCCCTAGAAACACCCAGCGCCAACGACTGGACGTGAACATTCCGAACCAGGACTCAGCCCAACCACCATCTGCCTCTGCACCTCCTCCGCCTCAAACAAACAAAACTCCTGATCTGGACAACCTGGGTCTCGGCTCCATACTAAAACAACTTCTGGCGATCTCCTTACAGACACAGCAACAACTTCAGCTTCAGACGAGCCTTCTAACGAAGATGCACGAAAAATTGGCGGTGGCGGCCTCATAGTAGCTCTGTGGAACGCAAATGGAGGTTTGCAGTGGAAATCCGCAGAGCTGCTAGCATTTCTAAAAACCCACGCAGTAGACGTCGTTCCCCTCACAGAAACGAAACTACATCCATGGAAACACTGGCGCCTTCCAGGATATAAAATCATCAGGAACGACAGAGAACCCACACCACCGGAATATTACGCAGCAGGGGGAACGGCCGTTCTCCTTAAAGACAGCCTAAAAGGCAACAATGTCAGTCTCCAAGGCACCGCCCCACTCGAGGTCACGGCGGTGAAACTTGACACGCCGTCTGGCCCCTTCCAGATTGCAGCGATCTACCACAGACCAGGACGAACCTTCCCAGCAGGAAGCTAAGCGGCCTTATTCCCGAACAACATGCCGGCCCTGATTGGAGGCGACTTCAGTGCCAAACACGGCCCCTGGCATTCTGTTGCTCCAAACGCAAGAGGAGACAAACTCCGAGACAGGTTAAATGAAAAGGAACTCCGGGCGCTTGATCCAAGGCAACCGACGCACTTTCACACCAATGGAAAATCAGATGTCTTGGACATATTTCTACTCACGGAAACAAGCATGTCCCTCTCCTGTCACACCGCAACAGCCCTGGAAAGTGACTATCTCCCGGTCCTATTGCATATCGGACTGAGACCTACCCGACTGCCACCACCTATGCACAGAAGCTTCTGCAAAGCTGACTGGCCAGCATACCACCAACATATTATCGTTCTGCTACCATCCTCACAACCAGACCTGGACGAACCCGATCAAGTTGACGCAGCAGGCACACAGATAACAACCGCATTACTTCTGCCGCAAACACCTGCATTCCTCTCACCAGACACCAATTCCCCGACTACCACTCCCTGCCCGCCAGCAAAACCAATCTAATCCACAATAAAAACGCAGTTCGGAGGCGTTTTCAAAAGTACCAAAACCCCGTCACCAAACGCCTCTACCAAACCCTCAAAAGAACAGTTTTCGGCAGAAGTTCGTGAATTCCGTCAGAAATCCTGGAGCAACAAACTTGCGTCCCTGACTCAAGAAGATGGCAGCATCTAAGTATAGTGGCCAGCCAATGGAAAGCATACTAGTAAGACTGGAAAGTAAATCAATTAAGCAAGCTAATACATGTAAATTTCTAGGTATAACTCTGAATTATAAAATGACCTGGGACGACCATATCAATTACATCAGCAGTAAATTAAATTCTACCTGTTACTTGCGCAGACAGCTTAGCTCCACAGTAGGAATGACCCCTACAAACACAAAAAGGATCAAATCTGTATTTTAGGGAGGTTTCATAATACATCAAATCTAGATTTCCAAATCCTTTTCAAATACGGATTAAATCTGTTTCCGAAGTTTCTGCGCCACTAACGGCGCTAGCGTCGGTGACGTAATTTTTCAAAATGGCCGAAACATTAGTGATGAAGTGTGAAAGTGTGTTTTGTTATTGTTACTAAACGACTAGATTTGACCGACACGAGCTGCATATGGTTTATTTGCTCCATTATCTGTTATATTTTTCCTTTACATCCATCGATTGCATAAGTATCGTATTTGCACCTCACAGTAACCTGGATCTTCCGTATGTAGTGAACTTTATCATTCAATATACATGCATAGTTTTTTTAAACCATATTCCATTACGTTGGTGCACATTTATGTATTACGTTGGTTCATTATGAGCTTCATTTTATGACTGAATCGTAATGTTTCAATTTGTAAAGTGCCTCTGAAAATAGTAACGAGGGATGGTCTTGGCAACAAAAACGACGACGAGGAGAAATTTTTCGTTTCTCAATGTTATTCGGTGGGCTTATTGAACTCTGAACTCCGTTTCCATAATTCCCTTCAGATTCCTTCTTTTGTACCTGGTTTCTCCATTAACTTTTTTCTTACTAAGCCCATGGTTGAACTGTGCTTTTAGTGTCCTCAGGTATGTCAACTTCAATGGCTTTGTTATTATGAACCTGTTTTCTAACTGAACCTTGCAATATAAAAATTTTATCATTTCTCTCCCTAAAAATTCACTAGAGTGACCGTTATTGGGCCCATGGTTGAACTGTGACTTCAATGGGCTCACTTATTTGACTTAAATGGCTTTGTTTTTATGAATCTGCTTTCTATCTTAACCTTGTATTATAAGCATTTAACTCTGCCGTGAGTGTCGTCATGTTTGTTGATTTCAATGCCTTTGTTTTTATTGATCTGCTTTCTCCCTGAACTAGTACTTTAAAAATTTATTTTATATTGACTGCAAAGCCTTTCACTTTATCCACCTGCCACTTTTCTATGTAGTATATTGTGTTTATCTTTCCTCCCTTTCTGGCTGCGGCAGGCCAGTGCAAGGGGAAGGAGGAGGCAAATGATGCTCAACATCAATTAGATTCATAGTAATTTGGAATTCTATATAATGATAACAAAAAATACTTGTGATTTTTTAATAAAGCATCAATTAGTCTATCTCATGTTTTTTAATCCATATTATTAACCTTTTTCCTCAAGTCAGTGTGTTATTGTGAAGTGGCTACTTAATGCATTTTTCCACCTAAAAATCTATGACATTGATAAGGGCACATTAAAAGCTAGTTGAATTAATAAATTATAAATTTCATTGTAATTTGAAATTTGTATGTGATATAAATAGATATTTGTACCTTTTTAATAAAATATCAATTATTATGAGTCATGTTTTCTCAATCCAAATAAACAATCTTTTTCCTTCAAGTCAGTTTATTTTTGCATAGTGGTTAGTTAATTTTTAAAGATTTTGCTTATTGGGTGCTTGATAATATAATTCTTGTTGGAGCTAAGGGGTGAATAGGTAGAGATCTTATTGTGGTGGTCAGAGGGTTTTCCCTTCAGGGAAGCTTCCTCAATATATATCATTAATTGTAACGCAAAGGTTCCTTGATAAAAGTTCAAATGAAAAGCAGTACTACAATGTATCCCAGGAAAATCTAGATACTGAAATCTGTATTTAATCCCTGAAAAATCTGTATCGTGGGGCGAGATATTACATGTATTAAATCTAGATATAATATGAGAAAAAGAGGACATAGCAACACCTTTGCGACAGATTAAATCTAGATATTATTTAGATTTCGTGGATTTCAAAATACGTGTTTAATCCAGATTTAATCCTTTCTGCGTTTGTAGGGACTATATTGCTAATTTTATATTATGGGGACTTTTACCCTCATGTTACTCACAGCATAATCTTCTGGGGCTCTAGACATCACGCTTTAAACATTTTTCGTCTCCAGAAACGTGCAATGAGAATAATTGCTAACAAAGATTATAGGTCTCCCAGCAGACCAATCTTCAAGGAATTGCAAATTCTACTGATTCCTTGTGTGTATATTTTACTTACTATTATGCAAAAAATAACTGATAATTTCATCATGAATAGTGTTCCTCATAATTACCCCAATACGTCACAAAGTGACTTGCATTACAATTTTGTACGCACTATGGTAGCTAAAATGGGCCCAAAGGAAATGGGTATCAAGCTGTTTAACGAACTACCTACATGTATGAAAAATGTGAACATGAATTTGTTCAAGTGTAAATTAAAAAGGCTATCACTGAACGATATGTATTACTCTGTCGACCATTACCTTAATAATGGCATTTAAACCTTTATATATAGATTTTGAGAACAGATAATTATCCTCCTTGAATTGTATATGCACATACTTATGATTTTGACGTGTCTTATATCTTTTATTCTTCAAATGTACTTCTTGGGCAAATAAATACATTATTATTATTAAACCCTATTGTGAGCCAGACAGAATGGAAGAAATGGCATCTTCTGTCGCTGTAAGGGGAAATGAAACTCTCCCCATTGAAAGTCCCGTGACTGATGTAAATATTGATAAGAACATTGAGGTGGACAATAAGGAGATGTTTTAACCCCCTCGAGACAAAGATGTTTGTATACAACCCAGAAGAAGTAATCAGGTAAGGAAGCCAAAACAAGTTTTTGACTTGCAAACAGGAGATTATTTATGTTTTCTTTTTCTGTGTATTAAAATCTTAGAGGGAGGATGTTGTCATATCCTAAAGGTTGGCATTGCTTGTATTCTGTTGAATTGATTGTTTTTTGCTTTCTCCATCTCTCGGAGATGGAACGATGGAAGTGTAACATGTGAATTGTATCGTGTTTGAAATAAATGTGGCTGTAAACATTAAGTTATAACAAATTACTCTGTACCATGTAGTTTATTTATTTTACAGGGAACTTATTTGAGTCATGTTGGGGGAAATCATCTTACAGATGCAACAAAAATAATGTTAAAATGGCTTATTATATCGCCTGATGTGTGGAGTTTGTGAGTAACAGTGAAACTCTTCCTTAGTGGTGGTAAGGTAACATTTTTCACTTTTTTCATAGAACCCCCGTGTTGGTACGTAATGAGCGTAAATCTCACTCTTGAGCAGGCCAAAAAGCATCGTAAATGTTGTTTTTCAATTTCGGGACTTATTGTTCCGCACTTGCCCAAGTAGCCATGAATGACGGCTGTATATTGGACCGGTATTGGCATTAGATTGACATATCGGCCCCTCATTGCCATCATTCTGCCAATGTTGGTCCGATATTGGCAGCCCATATAGGACCGACATCATCTGCTGATATTATGTTAGGACACAAAAATATATGTTCCATGAAAAGCATGTTTTGAAAAGCAAATCATGAAGTATGGAAACTATTAAACATAATTGGTGAGGAACTTTTTTTTTTTTTAACTCACGTTGGACTTAACCATTTTTGTGGCCTGGCACATCTGCCCCTCATTGCCATCATTCTGCCCATGTTGGTCCGATATTGACAGCCTATATAGGACCGACATCATCTGCTGATATTATGTTAGGACACAAAAATATAAGTTCCAAGAAAAGCATGTTTTGAAAAGCAAATCATGAAGTATGGAAACTATTAAACATAATAGGTGAGGAACTTTTTTTTTTTCTCACGTTGGACTTAACCATTTTTGTGGCCTGGCACATCTGCCCCTCATTGCCATCATTCTGCCCATGTTGGTCCGATATTGACAGCCTATATAGGACCGACATCATCTGCTGATATTATGTTAGGACACAAAAATATAAGTTCCAAGAAAAGCATGTTTTGAAAAGCCAATCATGAAGTATGGAAACTATTAAACATAATAGGTGAGGAACTTTTTTTTTATTCACGTTGGACTTAACCATTTTCGTGGTTTTTAAAAAGATAACCGAAATTTAGTTTTGAGGCAAACATTAATGAAGCACTGAATTATATTTTGCTTCAAAAATACTCTTTGAATGTGGTTTTAAAACTTTTTTTATGATTCCGCGGAGCGACGGGACGCATGGTATATTTCTTTAAGGGGCTAATATCTTTCAAGTCATCATCAAAGGCTTTTTATTTGCTATGATAATAATCATGGAAACCTGTTCTAAGACAGCAGCATTGACATTATATCATGCTAACATGCACATCCTACTATAAAAAAATACAATACAATATGGCATTATATACTGGGGACAAGCCTTAGTGGTGTATATAGAGAGATTATTCAGGATCCAGAAAAGAGCTATACGGGTCCTAAATGACCTGAAGTCATGTGAATCTTGCAAAAATTATTTCATCAAAGATAGAATTCTAACTCTTCCCTGTATTTACATACTTAACATCATTATATTTGTTAAAAATAACCCTAATCTGTACACACCACATTTGAGTTGTCACAAATACCAAACCAGACATCCTAATAATTTTAATAGTATATTCCACAAAAAAGCATTTTATGAAAAATGTGTACTTTACACAGGAATTCAGTATTTCAATAAGGTACCAGACACAATGAAAACAATGAAAGACAATAAGAAATTCTCTTCTGTAATTAAACAAATTCTTTGTAAAAAGGCTTTTTATTCACTAAATAAATTCATAAAGGACATAAATGCCTTCACCCTACAGGTATAATTATAAACCACAGGATTTCGAATCCAAATATTTGTAGGATGTAAATTTTATAATGTAATATTGTATTTAGATTGTAATGTATATTGTGCCTTGATGTACACCATAGTGTACTGACTTGTATATATCCTTTATTGACTTTATGTACTTGACTATTACCTTTTATGTACTTGATCATTACTATTGACTTGCCTTGTAAAATTGAAGGTTAGTAAATTTATTGTTATTATTATCAGATTTCTTAAGGCCGATTTTCGAACTCCCGCCCATAGTTTATAACTATCGATATATCGACTACAATCGATTCAGTCGCACATCTATCGTCGGTCGACGTAACGTCGATTACGCTGTTTCCGGTGTTTCCAGCAGCAATTCCACTAGTAAACATTCACCCGCATTCACCACGTGTGTTCACCAGCGCGGTCAACTGTTATTGGAGTCCACTTCATAGAGCTGGTAATCTGTTGTCATCTGAATCTGTGGTCAACCGCTGAACTTGATTACCGTTCTTGATCATCATCTGGGTGAGTAGATTTGTTAATACTTCAATTCTTATACGGCAGATTTTTTGTACATGTATAATATTTGCAACCAATTTTCACATGTTGATTTCTGTGGTCCACGCACATAAGTTACCCTCTCATCTTCAAGTTAAAATAACTCTTTAAATATTTCTATTGTACGTAAATCTAAAATTTTCATTTTCACGAATTATATGTGTTCCGCGAAGTCGCCATTCCTTAATGTAGGCAAATGTAGAATTGATGTACTGAGGCAGCGTCATATTGTTGGTATTCTTGCGTGAAGGTATCCCTATTTCGCAGAAAACATGCAATACGTAATCGTTTTGATTTTTAGTACAAATGCAATACACTGGATTGGTCCGAGAAATTTTACTATTCAAGTTTTTCGACGCATGTCGCTATTACGCGTTATTGTATAGAATAAGGTAGTGTATTGCATAGTAGTATAAAAGTTTTCTGCAAGATTCCGAAGTTTAAAATTAATAATTTTATTCTTTGGAAACTTCAACAAAAATCTTGACGACGCAATGTGTTATAATTACGTTATGTAATACCTTCCGCTACGCCGTGACTATAAAGCAATAAAATCTCCAAAAACAATTATTATACTGGAAAAATATTCAACTGAAAACAAAATCGTCTTTGTAATAGTATACGCTTAACGTGTGAATGTAGTGAATATACTGTCTCAAGAAGTAAATTTAGTTGCAAGTTAGGTGTGGACAGTACTCTTGTACATTACCTGGTGTGAAGGTTTTTATAATGAAAATTTATAGATTTATTGTTAACAATAGGAATTTATGGCTAGTAAATTCCAGTTCCTTCTTTCGTGGTTATGAAACGGTGCGTATTTGTAAATGTTCACAAAGTACTACACAGATGGCTGAACAATAAGTGTAAATGGGTATCTGGATGAATGTGATGTTTCAGAAAATACAGAAAAATAACCCAAATTATGATAATCAATTATGGTTACTTTGACTTTCATTAGGAGAATATTAAAGGATTGGGAAACTGAACACACTGTGGCAATCAGGAGTAGTGATAGTGGATGAATGTTAAGATAATTGAAATGGTTGAGTGAAGTGTAATTTTGAATGAAGTTTAGTGGAAATGCAGTTTAGTATAGTCAGTATGCTTACTTATCGCCACTGTTATCTTTCACTACCCGAATAGTTATAATTGCCTTCTGTTGGCTATCATAACCATGATTTGGCATAGTGTAGGTATGTAGAATTGAGGGTTGGTTGTCTAGTCTCAGGTAATATAATATCATTATTTAAGTAGTAATAAACCTTTTAATAAGAAGGAAAGGAAGTAGGTCTTGATGTAATTTTTCCTTCCTTTTCATGAAGAAAATGTCGTCTTGTCAAAGGGTGGCAAAACACCGGGCAGTAAAGCGTGTTCTAAGGGATTTTATTGATAATGAAGAATCGACAACAGTGTGCGATGACCCTTGTGTTCCTCAGGAAGGCACCTCGTTGCTTTCCTCTGAGAGTTCTGACAATGACACAGATGGTATTTCAATGACCTCGGGGAGTACATTTGAAGAGCTAAGTGACTTCAACATGCATCAATCGGGTGATAACGGTCCCAATTCACTGCAGGATAATTGTGATTATGGTGAAACCACTGATTCAGCTAAATTAGCAGAATGGGCCATTCGCCATAATATTACTCATGTAGCTCTGAATGAACTCTTAGCTTTAAAAATTTTTAAGTCTGAGATGCCTAAAGATGCGAGAACCATTTTACGAACCCGAGCTTTATCACAGCACTTAAATCCTAGGCCAATGGCTGGTGCTAAGGGTGTAGGGAAGTACGTTTACTACGGACTAAAAAATGGTCTCAAAGTAGCATTGAGGCATCAGAGTTTAAACCCATCAGCCATCATTAGACTGTCCTTCAATGTCGATGGTTTGTCACTATTTAAAAGCTCAAATGAACAGTTTTGGCCAATATCTTGCAAACTGGCTGATATGATTATAAGACCCTTTGTAATAGCAATTTTCAGTGGCAAATCAAAACCACTTTCTGTGGCTGAGTTCACCAGCGACTTCATTGATGAAGTTTCAGAATTATTGGAGACGTGTTGAGGTTGCGGGAACTGTACATAAAGTGGCAATTAGTGCAATAATTTGTGATGCTCCTGCTCGGGCATTTTTGAAATGTGTGAAGGGCCACACTGGATTCTATGGTTGTGAGCGTTGTTGCCAGCGGGGAGTGTACTTAAACTCCAAAGTAGTGTTCAACGAGTGTGATGCAGAGCTGAGAACTGATGATACATTTAAGAACCGGAACCAAAAAGACCATCATCTGGCTAATTCGCCTCTTGAAAATATTCAAAATTTTGGGATGGTGTCTCAGTTCCCTCTGGATTTCATGCAGCAAGTATGTTTAGGTGTCATGCGAAGGCTATTATTACACTGGATCAAAGGATCGAACAGCTGCCGATTAAGTCCCCGGGAAAGGCTCGGAATTTCAGAGAGGCTAAATTCTATTAGGAACCTAACTCCCTCTGAATTCAATAGGATTCCAAGAGGGTTGGATACTGTTGAGAGGTGGAAGGCGAATGAGTTCAGACTTTTTTTGTTGTATACTGGCCCATATGCAGTGTCATCGTATGTGAAACAAAAATTGTATGATCATTTCATGATTTTACATGTTGCCATAAGAATACTGTGTTCTAATGAAATGGCTGTTGGACATTGTGAATATGCAAAACAGCTGCTCCATAGTTTTGTGTCTGCTATGACCATGAACTATGGGCCTGATAGTGTTGTGTATAACATACACAATTTGATTCATACTGCTGATGACGTCAAATTTATGTCAGCACCCCTCCAAGATTTCAGCTGTTTCCCATTTGAAAATATGTTGGGACAAATAAAAAGGATTATTCGGACTGCCAACAATCCTCTATCCCAGCTGACGAGGAGATTGGCGGAATCCAATGCCATGTGTTTGGGGGAAGGGTCTTCTGGTGACCTTAAAGTTCGAAGGGATCCATTGACTGGAAAGGTGTTTGAAGTGTCCAATAAGGAAATAACACTCTCCACATGTAAAGACAAGAATGCATATGTAATGCTTAAAGACAAGAGAGTGCTCAGAATTGAGGAAATGCATTTCTCTGAAAGGGATTCACAGCTCAGTGATTTAGTGTTAGTGGGACCAGTATTTAAATACTATGAGAACTATTTCATATATCCGTGTGAATCGTCTAAACTTAGTATATTCAAAGCCTGGGACATATCTGCCAGTGTAGATAGTGTTATGTTTGTGAACATTTACAAAAAATGCTTTGTAATTCCCAAGGGAAATCATTTCATAGTTTACCCTCTCTTACATTAACAGGGTGTCCAGAAATAATTAAACTTGGGTAATGTGTGTGAATGTTTAGTTCCTTAAGTCAGGCATGAATTATACATAAAGTATTGATCCAACCATGAATTTCAAAATCTTTTATTTCAAATTCATTTAGCATCAAATTTTCCTTATTCCACGCCCATTTTCTGCTCTAAAATGTGTTTGTCATAACTTTAAGCGCAGTGCCTTAGTTTTGCGTTAACATCACAATTTGGAATGTCAAACCAGACCACACAATGGAAATGTCTGGAACTTTTGACTTTAGCTAGATTGAAAAGCACTGAAAAAAGAATTCCAGGTGACATCAATAATACTTAAGCGGTCGAAGCAGCATCTTCGATTGCATGGAATAAATTTAAATTTTAAATAACTTTGTGTGTGTTAACTTACCTATTCTGTGTCTTTGTAAATACAAACTATAATATTTTTTAAAATAGTAATGAAGTAATTTTGGCTGTGTTAAAATTCTCATCTATTGCAGTAATTACGTAGAATTAACCTAAGATATCATGAAATTTCCCTGGAAAATTGGAATTATGCGTAAATTTTTCTGCGTTGATGAGCTTGACAACCTTGATTAACTCTCATTTTCAAGTGGTTACATGTATGCACAGCTTGCTCTTTTATAAAGGAAAGTTTTTTCCTCTGCTGCCTTTTTTCTTTTTTCTTACATGTTTTCTCTCTTAATTAGCTCAAGATGGCTGATAAAAGATTTCTGATAACAGAATTCCACAATGGATCTGTGGAAGTTGTTCCGAGAGAGTGGGTGAACAAAAAAATGAAAAAGGTTCAATGGCCGAGAGACCTCACCAACACCAAAATGGAAAAGGCTATACGTAACAGTATAATACCAAATGAAGACTGGGAGACATTTTCCCTTACAAGGATTTTGGGAGCATCAGGTGAAATACATGCTTCTTCATTACTTTGATACTCAAAAGTTCTATATTGCAAGATTTGAAATATCATTTTAAATTTTCTTTTGCTACAGATTCTTTTGGGAGAGCAAAAAAGAAGGCTGATATGGCCATTTATACCTCATCAATCTCTGATTCTGATGACGATGGAGATGGGAAGAGAAAGAGAAAGATCAGGAGGAGGTTGTTGACTGAGGATAGCAGCTCAGAGGAGGAAAGACCTTCCATTGTTGTTCCTGAGGAACAATCCTCTAGGCCGTGTGTCCCTGAATTTCCATCTGTGGAATGTCAAGCAGGGAAACCTGTGGAGGTGCAGGGGGAGAGAGAACAGCAGGATGACACTGCTAAGGTGGAATCATCTAGGCTCCCAGGAAGAGGTATATAAATTATTAGCATTGCAAAGCTACTGAAAGTGTTCATTTTGATGTATTGAGTAGTTATAAACATCTCATTTTCTTATTATTTCAGACATCTCCTTGCAAATTCTGAAAAGTATTGAGGCTCTTAAGCATGAGATTTTGCTTCTAAGGAAACAAGTGAGTTCCCTGGAGCAAAGAAGCTCGTCATCCTCACAGTCGGATGAACCAGGAGTGGCCAGGAAAACTTCATTCCCTGTTTGTGGAGAGGAGGAGCTAGCCTCCTTCAATGAAGAGTTAACTAATCCTGCTATTATGGCCTCTGTGGTAAGAATATATCTATCTTAAGTGTTAAATGACTTATTAAGACCAACCATGGTTTCATTACAGCATAACATAGTCAAAGTGGACCTTGATAATGCTACGTTGTAACAAAACCATGGTCAGTGTCAATTAAGGAGGTTGTAAATACACTGGAGGCACTGCATTCGAGTTATAAGCGTGATCAGAATTCCACCATCTTGGTTTTACCCTTTTCAGACTTGGTCCCTAACAGTGTACGCATATAATCAAGTATCCTATTCCTTATGTCGCCTCTGGTTTATAAAATGAAAAAGCAACAATTACTTCTTTATTGTATATTGCTACAGTTAAGGATTTCTACTAAGTTATGCCTGCTACTTTTAATTATATTAATTGCTCCAAATCAGTTAATGTTGTGAAAATGCTGGATTAAAAAAATCCAGCATTGAGTCCACCATTTAAAAAAAATCCACCATCCCTGGTAGCACTGCTAATTTTATAAGCTTATTTATAAGGAATGATAATTAAGGAATATTTTAAAATGTGCGAAATCTCTGTACCTTGGTATCCCGGGTTCCAGTCCCCGTGCCGGCAATATTTTTTCACTCTTCTAATTTTTGAAGTCACTGTTATTTTAAATTTTACCTTCGTTAAATTTTATCCCCATTCGTTTTATTTAGTAACTTCGCGAAGTTTTAAATAAAGTTCATATGGTCAGTTATTTCATTGTTTTGCAAAGATTATTTGTCTCATTGTCAGTTTAAAAATATTTCATATGCTTATCTATCCTTGAACAGAATATTATCCCAGTGCAAAATAAAATATCAGGCTAACTGGTAGTCGCACTACTCCAGAAAATGAAGTTAAAAACATTGGGTGATTGTGAATGATGTAAAAAAATTGCCACATTTTCTTTCTTATTTCATTAGTTAATTTGTCGACTGTTACTTTGAAGTCAAATCAAGTTGTATTTTCTGGCATTGTATCAGATTAGATCATGTCTTTCATCAAAATCAGCAAAGTCAGTACCGGGACTGCAATGCTGCCACAAGTGTATCTCAATACCAAATCACCACAATAAGAGTGCCTCAATTGAGGCGTATGGTGAGTAGAGCAACGTTGGCTAAAGTCAAGTGATGTAGTAGAGCTACCTATTATTTGTGCGAAAGTCACCAAAAAAGATTTAAACAGAAGAAAGCATAGTTAGGAATGAAATGTGTGTGCAGTTTTGCACTTCAGCACAATGAAAACGTGTTTTTAAAACACACGCTGGTTCTGAATTCATCTTTATGGTGGTGCGAGCTTAGTGATAAGAAATTAGTAGTAATGAATTAACATAGATATTTTTGTAGTTAAAATATTTTTTCTCATTTTATTTACAGGTGAAGGAGCTGTCTAGTGTTGGAGGGATGAATGCTCAAAAACTGATCGCTAACATGCTTAAAAAATGTTTAGCGAATTCATTGGCCCAGAAATACAGCTGCTGCGGTAGGAAGGGGAAGAAGAATTTTTCTTCACATTTGCTGTTTCAAGCAATTTTGAGTAAGTTTTGACTTAAATGAGCTTATTGTTATTAAGTCTGTCCCCTAGCTCACAAAAATAATTTCACCTCGTTTCTCTTTTAAGGAGCAACAAAGATAGCTTTTACTCAAGCGACTGATTTAGAAGTCCAGGCTGCGGTCAGCAAGTTTCTTGCCGGCGCTAAGGATAGGGAAGGAGGCAGGCAGGAAAGGAGACTATCAAAAATAGTTCAAATTTAATTTGTGTAATGTAATTCATATCATTAAATGTGTTATTTTTCCTAATAATTGTTTTTTCTTTCCCATTTCATTTCCATTCATTTACAGTATAATAGCATAATTTTTTTTAAATGAGAAAAGATGCCATATGGCCCCTCTGAAGGCTTGTATATTTTCCATTTATTTTGCATTAATGGTGTTGAAACTTAAGTCCTTTCTTACCAGTGGTGAAAACAAATCTTATTCATAATCCTGTGGGAATGAATACAAAACCCATTATTTGGTGTGTACACATTTAGGCTGAGTCAAAGTGTCGTCTATTTACAGTTGATGCACACATGCAATGCTTTTATGGTAGTTCCAATTTTTATTTCACTTGAACTGTGATGGACTCATAAAAAATAAGATTTTACTTTTTATAGATTAATATCACGATTGGCTGCTTAACAGAAAAGTTCTATTGGGTGAAAATTGTTTTCCATTTGTTGCAAAGATAGCTTTTAATTATGAATAACTTAAGGTTGTTCCCCTACTATGTGGATAAGAGAGTTACTCATTGAAACGTTTGCCTTATACAGCCTTTCCTGGTGCCAAACCTGAGAAGATTTTATCAGAATTTGAAATTTTTGAGAAAAAGAAAGATGGTGTAAATTGGGAGGGTATTTTTTGCTATACCACCTTCCCTATTCATTGTGTGGTTAATCCAGAATGTCACTATTTCATGCTGAATTCATTGGGATATAAAACTGGACTTTGTTTGAAGTAGTACTTTCTATGTAAAGCTTGGATGTGTACAAGAAGTAACACTGATGTGTCCGATTTGCTGTTGTTGCTGGTTATGACTCTTAAAGCCATCATGGTGATTTTTTTGCTATAGTTTGGACCTTGTCTTGTTCAATTGTCATTCAGTGAAACAGGTTGTATCGTGGATACTGAGATACAGTCAAAAGATGAACTGAGGCAACAGATACTAGGCCGATATAGCCAACTCTTGGGTGGGAACGTATGAATTCTCTCCCATGACATGAGACTTCATGGATTAGTGGGTTTTTGTGCCAATTGTGCAACATTAAATACTGCGGGGGACAATGCATACCCTTTTATCAATCCTTTTAACTATTCTTGCTTCTGCACAGTTAGGTCCACATTTTATCATAACTATTTGGTTTTTATACAAGATGTGCACATGTCCAAGATCACTGTAGAGCACTCAAATACCATTCAAGACTATAAATGCTATCATATTGATGTTTTATACTGGTTTTGGTCACGTCTTGTTCAATTCTCATTTGGCATTCCAAATATAGGTCTAGCATTGGCTGAAGAAAGCAGATCAATCGATATTGGGTGAGTACCAGTGAACTGGGTAAATATAGGCTGCCAATATCGGAAATAAGACTGAAAACGTTATAAAATGGACATTGTCCCTATATTTGATGCCAATATTGGTCTGGAAATGGCTGAAGAAAGTGGAGCAATATGGGTCCAATATTGGGTGTATTCCGGTACAGTGGGTAAATATAGTCTGCCAATATAGGACCAATATAGCCTGCCAATATCGGCTAAAAAACGCAAAATGTTACATTTGGATATTGGCCCTATATTGACAGACAATATAGGGCCGATATAAGAACACTGGCAGTTGATATTGGTCCGTCATAAACCCGATATTGGGTGGCTACTTGGGTGGTTTCAAATATTTATATAATTTTAAACAGCCTCTTGCCTATCTTTATGAAAAACTTTACAGTATATTTCAGAAGCATAACCACCAGTGCTAAGTGTAAGATACACACAGAAAATGAGGGTGATTGCAAACATTACAGTACATTCATTGCGGAGGCTGTACATATGAACTAACTGTGAAAGGAAACCTCAGAGAAAGACATCGAGCTCGCCATCCCTTTGTTGCACCGTCACCCTTTTAGTCGCCTTATGCGACAAGCAGGGATACTTGTTGGACTCTCTAGTCCCCCATTCCCAGGGAATGCTTTCCTAATGAGAATGACCAAGAACTTGCAACAATCAGAACTAAGTCTATTGTGCTTTCATCATGTATGCTTATTCGCAATCCAATATCAAAATTCTTTCACAAAGTGGCATACTGAATACCAAAATGTTTAGTCACAAGTTAGAGCAGTGTAAAAAACTGATATTCCTAAAGGAGGGTAGAAGAAGCAGTGTAAACCCAATAGCTATTCAATTAAAAATTCAACCATTACAGGGTATATTCCGTTGTGCCACTAAATTGTAGTAGTAGTTCAACCATTGCTACAGCATCCACCACACAGCCTAGAAGACCCATCTTCAAAGCACTGGATCCAATCATTTTACTCATTTGTGTCACGCAATGCTACGCCTTAGCAGCACATATTCCCTCCACAAAGTTCAACCACCACCAGCACTCCACTTGAACCAGGAACATTCACCTTCACCACTATAATATCTTACTTCTGCCCACGATGAATTCCGAATCAGTGATGGCATTGATAAGGCTTTAAAACTGTTGCATTGCGAATGAACTGCATTGCAAACAAGACAGTGAGGTGTGGGACAGAGAAAGTGATTTTTATCAGATCTCAGCGATAGCAACAAAATTTTAAAATAACTGTCATGATATAGATATTCATGAGTGATTCTTGGTTTTATTTCACCGAGAGTAATGATGTTTAATTTCATAATGCAAAAAAGCAATCACCTTGAGTTTTCCCATGTGATACCAAGGTGTTGAGGTTTTGCAATTGCAAACACCTTCAGCTCATAAAGCAGACCAAACTACTGCCATCAGGCATCTAGAAGGTATTAAGAGCAATCTGGTTTCATGTTACTTGCCGAAAGACTTCTGTAATTGAATAATAATGGATTGAAATTGCAGACATTTCTGAACTTTTGTGGTTGGATATCAGGATGGCGATATTGATGCGTAAGGCAATAAGTTCATGCAAAAGATATGCAGGAACACTCAACTTTAGCAAATAATTTTGACTAATAGATGGTACATTCATGCCATGAGAAAGTAATGCAACATTAAGAGGTAAAAATTGAATTTTTTTTTTCATTATTCACTTCCTCATGAGCCAGCACAAAAAACATGGGTTGCTTGAGATACACGAGGGCCTGGCATACTTAAGTATATACTATCTCTTCACATTGTAATTCAGTTCCACACTGCATGTCAGCAGTGAGTTATATACTCACTGCTGACATGCAGTGACATGTTTCAGCGAGTTATATAGTTAACTGTTTTCTTGTATTTCCTGTTTCCATGACTATGATCCATTTCAATTTTTTTACTTTTAAAATTCAAAAGAAGATAGTAGGATCTATGCATTATGATAAGTTCAGGAGCCATGGCCGCCCTCTTTTTAAAAAGTTAGAATTGCTTACTGTACCATGTATTTACATTTTATGCACATGGGTTTTTACAAGGGAAAATTTATCTTTGTTTGTGAAAAGCATGTGCTACCATGAACATAATACTAGTGAGGTAACTGATCCATATCTTCAACAAAATTGTGTAGTTTTCAAGGAGGGTCCCAGAGTTGTGTATTAAATTTCGCAATGCCCTTCCGGTGCATCTAAAAACACTCCAACAAAGTCTGTATTTAAATGCCAGCTATTGTCGTTCCTATAGTCAAAGTTTTTTTTAGAGTGTGTAGGATAACTTCTTTTAGTTTTAATCTGACCTGTAAAATGCATTCTTGTAATGCCCCCAGGATGGAATAAATTATTATTTCCCATTTTTATTACATAGGAACAATAACTTTCATAGTTATTGCGACACCAACCCTTTTAGTCGCCTCTTACGACAAGCAGGGATACTGCGGAGGTATTCTCAAATCCCCTCTCCGCAGGGAATGCTTTCCTAAACAGCTACTATTAAATGCTTGTTATACTGAAGAGTAATTCTGATGTTCTTTTTTAGAATAATGTAAAAGCAGCCTAGGTCTTTGATTGCGAAACTCCGAAAAATAAGAATAAAATCAAGTTGCTAGTTCAAAATCAACATTTTAATTACAACTGAAAGTAACGTTGCACATGAATTGCATATATTCTCTTCCAGAGTTAGGAGAAGAAGTGTGACTGCAATGTAGAAGTAAATGTACTCCAGTATATGTAGATTGTACAAAAATTAACGTTTTAAGGAAACTGATTTGATGGCCCACTGTGGTGCAAGTATAGAGAATATACACTTTCACAATCGAAGACCATGAAATGATGACATCAACAACCTAATTTAAATAAGATTTTACAAATTAATAAAATTCTTAACTGTATACCATGAAATGTCTGTGGTAATACTTTCTGACAGTTACCTTGTTAGAAGTAATCCAGTACAATTAAGTAGTTGACATGCATATAAGTATTGCAAGACAGGTACAAGCAATTTAAGGTTAATAAGATTATTTTGCACAAGCAGAAACAAAGGAGAGATTAATATTTATTTATCACAATCAATCGAAATTTTGTCAGCAACATTTACCAATGGTTGTTTCACATTCTTTTTTGGTGATTTGGGTAAAATAGTTCAAATTCTGAATACATTTTTTCCTTCAACAGCTATTTCATTATGCTTTCCTATTCCTGAGGTGAGATTTGTGAAGTAAGATACTTTAACAGTGAAATACATAGGTGGACACAATGGGTTGTTGTATGCAGGCAGATCAGGACTGCATTCTTGCCATTAAATCCAGCCTCTACTGTGCCTGGATTAAGATGAATGCCTCATGCTTTAGTACTTCTGGGTTAACATCCATACTTCACTTCAAAGCCTTGCGTTGAGCCTCTGGAAGGCATGGCTCTCTTCAGAGTATCCATATGTTGTTTGGATAGACTGAGGGAAGAGATTTCCTGTTGTCCAAGTTCGCCTCTGCTCTGCATTTAACATATCTTAAGAAACCCATCTGGAACAGTCAAGTAAAGAATATCTACATGACAATAATTGGACAAACAATATGGATAAACTTAAAAACTGCCTCATAAAATTATATGTATTTGGAATAATGATTAAGATAATAATACCTATTAGGCATTTTAGGAAATTTAATATTCTTATAATGTGCGTATACCACAGTTCTAACAAGTTAAGACCCTAGAGGCAATTCCACAGCTGGCGCTGATGAGGCTACATAACCACTAACCACTTCTAGCCATTGCCTAGAGATGTTACAGCATTTTGCAGCCTCTTATTAATGGGAGCAGTGGGAAGGGAAGTGGATGAACAAGAGACTGTTCAGGTTTACTGAGGGTAGAGATTATATCAGAGGTTACATAGGTCAAATTTCAATGCAGCAACACCACTTAAGTATATACCACATATGTATTCTCCTGCACATCTGTGGAGCATTGCAGAAAACGAGAACATACTACTTATGACCAAAGCCCTGGTACTCCAATGCAGCTGCCAAAAAACTATTAACCAAAGTAAATCTCCAAAGCACCATGTTGTGCTGAAGGATATGCATCAAATTTGCATATAAAAATGGTGACTTGCAAAAAAATACCACCTTAGAATATGAAGCCATCGCTGAGAGAATCATTGCATCTACAAGATGGTTGGTGGAATTCAGGCAGCTTCAGGATGGAGAATGAATTGTGCTGACATAGAGATTCAATTTTTATGTACATAGTACCTTACTACCATGCATACATTATTGATGAATTAAAACAGAGAAATATTAAAAGAGACTATCCCCACTTAACCCGGCGGTAGTCGCGCCCATTTTCCGAACATAAACGGTCGCGTGGGGTGTCTCTGACACCCCAAAAGATTTTCTTCAATTTCTTTCAAATAGTATATATCATTTAAAAATTTCACATCTCGACGTATCCTTTGTTTATTTAGGAATGGCTATACTATATATTTCAAACCATAATTCAACTTTTATTTTTTTAAGAAAATATTTTTGAATACCTACCCTATTTTCCAGTAGGCAGTCCCAGTTCCTCCGAAAAAATTGCCAATTTTTTTTGTTTCAGCCAAAGGACACAGTTGAAATGTTGAGATATAAATACATGGCATATACTTTTATAAACATCAATCACTGTATCTCATCATATTTTCAGCGTCGACCTCTATTTGCCTTACGTAAATACTAATAATTGTACTAAATTAATTTACTTATCGATATTGAATCGATTTCCAAAAATGTATTCTTGAGGAAAAATTTAAGATGATATTACGGTCACTTATAACTATTGAAATACTCCTGTTACAAATTATATACAGCATTGGAAAGGTAAACTAACAAATATGTAGTCCTCAATAGAAGTTCAATTTCACGCTATTGAAAAGTTTTATTGAATCTAAAGAATGCAGAAAATAAATCATGTAAACTATTTATTTGCTTCTAATCACTTCTCAAAATTTTCAGCAAATGTGTACCGCACATTAGTTTCTAACACAGTTTACAGTATATTTTTGTTTTTATATCTGTGGGGAAAAAAACACATCTTCCTACTTTTTTCTATTTTTCTCCACATCCTTTTCTCAGGCTTATTTTACGCATATTCCTCTATTTTTCAAGTCTCTAGAGATCGTGTTCAATATCGATCTAATTTTACTGTATGGAAAAGTTAACGATCGAGTTATCTCACGAAGAAAACTTCTTTGCAATGTAATAGTGAATTAGAATACCTACGTATAACAAATGCACTGATGTCAGCAGTGTTTGGCAAATGAAAGAAAATGGCCATGGACCATCTCCTGATGTTTCTGCTTGTATGATAGGTGCTGCCTATTTTGTCTAATGTGGCTACACCTCCTTCAGTGCAGTTATAAAAGGTCAATATTTCCGGTTTTCTTTTATTATCTGTTCGTCTTGGATTCATTGATAGATATAGCTGTGTGAATTGTTGGCGAAAGAATTACATTCTTTGACCATTTTACGACGCAGGAAACTAGAGCTTTTTTCTTCCTAAACCAAAATAAGCTGCTATTATCTTCTTTCTTTTACTTATACGACTTTCAGTGCTAAATCTCTTTTATTTTTTGCGCACTGTTCCCGCAACCGTCAAATTATTGCTTAGAATTTCATGTACTTGCGGAATATTATTGAATCAGTAGTTCAAACTATGTTCCTCCCGTTTCTGTTTACAAAAGAAAACATTCGCTTTAACTCCTCTTTTGGACCGTTAACTAAAAAAAATGGACCCTCTGGTTGCCACTCTGAGTAGGTACATCTTCAAATACAATCGAATTTGCCAATGCAAAACTTTTGATGCTATATTTTGCGGGGTTGGAAGGTAAATATTGCCTATATGAACATCTTCTTTGAAAAGGAATCAATTGCTCATCAGCTTTTTCTCATGGCCCAATTCTATAATGTTGCCGCGTATTGCGAGCAAACATCTCAAATACATCTGTACTTTGTGCTAATTTTCCACTTTTCATTTTCTCTACTTTAGCAGTCACGTTGTGGAAACGAAAAGATAAAGGGGAAAAGAGAAATATGTTATGGCTCATGGAGGAATAACATATTTCCACTCCTAATCCATTGTGGTTCCAAAACTATAAAAAATTCTGTTACTCAGTTTTATTTGCCCTGGCTAAAAGTAAAATACTATTCAGGAACACTAATTCTTTCCTGTCTGTTTCACTATCTCTTTTACGAGAATTATTTTCAGTGACTTTCTCTACCTGAATATTAGTGCAATTCACAATTTTCTCTACCATTCTTTCAATGAACATCATACGAAAACAAACCATTCGAGTTTTGAATCCAATTTATTTTTCTAATAAGTCCACTCCTCTCAGTAACACTGCTACAATTTTATGTTCTTATGTTTGGTCTTGATCCCTGCGTATTACACGTTTCAACTCCATACTTCCCAACGTACATAAGCTCCCTTCCCTTTTACAAAAGTTAATCATCTCTGCACTGTTGTTCAGTGTAAGTGTCATGCGCAGCTACATGACACCCATCTTCTTTTTCATCAGAATCAATCTTCTTCCCTCAAAGATTCATTGAAAAGGCAAAGACTCATTCTTTTACTCTAGAGGTAGCTGACATCTAGTATGAATTGAAATCGATGAATGTAAGTATTGTAAAGCCAACCCTCACTGGTAAATTCACAGAAACATGTAAATAACGACTTTTTTTGAATAACTACTGCACTAACGTAATTGAACGAAGTCTTCAAAAAATCACTTCTAAGAAATCGCATTTTCTACAAAAGTTGACGTCAGAAACAAATAAATCCTCATCCAAAATTTCAGTCAAAAGTCAAAGTATATTAGCTTTTTCCTTTTTTTAGAAAGACTGCAGGAATCCATAGTGTACTGAATGAACGTGCTAAAAGTATTACATGATCGATTTTTCGTGGCTCACTTAGAGAAAAATCACTGTAATATTATAAAAAAATACTAACTTTCTATTTGTTTACATAAATTTAGGCAAAAAATATACCAATAAATAAATATTTATTAATGTAAACGTAAAAGACAACTTGAATGGCCAGTTTCAGAAAAGTAGCTATCAAATGTGATGAAAATGGATGAAAAACATTCGGCGGCAAACCGTAACGAGAACGGTCGCGTGGGGTGTCTGGCGCACCCCACTCTGCAGAGCTTTGACAAAAGTAATTTTTCTTAAAAACTTGCATTGATTTTATAATTATCTTTTACATGTACCCTCAGAAAGCTTAAAAAATCAGCTAGAGGAGGTTACAGGTCATTGCAGTCACAATTGCATGAAAAAATAGCGCTTATATAAGACTGGGGTGTCTGGGACACCCCACGCGACCACTGCCGGGTTAAGTGAGAGACAATACTATGAATTATCAACCAGTCATGAACAAACAAATGCATAAAATTCAACAAAAATTTAATACACTTGATAAAAAATTTTGGTGGCTTACGCATACAACACGCAAACATATTAATGTTGAAAATAAGGAGGTGGATTTACCACTAGAGGCTTTTGAACATGAGTGCATTGTATTTAAAAATCCAATTAAACTGGGTACATGCGTGCAGATCCCTTCAGTTTCACCAACTGGCAGTATCCCCAACCATGGATGCTCTTATGTCACCGTAACTCAAGACCCCTTCTAAAAAGGCCCCATTCCCCTAAAAAATACTTTTCCCGTTAACATTCATGATAATATAGAAACTGGAAATCAAAATATGAAGGAGAATCTTCCACCCCTCCATGTGACAACAGAGCTCCACAATCCTGTATTAAAAATTGCTGAAATGGGTATATAGGCTATACTAGTGTACTCCAACAAACCTCCTTCGAGAGCCCATGCATTGATACATGAGGCCATAAGATTCTCATTACAGCACTCACTGGCAGCATGTCATATAATGATATATTTTCTGAGCTAAAATTAAAAAATATGTTTCTTGCAGTTATGGTTTTTAATTTTTTTATTACATGCATTAAGTACTAGTGATTCATAGTCCTGAACAAAACATTCCCCACCAGCCATGCAGTACTGCCACGAATTTCAACTCATGCCAAAATGATATCAAATAACTCACATAAGGGATCAGGGTAAGTTGATATGATGTCAATAAATTGTACAATAGCATACTCCAAAGAACTTCCCTTTTGGAGCTCATGCATTAATATATCATGCAAGGTTCCTCTCATGAAGGCAAATGAATTGCCACTATTAAACTAAAATAAGTCTATTTTGAAATGATGATCAGTTTGTTAAATATCCGTTCCCACTATAGCACTTATACCAATAAACACATTATCACGTAACACTCGCGTTTCGTGCACACACATGACTTTAAATGCAAAAACAACCATGCTTTTCAGTTGACAGAAGAATTAACTCGTAACGGATGGGCCCGGCTGTTGAGATGACATGGTGAGTTGTCAAGATGGACGTTAAACTTGGCAGTGGACAATTGATTATCAGCAAACAATAAAATATGGTGAAATCTCTGGCAAGGAATTGAAAATAGCCTCTCAAGAAGATTGCAGGACAAACAGTTACAGGTACGTTAGTCTTTGACAGGGAAAATGAAAGTGCAACAACAATACCCGGAAGGAAGCTCAGCTAATCAACACCCCCCCTCCACGAACCACGAAGGAACAGTATGACAATGCATTTATTCAAGAATTAAAAACTTCTTTCTCTCATGCACCAGCTATTGAAATCGAAAGTGGCTTCATATGCTACAATGGGTTTAATTAAACTGCTGCTGCATGCAAATTCAATTATAATTTAGAGACTTCTACAATGCTTTCAATGCCATTTACTCATTAAAGCCTATATGTTTTCACTGTCTTTGATAAAGAAACAGCTATGGTGACATTGACCAAAAACGAAAAACCGTGGAGAGGACAATAAAATCATTAAAATGTAACCTTTTACAATTGCTATGAAAATAATAGCTATGGTGTACAGGTCGCTTAGTGACGCAAGTTTTTGAAGCACCCTTACATGGCTGAATAAAGGAATATATTGTATTCCTGAATCAATGTATCAAAATGAAATTAGTCTAAATGATTCTGATTCTAAATACAACGAACATATTAATGCCAAAATATTTCCTCTGGATTCGAAGGAAATCAGAAGTTCATTTAATGGTAAAAAAGTTTCAAAAATATTGTGAACACTGCCTTTGTTGTGTACCTGAGAACTGGAAATTCCTCATCAGCTGATGAAATCTAACTTTCCTCCCCAAGTCATTGGATCCCATTGATAATATCATTGGAGAATAAAAGCATCCAACATCCAGCAAAACTCTCCGCAACTCTGTCATGCTCTGGCCCGATACGCAAAGTCCAATGGCAGCGGGACAACCTATGAGCAATTGAGGCATTTAGTATAGAAAACAAGTTGCATTAAGGATTCGTTGAAAAGAGAAAAACTTCCCCTGACTCTCTCAAGGTGGTACCCCAGAAGAGACACCAACCACACAAAATGGCTGTCTCCCACCATTATGTGCCCGTAAATCTCGGGTAATCCATGGAGAATCAAAATCAATCACACGTGGAACACTAGCGATTGACTATGAAAAGGCAAGTGTGGCCACGATAGGCAGGGTGAAGATCAGCCAAACAACTCCACCTTCCACGCCTCATGAAAAAACACACCAACAATGTACTCGGTTGAAAATCAGGACGACCTCTGTCTCTCATCTCCCGATTGGCATAATTAGCTATTCTCAAGTTCAAACAGGCAACCGGGAAAAAAATGTTAGTCACCTCTGCATTTTTTCCAATGCCACAAACATATTGATGACAAAATGCTCAATTTGAATACACCTATGGTGACAATGTAAAATGAACACAGTGAACATGCGTAAAATATTTTTAAAAATCAAGGAATCCAATTATATGCCCATACTTCATATTGGGTGACAAATTGAGGAAATATTTAAATCACAGGAAGTCAACATGGAAAAGCAAAATGGCAATTCATTGAACATATTGCTAATTTGTAAAATAACAATAAAATCCATGCAAAACAGAACTTTTATAGTAAGTACATAAACAAGGTTAAGTAACATTGCTTGCCGCAAAGCACCTTTACATAGTTGACAGTAAAGAAATCGTGTGACTAATTCAATATAATAAAAAGATATCACTTTCAGTGCATTTAACCTTTTCTCAACTAAAGACGACAATATATGTGGACATTTCTTGACGCAGGAGACGAAAGCCGAATATTTTCTTTGGAGGATTTCTTACGCAAATAAATGAATGCCGAATACATATGTTTCCTAGCTCTCCCCATTTTCCTGGAGAGGGCATAAGCCCTCAGAGGTGAAGCCATGCCTAACGGTACTCTTGGTGCATATAGCCATCATGTTCTGCCCAGCTTCGTCAATTTGCCATAGGCTGCATGTTAAGAAAATATTGAGTTTTTCTGAAACCAGTGGCTTCTTTACATTCTTTAGACAAATGAATCCTTCAGACATATTAAATGCAAAAACAATGACTTTTGACCAGTGATTTAAAGGAGATTTTAGGGTTGCCACTCTGCCTACATACTGAAGTTCACCGTTTTTTCCAGGTTTTCACGGTCTCAATGTCACCAAATTGACAGTCTGTGAATAAGCCAACAATAAAACAATCACCAGCTGTACATCTACTAAAAATTAACATATGCGACAGATGCTGTGAATGTAAACGCAGCGATGAAAGTGATATCTGTTATGAAATCGCCAATTGTTTGCAAAATTCAGGAAGGCCCAACCCAACATCACTCTTGCCCAGACACTGAATACCATAGCCTCTTTTAATATGCTTATGCCCTTAGGACCTTCTTCCGTCTGGACACTGGAAGTCCTTTTTTAATTCCTGGCCAAGAGATTGTTTTTTGCACACGTTGTTATTACCACACAGTAACCAAATTTCCCTTACCCATTTCAAATTCAAAAGGGAATTGAAGATGTAACTTATTTTTACATAAGTATAAATTATTGTGAGTCGTAAATAATATTTCTATTAAAAACAGTACCTAGTTATACAATAATTTGATGGTAGACTCATGGGCTAGAGGGTCTAGTACAGTGCCTGGGGTAATAGCCCGGCACCCAATTCAGAGGGAAGCAAACACAAGAGAAGTGTACTCCTCTCAAAATTACACCTCAATGGAGAGAGATTAAAAATATTCTAATGCTATGCGTAGAATGGAAAACATTTTTCTTTGGCAGAAAGAGTTAAGTAAGCCACCTTCAACATGGAGTTTGCCTTAATCAATAACTCACTGACAAGAGGATCTTGCTCAACTCCAGCATCAAGCAGCTGTTTTTCCATGGCCTTTACCCTCCAATCATAACTATAGCTGGAAGGTGGAGCATTACCCAAGACACTGGATTCTGAAAACACAGAAGTCCTCATATTTACTGTTTTACCTCAGCTTGTCCAGACAGACAGAACAGACGCATCTCTGGAAGCCATCTGACTGCACAACCTTCAAATCAAGAGGAGGGAAATTTTTCATACTAATAATATGTCCAATGAAATCATTTTTTCAAATTCTCCTCAGTCGAAATTGCGATCATTGAACAACGATGCCGAGTCATGAAAGTCAATCGATAGTCAAAGTATGGCTTGATTAGGGCAGAAGTAAAAAAAAAACCTTTAAGTTTAGGGCCCCACAGCGACAATATCTCTAGTTTAGTCTAACAATTACACCTCAACAATTACCATGATTCTAAATGCATTATAGAAATAAACAAGAAAACTTCTTACTTCAATTTGAAATAAGTCACATATCACTCAAGAAGTTTTTCAAGGGTGCCCAAGACAGTGGAGCAATAAACATATCCCTCTTGTTAGTTTTTGACCTCCGATGAATATGTAGGGGTCAAATGTCACAGAATCTTTCACGGGAATATCAGGACAACTACCAAGAAAGACAAAAGGTTTTTAAAGTTGTTCTAAGGTATAGCGCTGTCCATATATCATTACCCTACATAAGTTACAAAGTTACTCATTGACCTTATTGTATGTCTCAAAAACTGTTTGATGTATTTTCAAGTCTTTTCATGCAGGAACCCTTACCTCAGCAACAATGATACCCATTTGGGAAACTATTCAGCTGCATGTCTCTTTGGCATTAGTTCATTGTTAGTCATAGTGGAAAGAACCACCATGAAGAGCCTTACTCCCGCAATCAGGGCGGATATAATCGAGACTTACATATTAAACGGAAAGTCAGTTATCAAAACGATTCGTAAAATTTTCTTTGAGCATGGTGTTTACCTTAGAAGCACAGTGGACCACAGGTTATACGACAAATTTAGGAAGGGAAATTGTTTCATCGTGGAACATGTTAAGAAGAGGAATTGTAAAGGGCACCCAACAATCTTATCAAAGCACAGAAACGCAGTTGTGGCTTCAGTCTTTGCATCTCCATCAAGATCCATCCACCAACGTGCACTTTCATTGGACATTTCCAGATCTGTGTTACAACACGTTATAAAAATTCTAAACTTGAAGCCTTATAAAGTGAGAATGGTGCAGGAGCTTCGTGAAGGAGATCTTGACTATCGAAAGCATTTCCGCAACTGGATGATTAACAAGCTTAATGAAAACACTTTGTTCACATTTCAGGTTAGTATCTTATTCATTCTGTTGTTTTATGTTATTATTCTTTGCTCTTAATGTTTTTTGATAATATTATATCAACTAGTATGATGCATCTAAATTTAAAATGAAAATCATCCACCGCTTTTATGTTTCAGCTTATGCTTTCGGACGAAGCAATATTTAAAAAAAATAGTACTGAGTCTTCAACCCACACGCGATATTGGGCGACAAGTAATCCAAAAGCACGGCGTGAGCGGTCGTCAAACTGAAACGGTGTAATGGTGTTCATGGCCATTTAAGCTGGCCATGTTTTTGGGACATACTTTTTCAAAAAGAACGTGAGGATAGACACCTATCAGGCTATGCTGAAGGAAAGCCTTTACCGGGATATGGAGTGGGTAAACTTCAGAAATGCTGAGGAAGTGTGGTTGCAGCAGGATGGAGCTCCTGCAAACAGGTCTAAGGCAGTATTCAATTTGCTAAAAGAGAAGTTTGGCAATCAGCTGGTTTCCATGGGGACAGAAGTTGAGTGGCCACCAACAAGCCCCGACCTCACTCCGTGCGATTACTTTTTATGGGGATTTTTAAAGCAGTTGGTGTGCAAGAAACATTTAATAATGTTGAAGAACAGAAAAGAGAGAATAAGATGTGCAGAGTTTATTACCCTGCTTATGTTTGAGGACGTTTTTACTGGATCATTTGTCAAGTGAATTAAATTATGCCTGGCACGGGAGGAAGAGCACATTGAATACTGGGTCCTTCATATTTATTTTTACTAATACTTATAAATATGACTTTGACTTTCACATTAATATAAACCTAAATTTTACTTTCATTTTAATGCACAGTTAAGTTGGAAATTGGCTCAACTCAACCCACCATCCCCTTCTTAATCACTAATTAAGTAACATTGAAATGGGAACGGCACCACCCTTTAGAACACATTTTAAGCCTTTAATTAAGCATGGTGTTTACCGCTCCATTGTCTTGGGGCATCCTTGAACACATTCCGGTGAGTGGGTTAATTTCCAGGATATTTTAGTGCAAACCTCTGTGAATGTGACCGCATTATGACCTCAGGAGGTTAACGACTTAACAAAATGGGCACTACGTGTACCACGCAACTCACTTTGTCACCCTTTGGTTGGCGACATTAGTTTCCTGGATATATCAAATCATGCCTTTATGACCAATGACTCCCAATATGACCAATATGGGAAAATGGGAATATGGAGGTCAAAAAATCAACAATACTCATAAATGAACTGCAAAACTGTCGTAAGCACCCTTAAAAACCCATGGTTTGACTTGCCTGACGTTTACCTCTAAGACCCTTGGACCCCCATTGTGACCTCCTAAAGGCAAAAAATCAACAATATTGATAAATGCACTGCAAAAATGAGTTAAGCACCCTTTAAAACCCGTGGTTTGACACGTTGGTTGTCACGTAGCCCGATGTTTACCTCTATGACCTTTGACCTCAGTATTAGCCTTGGAGGTCAAATATTGGATAAGACGAGTATTCGGACAGTACCAATGACTTGGGCACCCTTTCAAACCCAGCTTAGAGAAGAACTACTTTGACGTTAATTTACAGCACAAAGGATATTTTTTTTATCGCATAATCATTCATTTTCAGTACAATTTCAGTAGAGGGTACCCCTGTTCAGACTTTGCATGAAGAAAAATGATTATCGTTACAACATATTCACTTCAAATGTGGCAGGCGAGATAACTGTAGAGGATGCCTTATAGCTTGTGGATCGACACCTTTGATTGTATGCTATTTTTTGGCCACCCTTATGTCCTTGACTGTGACCTGACTGGGTCAACCGTTGAATTTTCATGAACAAAAGTGTTATTTTTGGTTTCCTGGTGTCTGAAAACCTAAGAATTGACATTAAGATCAATGAAATTCAGACTTTTTTCTGTCTCGATTTTTTTAACATTGAAACCCCAAAAGGCGAATTCAAAATTTTGTTTTGGGCCCACATTGTGAGGTAAAATGATCAAAATTCTAAAATTTTGCTTGCATTCAACAAAACTTAGGACCTTTCCCCATAAGTATGCCAATTTTCACAAATATTGCTGGAGTGGAAGTTACTAAAATCAGAGGTCAAAAATGACACACGACCGTTGGGACAGTCTGTACAATAACATTAATCTAAGAAGCAAGATGTACGGATCAAAATACCTGCGAAAAATTTTGAGGGAGTTGGTAGTCATTTATAAGGAGAAGATCGGAAATAAAATGATCTCAAATGAACAGAAAAGAAAGACAGCTTATTTCGCTGATTTATCAACACGTGAAAGTGGTATCAAGCAAAGAAATAAAGAAGTAGTAATGTATCGTACGTTTGCAGAATAAAGACATTAAAACAAAATTGTTCTGTTTCTCGTGCAATAATTCGATGTGCGTGAGGTTTATGATTTATATTTCCAAGGACTGTGAGAAAAATTCTAAGGATCAGTGACGAGGAACATAAAGTGTAAAAATATCAATATGTGTTTATCATCATTAGGAACCTAGACTACGAAACGTTGATATGTTATGGAAATATGAGTCAGCACCCAGTAGAAAAGGACTACCGTGCTAATGCCATGATAACATTATTCACTGTGCATATTGAACATTCTGAGGAAGTAATTTTTGTAGGAGACAGATGAGGATTAGGCTATAAATTTTGGGGGGAACATCACCCCCAAGTATAGTCTCAGGATAATCCAAGTATTATCAGGTACGTATTAGAAGTGTGAACAAAAATTTCTCAGATGGAACACGGAATCACAATGGTCATTGTTTCAGACTTTTCAACACTATAATCGAGCATCGTTTTTCTGGGAAAATGTGAGTCACTTCTGGCTTGAGGATGACGCTCTCCTTTTACAATAAAACAGCAAGTAAAAGTTGATTTAAATCATAATAAGTATATTCAGATGATTAAATGATAAACTCAAAGTTAAATTTTTCCCTTCCATTACATTCCTTCACTATAAAATCTAATTCCATTTGTACATCTTTATTGTATTGCATTTGGGCACTGCTTATAACCATAATTAAATTGTTTACTGTTTTATGGGATGACCCATTGTAGATTCAATGATGCTATACTTAAAAATACATTAATCTTAGCAATTTTTTCAAATTAAATGTTGTCTAACCCATTTTTTTAAGTGTTCTATGTGGTGTCAGGAGCACCCGACTCGAGTAACCTCGATCGGGAATCTCGCGCGAGTATCGCCGGGTTATTAACGTTATAATTAGCTAAAACTAAAACCAGACGGAACTGTCCGTGATAACTCAAAGAATACAGAATTCAAGATATTTGTTTCATTCAATTCAAACATCAAATTTACGGGTTATATTTGCAAAAATTAATCAATTCATGTATTTTGTTGAATGCTGAACATTTTTCACTGCTCTGTCGATCATTGTAAAGGTCGTTTCATAACATTTAATATTATTCATTAAAAACTTTAATGTTCCATTAAATTTTGATCTGTAACTGAATTGCTTTTTCGTAAATTTGGCACCTAATACTTTGTTGGAGTCACTAAGCATTATACTTTGCCCCTCGTGGCAAGTGATTCATCAAATACAAGATTTAGTTACTTTTTCTATTGCTATAATCTGTTGAGCCCACAAATACAAACATTTTGCTAAATTTTTCATTCTCGATGATATGAACTTGAAACTATTAAGGCCGGGCTACATGGTATCAACACGAACAAGTTAATATCTGCTTGCCTGAATGATTTCACAGGGTTTACAATGAAAAAAGAATCAATCACACTGAAGAAATTTCCACACAAAATTTTGCAAAATTTTTCAGACAACATTCTGCATCCAAAATATGACAAATATATCTGAAATCATTGAATTTGATGAGCTTTTTCAAGCACAGTGGGCATATAGGGGCAGGTTGGCCACTTCCAAAGGCAACCTACAAAAGGAATTAAAACATATGCAAGAGATTTCAGACTTGTCGTGGAAAGCATGCCCATAGAATGGAATAAAACAATAACTAAGGAAATCAATAAAATTGTTACCCCACACTTGCTTTTCAGTCGACAAAATCTTATAAGTCATCCTCTACAGTTATCTGGCTTGCTGCAATTGAAAAGAAAATGTTGTAACAATGATCAATTTTCTTCACACAAAGTTGGCACAGGAGTACCCTCGGAATGGGGAATTCTACTAAAACTGAATGATTATGCGATAAAAAAATATCCTTCGTGCAACAAATTAAAGTTAAAGCAGTTTGTCTCTAAGCTGAATATTATTCGTAAAATTTCACTTTGAAAATTTTACATTAATCTTGCGCTCAAAACGACCCATTGCCATGTTGGCTGAGCGTGACATCAGAGGCCAATAAACAATAGGTTTAAGTGGTGCAAGTAGACTATTTGTCCCAGTTTTAGTAAAACCTATGCATCTATGTACGTAGTTAATTTTTTTATATGTCAATTCCATCATCAGTCATGTGAAATATTTATCCTGAATAATTGACAGGTTTAAAGAGTGTATGCAAACTGGAAGATGCAGCACCATCTTAACAAATAGCACTTATTACTTTCTCATCCTCCTCATCCACGGCAATTTCCACAGTATAAGCTTATTGTTCTCACTTAATGTTCTGGTTTCTCCTAGGCCCCAACAGTGAAAAGGCTCAAAGTTATTAACACTTGAACCTAACAAACTGCCGAAACACGGTATGTCTCTCGTATAGACCTTAGGGATGCTGAGGAAAACGGCGTAAAATATGATCTGTTGTATTTCTCTAAACTGTTAACGTCATATATTCCAATATTGCACCAAGTACACATAAAAAGCAATGAGTAAATGACAGTAGTTAAATGAGACACAAACCAAGCTTTAGATTATTAGCGAATGAGATTATTGATTTAATTTATGTTACATTTCAATTTTGCGGCTTCTCAACTCATAGAAATCTTCATTGCTGGAGAAGAAATAAGTGGCCACGAATTAATCTACCTTCAGAATGTTCCCAGGATGCGTCTTTAAGAAGTCACAGTCAACCATAGTGAACTACAAGCACCGTAAAACCTTTTAAACAATTCATATATGTTTTCACACACCCTTAACATTATGAATCAGTATCGTCGTAGATGTTTGTTATCGTCGCCACTGTTTTGTTACTGCCATGGAGCGAGTCTGCTTACTTGCTGATGTCACAGGGCGTTTTTGTAGCATGAAAGAATTTGGTAATTGTTGGGAACTTAGAAGCTCTTTAGCAACAAGAATACTGAGAATCATGAATTATTTATCTTGCATATACATTTTATATGCAAAAATATTATTTTGCATACGTTAATGACTTTAACTTACTCATCTAAACTTGAAAAAAAATTAGCTTTAAATTTTAGGAGATCACCCCATTCCTTTGTAAAGACTAGGAGAAATTCCCAATAATAATACTTATGTTTTTCACTGCAATAACTCATTCAACCTGTAAACCAGTTCACTCCACAAACAAATCTCAAAGCACTCAGTGATTTACGAATTCCTAATACATTACGTTCATTTCTATGATGTACACCAATGCAAAAAACTTGAGAATAATTAAGGAAACAGGCATAAAAAGTTCACATTAACATATGACCTCAAAAATAAATCGAATTTCAACGAAAAAGACAGCAAATATTTTACACGAACTCCATATTCATTGACGGCCTAGCTCATAACTGACCAGGCTAGGAAGAATTAGTTTAGATACCAGACTTCATTTGCGTATTGCTCCACTAGAGGTTTACGTATGCAACAGGCTTACCATCGTAAAATGAGGTATATCTAACGATGAGTCTATTATTGAGGTGCATTGCATTATTTTAAACATAGATATTTTAAAACTTTTTTCATTCGACATTAATGAGATTTCTTACTGTTTTTCATACTAAAAGACCATATATGAAAAGTGGCCAAGTGCAAGCCATGAAGTACCTCTTGGACTTAGTGATTGCTACATAAACTATCACAAATTGTTCCTTCAGCAAAGTCGTTCACCACTTATACTAAAAACTGCCCACGAAGACAGCCATTAAAATAAAATTGCAAAATATACTAGAAAAGAAGACTATCCCGTTCAAGTAGTTCATTGCAATCTGTACACCAACAATTATTTGTTTCATGTACTCCTGATTAAACAAACAAAATTGATCTATAAAAAAACCACATCCCATCAGTAAATAAACTATAATAAATGGGCGCAAATATGATTCTAGAAATAACCTTAACTTTGAGTGTAAACCAAATAAAAAAGCTAACAATTTTCCATGTGCTCAAAATTAATAAAACAAAATGGATCAATAAAATTAAACACATCCAATTATCTAATCCATGAGTCTAATTACAAAAAAAACTTATATGTACAAATAATAAGCGTTTCCATAAAAGAAGACAAAAAAATAAATCACGAGATTCAAAATCATCACCTCATATTATTAACACCTGTTTACACCACACATTAACATACACAAGTTATTGAGTGAATGTATGAACGACTTTAGCAGACCAGAATGGAATGTGTTCATATGCGTTGACCATATCAGAACAGGATCTATTGTCTATTCATGCATTCACACAAGTTGTGTGGTTACACGGTGCATTTTTGTTTAAATTCATGGGTTCACATATTTAGATAATAACTGGTACAGGTAAATGCATGGAGTAAACAGACCTTTCAGCAAGAACGGTAAAGAAACGACCTCTACTGATTTAAAAAGCACTACAGAGTTTAATATCCCCTGTGAGAATTATGAGGACCCCTGCATGGGAAAAACATCTAAATACATAAAAAATAGTATTTCACAGCAAAAATATCTCTTAGAATTAACACACCTATGGGAATGAGCCCATTTTCCTGAGCAATAAATGTATACCACACTTTCATTTTTGACAGCAGCAATATTATGTACACAATATACTATTAAACAAAAAATTATTTGAATAAACATTTTTTATGCAAGCGCATATATTTTTTTACCAACATCTGACAGATGTAATTTAAACAAGTAATAAATGTATCAAATCAATCAATTACGAATCAAATATAAAAAAATGGCATTCGTATATAATATTGTAACATGGTAATGAATAATGCACTAAATAGCCACAAATCAACTATCTTAACTTGTTTTAAAATACTTATATCGATTTGTTAAAATGCCTCATTGGATATTTTTTGCAGCTGAATTATTCTGTTGTAAAACAAAGAGGAGGTAAGAAGCAAAAGAAATAAATCGAAAACATATACCACAAAATTCTTCACGTTCATTGATATGTGTTTTAAGTTGGTCATTGGTAAATTCAAATTATTCACTTTTATGACTGAATGAATTTTAAACACTTAGTTATACCAAAATAAAAAACGACTTCGGTGGTCACCATTGAGGTACCTACCAACAGCGAGTTAATTAAGGCCTCGTCAGGATTCGGAAACACTAAGCGGGAAATTGGACTTTTTACACGCTCCGTGGATCATTGGCGAGGTCCTTTCATAACAGTCAGTATTGTTAAATGACAAATTCAATGATACATTAAGTTTTGATCTCTAATAAGAAGTGCTTTTCCGTAATTTTTCATGTAATACATTGATACAGTCACTAAGCATTAAGGCCTGTTTACATGATGCATTAACAGGTATGAGTTATTGTACGTTTTCGTGAATGATTTTTGCGGACCAGAACGGTAATGTACGAATGCATAAAACAAATTAGAACAAGTTCTATTTTCTGTGAATGCATTCGCACAAGTTGGGTGGTCACACAGTACATTATGGCGTTCACTCTCGCGTTCATACATTTAGACATTAACCCGTACGTCTTAATGTACCGTACAAACAAATACATCGCCCGCCTTGGCAAGTGATTCATCAAGTACATGATTAATTACATTTTCAGGTTATTGCTATAATCTGTTGAAACCACAAGTACAAACATTTGACAAAAATTTCATTCCAGTCCATATGAACTTTTAACTATTAAGGCCGGGCTACACGTTAAGTTAACACGAACAAGTTAATATCTGGTTACGTGAATGATTTCACATTATTTGAAAGTTACCCGAGGCTTCCAATGAAATAAAATAAGATGCACTCACCCTAAGGTAATTTCTACACGAAAATTTAGTCAGTTCTGCGTCCGATTCATGACAAATATTTCTGAAATCGTTGACTTCGATGAGTTTTTCAAGCACAGTGTACATATAGTGGCATGCAGGCCATCTCCAACAGCAACCTACGAAAGGAATGAAAACATATCCGCGAGAGATTTCAGAGTTGCTGTAGAAAACATGCCCATAAAACGGAATAAAACAATTACTAAGGAGATCAATAAAACCCTCACTTACTTGTAAGTCAACAAAATCGCCTATGGCATCCTTTCCAGTTATCTGGCTCCCTGCAATTGAAAAGAATATGTTGTAATAATAATCATTTTTCTTCATGCAAAGTCTGCACGGAGTACCCTCGAAATTCCTTTCTGAAGTCTCAGAGAAATTCGCAGTGGTAATACTCATATTTTCACAGCAATAACTCATTCTATCTCTAAACCAGTTCACTCCTCAAACAAAGGATGCACACAGCACTCAGTTATTTACAAATTTCTACTACATTACGTTCATTTCTATGACTTACACCAACGCAAAAGCTTCAAAATAATAAAGGAAAATAGCATAAAAAGCTCAAATTTACATTGTACCAAAAAAAATAAATCGCATTTCGACAGAAAAGACAGCAAATATTTTACACGGACTCAATGCTCATTGACGGCCTAACTCCTAACTGACCAAGGTAACAAGGTTTAGTTTACACACCGGACTTATTTTGCAAGTTGCACCGCTAGAGGACTGCGCATGCAAAAGGCCTAAAATCGAAAAATCTAATATTTCCAACAATATGTGATGCATCATTCTGGTTTATTGCACTATTTGAATAACACATATTTTAAAAAAAATTTATTCTGCATTAGAGAATTTTGAACTCTTTCTTATAAATTCTCATTTCTTTAAAGACTGTAGATGTAATGTGACCTTGTGGACGACGAAGTTGGGCTTTAAATTTTTTTCTTGCCAGATGATTGAATAACTTTTAACTAAACATTTTTGCACTAAAATTAATCGAACAATTGATGAATTTTAAATGAAATGGTCCTTCAATTTTTTATAGAAATAAATTACTCTTCACACACCGATGTTTGGCCTGCTCTATAGATGTGCTGTTGGCGGATAAAATGGCAACTAGAAAACTTGGGTTCTATACTGAGGTTGATTCCATAGTCATTTAATAACAAGTGAACGTTATGGATTAATCCTATCCTGGATGTTTGTCCGAAGAATTTACAGTCGTGTCATAAATTGTCGAAAATTTTCTCAATCCATGCTATTGAGTCGTGATATATCTTTCCATCGATTCATCATGTGTTGGATTTTGTGTTCCTCTCTTTGAGAATTATAATGTATTTCATTTAACTCATCATCTTAGTGAATGTAGTTTCCTTGTTCGATTTTGTGATCTTTGTCATTGCTTAGTGGATGATTTCTTTGACGATAAACCTGATTCAAAGAGTGAATGAGATTTTGAATCGAAAACATGAATCGCACCACCGGGATTATCACGGAATCTTCAGATAGGAATCCAGAAATAGACCTTTGCAGACTTTGTAGGGAGAAGCATGATTGTTATTACAGCATATTCACTTCGAATGTAGCATGCAAAATAACTGTGAAGGATGCCCTACATGATTTAGTTGGTTTACAAGTAAGTGGCACATTAAATTTTATCGATTTTCTTTACAATGGTGCTTACTACATTTTATGTTTTAATTCCTAACTCAATTGCTGTGTAACTTGTTTATGAACATCTCAGGTTTCTGTGGGAGATGGCCTGCCCACTACCATGTGTCCACTGTGTTTGAAGAAACTTACGGAATTCAGTGTTTTCAAAAAGATTTGTTTAGAATCAAACTCCATTCTGAGAAAAAGCTTCCCGAGTAGTTGCTTCAGGGTGAGTACTTGTCGTAATTTCTTATTTGAAGACTGGTGTAGTAAAAGTATTACAGAGTTAGAGGTGAACTCTTTGGTTTATGTCGACAGCAGTAGGAATCAAGAAAGATGCATTTTTCGAAACGGCTTACGGAAAAGTGTAACAAGTCCAATTTCTCGTAAATGGTTTTTCCCTATCCGTCAATCCTTGGCAAGGTCCTATCAATGTTGCTGTTGGTGTTACAATTGCGACGATTGAAGACATTTTGTCTTCTGGTAAAATTAAGTGTGTGCTAAACTACTAGGAAAGTGTAGCATTCAAATTCAATACCTTTAACCTCAAAAAGGCAATCTACCCACTGTGCTATACCACGCTACCTTTTTAAGTATTTGATTAGGTAATCGGAGCATGTTAAAGTGAACAAAACACTCCCTGACGATTTGCTGCTAAAGTGTGAAGTGTCAGAGACCCAGAAATTAGTTTGTCAATGCGTTGTCAAATAAAGTCACATGTGCACGCAAACGTAATATCTTTCTTTAGCTCGGAGCCTCTTCCTTACCTTTAACCATGACCTCATGAGGCTATGGTTATGTATAACTAAAAATATCTTTGCGAAGTTTCGGAAATTGATGGTTTATTTTCAAGTCCTCTTGTATGAATAGATGGTGGTTACAATGAAGGCAAGACTGGAAAAGTATTAGAAATTAATTTAAGTGCGGAAAAATTAACCCAGAAAACATTTTCATCAAAAATGTAAAATTAGAAAGCAAATTAGGAACTTGGATGTGGTATATCTTTTCTTTATTTGTTAAGTTTGTTTTTATTAACTATTTTCCAATATTGGAACATAATTTTTATATTTGCATCAACTTTGACTATTTAAATCACAGCATATTTGACTAGAATCATTTCTGTTAATGCCTTAATTAAACTTATTTGCATTTGTACTTATAAAAACAGATTTTTACACTATCATTTAGATAAACTATTTTCTTTCTAAAAATACATATTCAAATTGGAAAGTTTTCTTCAAATTTTATGGTAAGCAAGTTTAAATGTGACCTATGCATAAATAAGTTCAAAGGTTACCTGTGTTAGGAAATACATTTTTGAGGTACTGAGATGTTCATCCTTCATAACGGTCTTCAAAATTTTTGAAAAGAATATGGCATGCAGAAGCTTACTAAAGAATTCTCAGATTCTCTTACACCATCATGGCCGACATTTCTATTTCAACAAGTTGTCCAGGTGCCCTGATGAAGATGGACAACTCGTACATCGAAACTTCGGCTGATTATAAGATAGAGTTGGAGAACCTGACCCAGTGGAATTCCCATGTAACTTATAACGATCTTCTATGCGCAGAGAAAACCTGTGATAATTAATGATATGCATGCCTGGCAAGGTTATTGCATTCTTAATTTTTCTTGGCTATCGACGTAAATAAGGGCTATAAATTCATCCTCAGAGTAGCTTAATTCTTACTATCTATTTTGAGGTCTTTTCTCTTGAAACTTTTTTTTTTGTTTTGATAACGTTTTGTGTATTAATTGCGTGATATTTGGAATGGGATGCTGTTTTAATTTGTGGATCAATTTTGCTCAATGAGTTTGGAGTGTGTTGACAGAAATAGTTTCTTAGTTCATAAGGTGTAATTAATGTTTTTTGCTGATTTTTTTGGAGTACCTTTGAGTTCATGCAGGTAAGTGTGGTGATAAGCGTTTTCACATAACTGTAGAGTTAAAGATTTACTTTGTGATGTGTATTTAATTTGTATTTTAATGGATGATGTGATTAATAATTTATAAATGTGGTTAATTAATAAGGCTCTGCCCACCCTATGATAGATATGTAGCTATTAGAATATCTTATGTGTGTGGTGCAAAAGGAAGGATGTTGTCCATTGCTAGCTTGAGTTTTTCCCCATCATTGTGGCAAAGCTTGAACACGGGAATGGTTTAAGTGTTCATCTTTTGAGGTTATGCATGAATGAAGCCATTTTTCAATGTATTCATATGAGTGTAACTGCTGATCTGCCAGACCATGTATTATTGAATGCAACAAATAAAAATCAGATGATTCAATGTCTGGGGAATTTGGTGGGTGCATTCAGCCTTTGCACTGTGTTTCCAGCTAGGTTTTAATGTTCAATGTTCTAGGCTTGTAATGTCAGGTTGAGCATTTCATGCTGTGGAATTACTGTTGAATCGTTGGAATTGCAATTTCCTTGCTTGACACTAAATTCCCTATGCATGCAATACCTTGGAAATGGCTTAGTGGGCAACTACAAATACAAAGCAATCTCTTCTTGAGTATGGCATTGATATTCATTGAGAAATGCCTCCAATTGATATTCTCTGGAGGTTTTTGGCCTTTCTTCACATAGACAGTTGTCATCATTGAAATGATTGTCTTTGAAGCAATGATACCAATTGTGTAACAGTGTTTCTGTTATAGCAGCATCTCGGTTAATTTTATGGTGCTCTTCTCTCAACACTAAGTATCTAATGCCATGTTGTATTCATCGTGGTCGTTGAGCAGTTTGTTCACCTAATGTCTAAGCTTGAGTCATGATGATTCTGGTAGTTCAAAATTGACTAGAAATCAGTGCTATAGCCATCTTTTGACAGGCAGTAGAAACTTTGTTTCGAGCATAATACATAATTGCTGTTTGAATGGTCTCCCATTTTTTAAGGATATAATAGGGTAATTTAAAAAACCGTTTCATGAAATAGTTTTGGAAGAGTAGATGATTTTGAGGCCTGTTTTCTTACTGCATAAATATTACACCCTGTATTCTATTCCAGAGTTTATATTTGAGTATTAACTAGAGGTAAGAGAACATAACAAATGCATTGAAAACATGCTCCACTTGTTTATTCCATGATTCTACTGTTGAGAAAACAATAAATAGTTATCTTGTCCTTTTATGAGCTACTACTACGAAAGTGATAAATGCAGAAGCAAATTGAGTGCACGATAGAGAAACTTGATTAATTCAATTTTTAACTGCAACAAATTTCATTCAGTCTGTCATTTGATTTCTCATGATTTGAAAAAAACCTGAAAAATGATGCATCTGAATAATCTCCATTCTCTGTCGTGTATTTTGCTGTGAAGGGGCAGCTTCCATGGTCCCCAAGATATTTAGAAATGACACTGTGTGTTCCTGGAATATCGGGGATCTTCCAGTTAATTTTTTTTCAGTCTGCACTGTAGCTTTTGGGTATTTGATTAACAGGCATGCAGAGACTAAGCTATTTTTATGTGATAGCAGAGGCAATACGTGTAACATTCTTCTCCGTAATGCTTTGAGTATCCCATGTATGTGTTTTGAAGAGATAAAGGTTTATCCCTGTTACTTTTTCTGCAGAGTTTTGAAGGAGGAGGGGCAGATGATGAGGAGTCAGAGCCTTGTGTGGAGACTAAGGACTGCATTCAAGATGTGATTGAAAACACTTCAGAATTCGCATGCTCAGCCCAAATCACTGAAGTGTACATTCCTGTGCCAGACTGCTTATTGCCTAGGGAGGATAAGTTGGTAAGTTATATTCTCATTCACTGTGAAAACTGAGTGTAATACCTTCAGTTTTACAAATTTCCTGGTTGTATGAGGAATGGGGGTGTGTCTGTTATAACTTTAAGTATTTTGTGGGAAGTCACTGGCATAATGCAACCTTCAGATGTTGTTCTTTCTAGTAGTGACACATGAGGCAGGAAGTGGAACCACACAAATATTTTTTCGTGCAAGTCAATAGCAGTTGTACAGCATAGATAATCTGTTGACAGAAATGTCACTTATCCCATGGAGTATAATTTTGGATACCCTTGTCAAATCTCTGTCCAAGCCATTAGTGGTGGCTATTACAAGGCTGTGTCTCATGATTGCCCTCTATTTGTTCAAGCCATCATCCTCCATTATTTCAACTGAGGAACCAATATAAACTCTTGTGTATCCTTTTCATAAGCCTAGGTGAAGAAATGATGAAGACAATTCAATGTACAGTGGAACCTTGATGTATCGTTCCCACTGTGGTGCCCTAACTGCAAGTTGCCAATACTCTCATTCTAACCATGTGATGTTGGTGGCGTAGCTCTCCCTTCCCTAGTTGAGCGTTTATATGCTGGAGTTTGATCTGTGAGTCGCAAGAATCTCATGAGTATTTTGGCCAGCTGGAGTGGTCTCACTTAAAAGAGGAGTTTTAATTATCGAATGAGGGAGTGATTGTTTTGCCTTTATTGAGTGATGCCCATTATCCTCTTCTAGATTCACATAAAAGATGAGAATGAAGGTCACCTCAGTGAGGAGAATTATCCCGTTCTGTACACGTCAGATCCGGCTGGAATTTCAAGTGATGCCGCAGACCCTTTGGCCGCTGATGACCTGGTGAGTGTACTTTTGCCTTGCATAGTTTTATTTTTCTACGGCACAATGTCATTCCTATATGCATTATTCCTAAGACTTCTCAGCAGAAATGCCTTGCCTTGCATATTCAATCATGAACAACTACGGAAGAGCTTTCATGTTTGAATCATTAAATTAAATGTATTGAACAGATTTGTTGTTTTTTGCCAAACTGACTGCTCAACTTTGCTTACTGATCAAGTACGCTCTCTGTTATCATGGCACTGAGCAGTCATTTGTTATGTGATCATACAAACACAGTTTCACTTCTGTTCACCACAGAACAGAAGGGGGGATGTTAGGATTTTGAGAGTTAAACTGAGTACTATTGACTTAGGTACACTGAAACAGATTGATCGTGACATTATGATGCAGCTATTAGCCAGATTCAACTGCATAACTTTCATTCCTTGTGAGATATTGATGATCATAGGAATCAAAATATTTCAGATTTGGATTTTGTGATGAAAAAGAGCAGGAATTTTCTGTGGGGATGAGGGATATGTTAGACCTTCTTTACCCTTTTTGAATTGAGTAGGGCATCCACATTGCAAGTTGATTGCCAAAAGATGTCAATTGTTAGTGATGTTAACACTTTCAATGCTGTCCATGCAAAACTCAAAATCATCCCTCTGTGCGGCTTTGGTTTTTCCCCCTCCCGTCAACTGCACAACGGGATAGACACATGATGCAAGTTGCACAAGGTCAGCTTTTTCCCCGTGCCACCGTTTTCTTTCATTTTTTCTGCACGATGTGTCCAAATAAATACTAGGAAAATGAATTTGTAATGTTCTAATGGTGTTGCCATTGGTATTTTGCCACTGCCATAGAAAATTTGTGGTTCACATCGATTTACACCCATGCCTCATGTAGTGCAATTTCGATGTAGCGCAAATTCGTTCCTTGGGGAAACATCGACATGCAGTGCAGCCTAATCATAAAACTTTATCGCTCTCATGATAACACGTGAACTTGTGCTCAGTGCATACGAAAGTGTTATCATTTTATGCATTTTAATAGTATTGCTTGCCTAAAATCTTCTTTGTTTATATATTAATCGAAATCCATTTGCTGTGCAATGGACAAAAGCATTACTTGGCATTGGGTCTAGATAGTCGGCCTACCAAAGTAATTTATCTCGTCTCCTCAACAGAATGAAAATAGTTAATTTAGATTATTAATTATTTGTGGAGCTAGTTGAAATGAGTTTTTTTTAGCAGTATGTTATGGGACGTAATTTTTGCCATCATAGGGTAATCGGGCGATTGACTTCCAGGTCTATGGCCTTCAAGGTCATTGATATTCACGGGGGAGAATTGGAGCAGTTGGCGAGTTGTGTATGAATAGCATCAACACATAAAGGGTCCGCTATAGAGTCTAAAATACAATGGCTTCATTCCTTCCCAGTAGTCGTAGGCCCTCTGTGTCTCAAGAATACAGTGCAGCAGTAGGTGATTTTGATAGAGCATTACAGAGTTAAAACCAAGAGAACAATGACCAAAAATAAAAATGTGGGGGGAAAAACTAAGAAGTTATCAAGAAAAGCCATAAACCTAGAAGAGAAATTGAAAGAGTCCAATTGCCTTGAAAATGGAGAACATCAAAGCAATATTGCATGCGAGTTTAAACTCACGATGCCTTATTCCAAATAAAGATGAAGTTCAAACATCAGTGACCTCTTGCACACCTACTTCAACCAAGCAATCAACACATACGGAAAGTTCATTGTGAAGCTGAACAAAAAGACGAGGGTGGTAATCGTTCCGAGACATTTAGTGAAAGCTCCAGTTGGTTCCAGAATTTTAAATGGCAAGCAGGTATTTTCAATGTGGCAATATTAGGTGAATCTACAAGTGTTGGTAGCACATTCACCGCAACATTTGCTGATGAACTCCAAGCTGTGATTGAAAGTGGCTCCTTTCCCCCTAAACTAGTTTTAAGTGTTGACGAGACAATATTGTTTTGGAAAAGAATGCAATCTTGTTCATTCATTGTCAGGGAAGGAAAACTGAGTCAGGTTTCAAGGCATTTGAAGCGCAGCTGCTAATGCCTTGGGGGACTTTAAATTAAAGCCAGTAATGACTTATCATTCACAACTCCGCAAGCAGTGAAATGGTATTCAAATTAGCACTTGCCTGTTATTTGGATAAGCGACAAAGGGGCCTGGGTGACACAATAATTGCTTTTCGGCTGCTTTGTAAATTCGTCAACTGCCGGCAATGCATTACAAACCCCTGAAATAGCAGATATTAACCCACCCCCACAACAGGAGGGAGTTTTAAGAGCAGGTACGAATTTTTTTATGTGGATAAAAGTCTTTGAATGCTTGCCTACTATCTTAAAGGATATTTTATACTTAAAAAGTTTACATAAATAAGGTTTTTAAGGCTATTAATATGAATATGTATGGATTAGAGGAAATTCGATGCACAACACCTATGCTACCAGGAACGCATCCCTATATTCCCAGTGTTAAAAGGTCATATAATGCAAATTCGTATGGCACAAAAACCCCAAGGAATGCATCCCTTGCACTATGTGAGGCATGCGTGTAATGCAAATGTAATGTACAAGGAATCACCTTAGCCAGCTGTTTGATTGGGATGGTAATCTGCACAAGATATTTCGGCATATTCCTTTTACAAGTAATCCTAAGTATCAGGGTAGGGTTTCTGAATATTGAATAATTTCTACATTTCCTTCTCAAGCCACTATTCTCATCACAAATTCCTTTACTTGTTTCTTTTTTTCAGCTCCAATACCTTTCCTCCCAAATGACCACCTGTTAGTATGAGATATTTAACAAAAATGGTTTTCACGTACCATTATGTATTCCCTTTGCTGCAAGTGCTGGAGATAGGCGGCACTCCGCTTTCGAGGTTATTTTCCGATGGTGCATTAGGGTGTCTCTTGACGTGCACCTCTCCTGCCAGCTGTTCTAAGGTTGGAGGGGGTACAAAGATGAATAGATTTACTCCACCTATGTCCCTTATTACGTGCCCGATTACTGACAGCAATGATGACATTTTATATCTAATGACGCGAGGGAAATACTAATTTCATTGTGCTTGGAAATTTATAGTTATTTCTTATTTAAAAACATTTGAAATACATTTTAGGTTTTTGTAAAAATTCCGATAAATAACACGATCAAAATAACCACTCTCATTGAAATAGGTGCAAGCTAATATGCTACAAACAGCTTTCCTGTTATAAAACTATCTCTAGGAAATAAATATTTACAATGGTGAGACTAAGAATTGAGAGCACCCATAAGCGATTGATGTCATAACTATCGAGGAAATGAGAGCAGTTTTATGAAGCAACTCCTAAGAATCTCTCCTTCGTCAAGTCATGGTATAATGTGCAAACAGCTATTTGCTATTATTTAAAGAATGTTCATAGGCACATAATATACATATATCAACAATGAATGTTATAAATAACTTACACTTTTTCCGTGAATAACTTTCTTCACTCTTGTAATATTGCCGCTTGTAGATCCCCTCACTGCTTAGGAGTTATACTGACAAGCAAAGAAGGGGGTAAAAGTTGTAGACATGTTATGTTGCATGTAGTTCATAGTCTTGAAATCCTTCCACTTTTGATGTAATATTAAGAATTCGTCTATCTTCAAATTTGTATCAATATTTTTAGAAAGCAGTGCTCTTAGCTTTGCTTCTTTTTTGGAAATTAATTGTGATGATACGGTAAGTCAATAATTTTAAGAGCTAATCATTCTTAAAATTTTCCCGTTCCTTCTTCCTACTAAGGATTTCATTAGATTATATGAGAAGGAATAAGAATTTTACTGGCCGAATCTTTTTGGTTTGTTAAGTTAATCTGTTTTCTACAAAGAAGCCAAAATCATTCATCATGAATAATTTATTTTCTACAGAAATCATGTAATTCAAGCTTTGTTCATGATCACTTTTTATTTGTTCACCAATTGATTAAAATGGGTATCCATTGTTGTCCCTCTTTCCAATAGAGTGATCCGGTAAGATACAAGTGCTCTTCTGTTAAAGAAGATCAGATTAGCGATGATGAAGAAGGACATATACTCAATGATTGCACTGATGGTGTCTCAAGCAAACTGATACATCAAGACTCTTTTTATCAGGTAATACTACTAATGAACTATATTTTGTACTGTATCACCATTATAATTTAACAAAACTGAAATTGGTTTCATACATCCCTCAATTCCGGTCTAACATCTGCTTATCTTTTCATGCATATGGTCTTCTTTTTTTATATCATTAATAACCTGACCCATGAAAAACATGCAGAGCCATTCCTTTCTCTTCTTCCTGTCCACCTCTCCTTTTCTTTGTCTGTCGATTGTCTTTGAGGACATCATATCTCATTATGTGGGCGATAAAGTTAAGGTTTTCAGAAGACTTCTTTTCTCCCATTCTCCTTCATAATTCCGTGTTACTTAATCAATTTCTTTATCGTCAACATTCTTCTGGAGCAACACATTCCAAAGCTTCCACTCTCAACTTTTCTGCAGCTGTAAATTTTGAAGCCTTTCTACCATTTCCACTCTGATTCTGATTACTTTTTCATGGGAGATTAAAGGAATCATATTCCTAAAAGTTTTTATTTCTAACTAAAATAGAGATATGTCCAGGGCTCCCACTCAACCTTGAAAACCGTGAATAAGTCGTGAATTTTGTCATAAAACATGAAAAATCTCTCACACTTCATTGTAGAACTAGGATTGACAGATCAAAAGAAAAATTGATATATTGAATATATTTCAAGGTCAGTAATGCATTTATCTGCACACTTATATTGGAAGCACAAGTATTGGTCCATGTGCCATGATGACACATTGGACATAAGCCTGCACCAAATCTGGAAGACCAGTAACCAAAGTGTTCATTAACCCTGGTGAAATTTCTGACACTTCTTAACTTACCCGCTCCCTCTATTTTCCCACTCACCACTTAAAGACAGCACTGAATTTAGTTAATGATGGGTAATTTTATGAGAGATAGCACTTTCATTGCTGCATTTGCATCTGCAGTGTCTGTTGCGTTAGTAAAATTTTTAGTTGATTTGAGGCTTGTGATTGTTACTTGATCAATATTTCTGCCTAAAATGGCTTAAAATCACAGTTTATATAAACAATAATTTAGTTAGAGTGGGAACCCTATGTGTCGTTCTTGAAAAAAATCTTTCATGGTACTGAACAGATTGGGGGCATACAGCCGCGGTGATTGCTCATTATTGCTCACTGAACCAGTGAGGGCTCTGACGTCAGGGCACGTCCAACTTTTGAGAGCACAGATGTGTTTACCTTGCTCACTTCTGATCACCACAAAGCAGAAGGAAGAATCATCATCACTAGTCAACAATCCTAACATTGGTTTGATGCAGATCTCCTAGATCTGCTAAACATTCTTAGGTGGCATATTCCTTCTATTATACATCCTTAATGACCTGCCCTATGAAACTCATTCAAGGCCATTCCTTACCCCTCTTCCCTTCCACCAGTCCTTCTACTCTTGATGTCATCAGGCCATCGTGTCTCATAATGTGGCCAACTAAGCAGTTCCATCTTCTGCTAATGGTATTTAGAAGACCTCTTTTCTTCCACTCTTCACAGCACTTCCTCATTACATACACGGTTGATCCATTTTATCTTCATCATTAATTGGTAGCACCACATTTCCAATGCTTCCACAGTTGACTTTTCTGCTGTTGTCAACGCCCACGCTTCACTCCTACTGAGAAACTTGATCCATATGGAAGAGAAATAAGTGAAATTCAGTCTACCTAATGTAGCATTCGGTACTCACGCACTTAGTGGTGATGTTATGAACAATTGATCACCGAATATAGTGTGACAGAATACCCCAATGATTTGAATTATATTTCCCTGGTGAAAAAGTTCAAAATGAGCAAAGTCATTGGTGGTGAATAAAAAATCGGGTTGTGCTGGTTGCAGTTGGTTGCATAAATCAGGTGATGATGCATTTTCTAGCCATATCTGCCAAACAGAACTTGTTCCCAAAAAATAATTTATATAAGGCATACTCTTACTATAGCAGATTTGGATGTGGTGAGAACTGTATAGAGGAAATTATAAGGGGCACTCAGGATTTGTCCTTTACCATCTCTGAAAAGAGTATTGGATGTTGGCAAATCAGGTTGGTTGCTGGGAGAGATATTTTTTTTCTGGGAGCTGAATTTGATTGAGCTTGTTGTATGTATATACTTAGTGGAGTACATGACTGAAATACTAGGGGGAATGAAAAACTTGTCATACCTTGCCACCAGACAGTAGATACCAAACCCTATGGCAGGCTCGCGATGTTACTCTCCTGGGCCGAAGTCTGAAGCCAAAGCTTATCACATCTGCACCACAGAAGGGGGAGGACTGAGAGGAGAAAGGAAGGAGGCGCCGCCACAATAGGAGCCCGACGACGCCTCCTGGGAGGGGATAGGGAAGGAAGGGAAGGGACGAGGAATCCTGCACCGTCACAAAGGTGTGCGGGTCCTACTATTAGCGAAACCAAGCTTACGCAATTAATCTTCTAACTATCTTGGAGGACCATTCTATGAGGAAGAAGGATCCAACAATCAAATCGTTAGATACCTTACCACGGGACAGTCAGATTCAATTAATCATTCACTGTTACTGCATGTCGCAAATGGAACAGCATTGACTACCCAAAAAAGACTATTTGGGCATGCAGCTAAGTGGACTCCCACCATTCTGCTGACGTTTCAAAACATGAGTCGGGTTCCAACCAAAAAGGTGCTACACTTAAAGCTTCTTTGAGAGCAACAACGAGACAGATAACATCATGGAAACAGTGGGAAAGATTCAACATTTATCTCCTCTGGCTTCATCTAATTTTCTTTTTTGTTCCAGGTACTCAGTGATATTCCCTTGTAATTTCTTGTATTTATTGATACCCAGGTTTACATTAGCTCTTTATTAGTAGGTTTTCACAGTTTTTTCATGCCCCCCTTCTTGTGTGGGTTTTTTCTAGAAAGGTCCTTAGGTTTTTCCCATGTTTCCTTACATCTTTTTACACTTGGTAAATGGTGACTGTGTTAACTTATAATTTTATTTGTTGACTGAAAATGGAACTTCTATGTTTCTTTATATAATTTCTCGGCATGTGATTTCATGAGCAACTTCAGTATTTATTAAACTGCCTAAATTTCATGTTTGACGAGGGTTTTGATGGAAGATGGGACTTTCTTTAACAGGTGAAATCAACATTTCTGTACTCTTTCTGCTTGTGTAGGTAAAGATTCTTGGTTGTCGATGAAGGATGTCATGAGACTATCATGTCTCAAAATATTGCTGATAAATTTGTTCTTCCATCTTAGGAAGGTTTTCCTATTGCTAATTGAAATGGCAGTGTAACTTAATGGGGCATATTTTATTAGTCAATAAATTTATCCTACCTTCTTCTCTGAGGTCAGAATAGCTTTTCAGGGAATTATTGATTTATTCATGCACCTGTAATTCATGTTTTTGTTGTGATCTTTTCATTTCTGGTACCAATTGGTTTAAACACTTTACAATTAAGTGTTTATTGTCTTTCTTTCAGAGTGGCATAAAAACAGGGTCCCCTTCTGTAAAAGCAGATAAGAGCAGTGATGATGAAGGACGAGATGCACACAATGATATCACTGATGGGACCACAAACGAACTCGTGCCCCAAGCCTCTGATCAGGTAATAATAACAATATTTTCATTGGTCTAGTGATTCGTTTGTACAAATATAGGACATGTCAAGGAATGAGTAAGATACAAAAAAAGCACAAATTAAGAACTAAATATTTATATATATGAAGAAATTCGTCCACAGTAAAACAGTTTTTCAAAGGAAACTCTTGAATCTTGAGCTTGAAGAGGGACATAGTCTTTACTCACCTAACTTCCTGTGAACACTTATTTAATAACAATAGGGCCATGTGCCAAGGGGCATAATTCAAGATTCTGTTCTTATAAATGTTTTGTGGAGGCTTGCAGCATTCCTAGTTTAATAACAATGTTAATTGTCATAAATTGCATAATTATAAATATATAATGTTTTGCACAAGCAATTGCAGCATACATGAACACCCAGGGGTGAAGTTATATACTCAATTTTGAACTAGAGGGTGACATGGTGTGTAAGAAGGCATTTTACCTAAGGGATGCATTATACTCTTTTGAATTTTGAAAATTATTTTATAACTGGGTCTAGGGCCCCAGAAGAGGATACTAATCATCTCATGCCAGTAGAAATCACCATAACAAGTTGACAATAATACATCAATATCTACAGTTTTTCTGATAGAATCAAAAAACAAGTAGACTTCATTTTTCTGCGGAGCTTCTGCATATGTTGCTACCAGGAGACTTGATTACCAAGTTTTTCACCCAAATATGCACATCTGAGATTTTTTCTTAATATACGTCACTTTTTAGGTAGATCAACAAGTGTGAGCTGGTTGCATACACTGTTGAGTAACATGCATTGGTAAACCTTAAACTTTCTTAAAAATATTGAGATTATTCTCTTAAAAACTAATTTTTCTAAGCTATTTATATATCTCTGTATCTCTGTCTTTAATGACGCTGATTGTAGACTCATATGCAGGCACAGGCCTCAACATCTTCCCAATGTGAAGAGGTGGATGCTGAAGAGACAGGAGCCATTGGAATAGATCTGGACTCTATGCTGGTTTTGGCCAAGAAAGAATCACCCAAGGAGACTGATACCACTGAGGTATGCATGAAATTCACATTCAATGAAATTAATGGATAAAAGTTATGTTTGGGAGAAATCCTGAATTTTAAATTCTGTAAACAAGGCTACTTAAGGCCAGATTGAAACCATTATCATTATTTTCAAAAATGGGCACAACGTATTTTTACTGATGGTGCTTGTCATGGTTCATGGGTAACTTAAAATTGGTGTGCACAAGGGAAGGAGATCTGATGAAATATCGTGTGAGAGTGTGTAATGGAGCCTCAATGGAGTGTGAAGTGTTTTCCCCTTCCCCCATGATTCTCTGCTTTCCCAATTTTTGTTTTTTTCTGTATTAAGTGCACGACCAGTGAAAGGTCCTCATTTTCCCATCCCCTCCCTCCAAATAACACCTGTGAGCAGCAAATGGAGAGTGATGTAATCAGCACCTCTTCCTTCTACAAAATGAGAAGATGTTTTGTCAAACTTTCCTCCCCATGGTGAGGATTCTAAGAAAACCCACTTCTACCCATGTTTCCCTCACCTGCTCAAACCCCAGAATTTTAACCCTCTCTTCGTTGTAAAACTCGGACAAATATCAGCTCCAGAAGACACATTTACCCCCGATTTGTATTGCGGCCGAAGCCTACGCTGTACAGCTGAAGGCATATTGCCTGTCGCGTGGAGGTGAGGTAGAGAGAAGAGAATCGTGGAAGATAGAGGGATAAGTGAAGTCAACACTCGATGCCCATAATTAAATATTCTCTCAGCCCTCGTCGAATGAAGATGGAGGGACCACAATATGAGCCAGCCAAGGAGGTTATACCCATCCATGACCAAGAGTCGATAATTAGAACTGTTATCCCGTATTAGCCTCCCCCCCCCAAGGTAAAAAGATTCACGAAGATTTTCCCTTATCCCTCGATCAAGAAGAGAAGAACTAACTGTGAAGAAGTCCCATTGCCCTGCAATATTTTTCCCTTGCATTTTTATATTCTCTTGGCCCTTCTGTTTTCGTCGTAAAGGGGTGTATTATTTAGTATTTTGGACAGGGTGTTTTATTGGATAGTGTTTAGGATTAATTTTGGTGTTCTCATTTATTTATGCTTGTATTCACACCAGAGAGCCACAAGAAGTGAACATTCTTGTGTCATTTTTTTTATTATTTTCTAGATGTCATTTGTTTTTGGTAAATTTGATTGATTTTTGTTTCTTTTCACTGGCCAGTATTGTGCTTTAAGTAAAGATATTTAGGCAATAATTTCATGCATTTGTGTGTATTTTTTCTTTTTTATTGCATTATAATTTTTGTTGAATTTATTATGTTTAGTAAGTACTTGTTCTTTTGTGCACGCCAGCAAGCAATCAGCAAAGAGCACTCCCACAACAGGACCATCTCCTCCCCCTTTTCTTTCCCTCCCCCTCTTCCCCAACCCACGGTACAGGACCACATCCCTCCAATGAATCCTCCCACTCCCCTTTCTTCCCCCACGTCACGTCCTCATGTGATTCATGGTGTTACGGTATTGCTGTCTTGGTAATATTCATTTTATATATTTAAATTATGGTTTAAAATTAATTTATACTTAAACATATAAATGTTATTACAAAGTAAATACTTTAATGTTTTATTTTATTTGGGCTTGAGTTAACCTTAATATTGGATCACTTGACCCCAAACTGTAGTTCCCATAATAACTACCATTTGAGGGTCGTTTTGGTTCAAAAAGGGTCCATGTTATTGCAATGAATAACTTTTATCATCCTATAGGTTTCAAAACATACATTTTGCAGATAAATTATTATAAAAAACATAATTTTAAAATTTCTATTTCAAAAATGCACTTGAAACATTACTTCCAGCAACACTGTAAAGGTATCATACAAGCAAAATTAGATTTGTGTATGGCAATGTTTAGAGTCCAGTGAAAAAAACTTCCTTTTATTGGTTTCAGGGGCTCCATTACTAAATCTTCAAATTTGTACAGCAAGTCATCATTGATTTTTGGTCCACCTTCAAGCTTAAATCATGGGCTCCATGCAGTCAACTTTCACACCTGATATCTTATACTCTATCCAGGTGATACAGGGGTTTTTCTTTCACGTATTGGGTAGTGACAAACTCTCCTCTCTTTTCTTACAGTCCTTAAAGAAATGCATTCCTAATCATAGACAAGTCTCCATTGGCTTTGGATTTTTCTTGATTTGGCAAATTTGTAATTCGATTGTCTTCTATATGCACTACTCCAACTTTTTTTTCAGCCTGCCTATAGGTTGCTTTCCAATGTCTTCTAAAACTACTCGCAACAGCATTCAGAACTGATTCTTTGGGAGAACAGATTATTTTACCAGAAGTAATTCTTTCGAATAGTGAATAGTGCCCTTCGGCTTCATTTGAGTGCCAAACGTACACCATATCCGGTGCTTGAAAGAGGTGGGATGAATAAGGGTGGAAGAAAAATTATGTGTACATCACAGAATTGAATTACATTGATTATAAGGTTTGAAGTAAGATTGTCACCAATGACCACCTTCTTCTCATCTTGTTTCTCAAGAATAACATGTGGGTAATTGGTGGCCCAGTCCTTAAACATTTAAAATGTGACAACATTTCTGTGAGGAACTTGAGTGCAAACCCCTCATACACTTAAGAACAATAGAAGAGTTAGTAAATTACTTAAGCCCACGGCACTGAGTAGATATATCCCTACTCTGTGCCCACCGGTTCAAGTGACCTAAGTTTTTGGATAATGTGTACAAGTTGTACTTAACAACATATAATACAGTAAATGAGTTAGGTCACAAAAAGGCCTACATTTCTTCAGCAACAGACCTCATATGATACATATGCAATCATATCCAGTTTTAGGCTATTCCTGATGTCTTTATAGATGAAAGTTTGATGAGTGATATAAAAAATAAACTCAGTGTGAGTAAATTAGGTAACCAGTACTGCTCTCGATGGTGTCTTTCCAGACCTCCTAGACTCGATCTATTGTCTACCCACTGCCTATGACTACCAGCAAAGCACTGAAATAGATCGCTTTGCTGATGTTGAGAGCTGGCAGATAACCAAACATCATTTTTCAGTTTTTGGACTGAAATTAGCCCACAAGGCTCAAGTAGCCCACATTTATGATATCGTAAATGACTGAACTTGTATATACTTTCTACTGAGGTTTTATTAGTGGCACAATCGATTCCAACTTGCTACTTCATATTATACTATTAAACTTCTTATGCTATGTAGGTAAAAGAATATTCAGAGGAGAATAATGCTGCTGAGGTATTGGTGAAATTTACATAACTCAATTTAATTTTTTGATGAAAGTGATGTTTGGGGGAGATCCTGAATTTCAAGTATTTTTAATGATTGAACTTGTTATATACTTTCTACACAAGTTTCTAAGTAGCCCAACCGATTCAAACTTGCCGACACTCTCCTATGCTATTAAATTTCTTATAATTTGTACCAATTTTCACGTATCTTCTTCTGCATATGCTCAAAAAATACTTCTGGGAAGAGCTCATCACCATTGTCCAAGTGCATGGGCAGCTAACTCGACATGGTGAGGATGTACTCATGTTCTGCAATTACACTGCAGTGTACAACAAGAAACTCTTTCATATGGCTGCAACAGTAAAGAACCTTTTGCCTCTAAGCTTCATATATGCTCCTCTGAGACATGAGTTCAAGTATAAAATGATACTCCTTTGTGTGGTTTAAGTTACCTCAGCCTAAATGAGTTCTTTGAGGTGCATTCATATCACAAGACAAGTTGATTGTTTCTTTTTGTTGTTGCATGCATGTATTTTATTGGACTTATGTTTTACTAAGTAAAGTCTTGGGACCTATAAATCATGTCTGATGATGGTGTTGAATTAAATCAAGTTAAATATTAATTTGATGAATAGTAGTGGCTGAAATTTGGTGGAAATCCTTTAATGTGGGAGATTGGTGAATAAAAACTTAGTGTCCCAAGAACGAAAGTAGCACATTTAGTGGAAATCGCCCTCATAAAGTCAGAAACACCGCATCCAGTGATAGGTGAAGTTTTTTGACTCCTGAAATTGTGCATAAATCAAAAGTTTTTTCTTCAGTGGCAAGCACTACAAATAATAATATATCTTGGCTATGGGGTTACCCATCCTAGCCGAAATTTATATGAATAATTTAGAAAAACTTCAATTCTCTATTACATGTCCTTACTAAAGAAAACATAAAATGTTATCGATATATAGACAATGTTTTCTGAGTGACAAGGTCATAAAAGTTAAGGCAATTTCTGAGAGTGCTCAATTCACATAATAAATTCATGCATAAATAAATAAATTAATACAATTTTTAGTATGGAACTCGAGAAGGAAGGCATGCTATGCAATATAATGATTGTCGACCACAGATTCAGTTTCCTGTTTATGATTTATATGGTTTTCAAAGGATGGAAAATCAGATTTCCTTGCATTTGCTGTCATTAATAGAGAATACATATTTTATCATAAATATTATTATTTTACTTCTTGTTCACATGGTAAATATAAGCTAATATGCGAGTTTGCATGGTTTAAGAATTAGTTGTCTTTTATTGCATGCGATGATAGTTCCAATTAACTGTCCATTCATACTTAAATGATTACTTTCAGCTTACTTCTACGGAGAATGGAGAGCTGATTCAGAATAAGTCAATGGCCATGGAGTCTATGACGGAGGCAGTGGGTGAGTGCTCTTAAGTGCTTAGAAAATAACTCTTCACAGAAAAGACTTGCAACTAATTCTGATTATTCAAATGTCCCAAAACTTGATCTCAGATTTCAGACAAATTTTGTGATCCTCGTATGAATTTTTTGGTAATTTCGTCCTACTTTCTATTTCACAGAAGCCTGTTATTCGTCAATATTTCTATACATTTCACTGAAAATTTTATTTTTATGCATAGCTCGATCCCCGGTTTAGTTTGGTTCAGTTATGAAATAACGGGAAAATTATGCTCTGATACATAGCCCATCCAATTCACTCGGTTTTGCTCATGGAAACTGTGCTTTGTTAGGCCAAACAGATTCATGGAAGAAGTAAAATATGGAAAAAAACTAATTTGGCTAAAAAGAGGCAAAACTGAATTTCATTGCCTTGTGTGCAGAAGTTGTGGTTCTGGAGAATAATGACAGTAAGTGACCAGCCCATGCTCACTTATTCTTGTTAGCTATTCAATTTACATATAACTGCTAGGTATATTTTTTCATTAGGTTGCTCTAGTGCCATTTTGCATGAAATCGTGCAGTTTGGTGTTTTCTGGTGTAGATATTTGAGATTAGTCTGTAATACCGTACTGAATTTCTCTGAGCAGCAGTGCCCCTCAGTTGTGAAGCAATATTTGTAAACAACCGTAAAAATTAATTGCAACATTTCTTATGTGTATAGCATTGAAACAAATTATCATTTTAAGTCGCAACTTTGATATCTGTCAAATGTTTATTATAAATTAGGTCAACGAATAATTGGTTACATGTCTTAATTTACTTATTTTCTGTGTGAAATTCTTTTCTAGAACTCCCAGCTTCTGAAAAATCCTCAGATTTGTTAGCTCTCCGTGAACCAAAAATTAGAGCATCAAATTCTAGTAAAGGAAGAAGAAGAAGTAAAATGAGAAAAGGGCTTCTTAAGGAAAACCTTGGAGGAATAATGGAGAAGAAAAATGTAAGGGAAGTGAGGAGAATCATCATCGTAGATGGGAAAACATGCACAGATACTCCACACACAGCGAAGAAGCCGTATTTCTGCGGTGAATGTGAAAAGACTTTCTCTTATAGGAGCAGCCTTGTCCGTCACATTCGGAATCATACAAAGGAAAAACCTCATTCCTGCGGTGAATGTGAAAAGTCTTTCTTTCTAAAGAGTGACCTTGTCCGTCACATTAGGACTCATACAAAGGAGAAACCTTATTCCTGCGGTGAATGTGAGAAGTCTTTTTCTCGAAAGAGTCTCCTTGTATATCACATTCGGACTCATACGAAGGAGAAACCTTATTCCTGCGGTGAATGTGAAAAGTCTTTCTCTCGAAAGAATAGCCTTGTCTATCACACTCGGACTCATACGAAGGAGAAACCTTTTTCATGTTACAAATGTGAAAAGTCTTTCTCTGTAAGGTGCAACCTTCTCCGTCACATGAAGATTCATACAAAGGAGATACGTTATTCCTGCAGTGAATGTGAAAAGTCTTTCTCTCAAAAGAGTCACCTTGTCCGTCACATTCGGACTCATACGAAGGAGAAACCTAATTCCTGCGGTGAATGTGAAAAGTCTTTCTCTTTTAGGTGCAACCTTGTCCTTCACTTGCAGACTCATACGGAGAAGAAATCTTATTCATGCAATGAATGTGAGAAGTCTTTTGCTACCAAACGAAACCTTGTCTTACACATGCTTTTACATAGGAAAGAAGCCTTATCGTTGCATTGATGGCGAGGAGACTTTCTCTCAATAGACCCATGTTTCCTCTCATTTGAAAACTCAGTGTTTGGTCTCAGTAGTCTAATTGATTAGTGTTCATTAGTCATCAAGATGAATAATTATCATTACTACGATAACTGAATGTTTTAAATGGAAGATTTGCCTCATTATGTTAAAATAATACAATAACATTCAATTAGGTTTGCGACCTAATTTCTTAATGTTCATTTAAATTTACTCTACTATGTTTACAAGAATGAAATATATTATTCTTTTATCTTTAACTGCTATTTTTAATGTTAGAAAAGTGTTTGACCCTCATATGGATTTAATGCGCTTTAGCGGCGCTGGTGGTTTTAAAAGTGGTGTAAAAATTTTCCATTCTAATGAATCATTTTAAAATTTTCAGTAGTCTATTTTTTCTGCTTTCTTAGTCTACATTTAAAATTTTGTTATCAGTTTCGATTGGTTACATTTTAATTGCCCCTAATGGAAAAAGTTACGTCGTTGGATTTTCGGTGCAGCGCTCAGTATTTCCTCGTCGCTACGTCATTGACTGCACTCTCAATGTTAATGTTAAAGTATTTATATTTCTAATGAAATGCTTTAATATATTTATTATCATATTATTTATATTTCTAAACATTATAAACAAAATGAAATTGTTAAACAAAAGGAACATATTACCATACCAATTTTGCTTTCTATTTCAGCTAAGAATCAAAATATTTGCCTTGTTATGATGTTCGTTGACAAAACTTCATTTTTTTACAAGACTTACTCATAAAAACTCTTGGCTAGTCAAAGTTATTTTTTCATGGGCCGCCGACTTAGTTTTTATTGAAAAGCAAATTAACTACATTCGATAGTCTGCTTAGACACTATCGATATATCGATGGTTGGTTGTAGCATGCTGTGCGATTCACACCATGTGCTCAGTTGAAGTCAATTCTGTTTCGTGTGAAGAAGAAGTACTCATTGTATTTGTGTTTGATATTAAAATAACGTTACCACTATCTAGACGTCAATAATTTCAACAGGTTATGGACCCAGACTGCTTAATCACCGGAAATGTGCGGTCAGTTTTAGTGAGAACGTTATTTTTTGTGAACTCCAATCGCAACTTTGTTCTTCGGTTCTATGTTCCAAATGGACTATAAAATGGATTTCCGAGCCAATATTGAAAAACTGAAGGGTGCGGAAAATTGGAGTAGATGGAAACGGCAAATAGAATTATTCTTGAAGCATCACGAAGTGGCCGATGTAGTTCACGGAGGAAGACATCCCGGTATGCTTGCCACGGCTGCTTCTGAAGGTGAAATTACTGCGCATAGACTTGCTGTGCGAGAGTATGAAAAAGCCGACTCTCTGGCACAAATTATACTCGTGAGTAGCATGGGTGATGCTGATGTTGAATTGACTGCGACATGTGCCACTGCTGAAGAAATTTGGAAGAAGCTGCTGTCAGTATATGAGCAAAGTTCGGGCCAAAGAGTGGATCGGTTGATGGAGAAATTTTTCTCGTCGGAGAAAAAGGAATCCGAAGACATCGCAGCGTACGTTGCTCGTCTCCAGAAGGACTTCACGGACCTGAATGACGAGCTGAAGTGATTGACCGATGCTGTGCTCCCTGAATTGCTCTTGATGAGCAGAATTATGTCGACTTTACCCAGGGAATACTTTGAATTCAAAAGTGTGTGGGAGAGTATACCCATTCCTGATCGTTCTATCAATCTTCTGATTGAGAGACTTCGATTAATTGAGATGAGGCTTCCGGAAAAGGAAATAGACTCATCTGCTTTTGCTGTGAAAGCCGAATCGAAGAAAGGTAAAGAAGAGACTAGAAAATGTTTTAAATGCCATCAGCGTGGTCATCTAGCGAACAAGTGCCCTGAACAAGGTATAAAGAGGAACAAACATTTTTCAGGCAAGGGTGCAAGTTTTTTATCTTTCTTAGTTGAGGGTAATAATGTGCCTAGAGAAGCATGGCTTGCAGACACTGGTGCCTCTCAGCATATGTCTAATAATAAGGGTTACTTCATGGACTACACTCCTTTTACTAAGCCTGTGAATATCACGATAGGAAATGGTGAAGTAATTAAGGCGCATGGCTGTGGGACTGTGAGTGTGAAGGCGTCAATAGACAAAAACCTTGTTTCATGTGATATTAGAGATGTTTGGTATGTTCCAGAATTGGGAAGGAATTTACTCTCTGTAGGAAGGACTGTAGAAAAGGGATTTTAATTTAGTGCGGATGCGAGAAAGTGCATCTTCAAAAGAAATGGGCTAGTGAAACTTGTGGGAGTGAAGACGGAGACTGGGTTGTACGAATTAAAAATGACTGTCCAACGTCCAAAGGACTCTAATGAAGTCAACGTTACAGCAGTCGATGCTAGTCTTCAATTATGGCATGAAAGGCTCTGTCATCAAAGTAAACAGCACGTAAAGAAGGTACTGAAAAGTAGGGGTATTGAAGTTCAAGCAGAAGAAGATTTCTGCGTTGGATGTGTGATGGGAAAGCAGCACCGTGATAGTTACAAAACTCGAGACTGCAGACCTGATACCGTTGATGAGATCATCCACGCTGATCTCTGTGGGCCGATGGAGACCTCATCGTTTGGAGGAAGTAGGTACTTCTTACTGCTAAAGGATGATTTTTCCATTTACCGCCGAGTATTCTTTTTGAAGACAAAAGATATGGTTCCTCATTACCTTGAAATATTTTTGAATGAGGCAGACAATGAAGGTAACAAGATAAAAACTTTTATGAGTGATGGTGGACTTGAATTTAACAATGCACGTGTTAGAAGAATCCTTCAAAAGAAAGGTATTAAGATACGGATGTCCATGCCCTACACTCCAGAACAGAATGGAGTGGCAGAACGTGAAAATAGAACTTTATTGGAGAGTGCAAGATCTATGTTGCATGCACAAAATCTTCCTAAAGGACTATGGGCGGAAGCTGTGAATACAGCATGCTTTGTCTTGAATCGTACAGGTCCGTCAAAGGTATATGGAAAATCCCCTCTGGAAGTATGGCTGAAAAAAGGTCCTGTGAATGTAGAGCACTTGAAAGTGTTTGGTGCAGAATGCTATGTACATGTTCCTAAGCAACGCCGGAGGAAGTGGGACAAGAAATCAACATATGCCAGATTTGTAGGATACTGCGATGAAAGGGATGGATATAGGTGCTGGCTGCCAAACTCAAAAAGAGTAATAATGAGCCGAGATGTTTTGTTTAAACCAATAGAAGTTTTGTCCAATAAGTCAGAGTTTAGAATCAGTAATCATCCTGAGAAGAGAAATGTGGATGGGAATAATACTGAACCACACAATAATCAGGAGGTAGGAGATCTTGAATCCGTGGACGACTCAGAAGTAGAGGAAGAACCATCTGAAGATGAAGAGATGCCCCAGCTGCGTCCCAAAAGGCAAGTAAAGCAGCCTGCATATCTGAAGGACTATGTCATGGCAGCAGAGTCAACATCTCCATCATCTTTTAGTGAAGCGATAAATTCAAAAGATGGAGACTTGTGGAAGAGTGCCATGGAAGATGAGATGAACTCCTTGAAAGAGAATGAAGTGTGGACTCTAGTTGATTTACCAAATGGAAAAAAGGTCATAAATAATCGGTGGGTTTTTCGTGTGAAAACACATTCAGCCAATGGGGCAGTCCAGTGCTACAAAGCACGTTTGGTAGCGAAAGGTTGTACTCAACGCCTAGGTATTGACTACGAAGAAACTTTTAGTCCAGTGGCAAGATTCGAGACTGTACGATCGGTTCTTAGTGTGGCTGCTGAGGAAAGATTGAAGCTTCAACAATTTGATGTGAAAACAGCTTTTCTTTATGGAAAACTTAAAGAAGAAGTGTACATGCAGCAACCTCAGGGGTATGAGGATGGTACAAACCGAGTTTGTCGCTTAAATCGAAGCATATATGGACTGAAACAGGCGCCTCGCTGCTGGAATAACAGACTGGTTGCATGTTTAGCAAAACAGGGGATGAAGAGGAGCTCTGCTGACCATTGCCTATTTGTGAGGAATAGGATGGACAAAAAACTGTTAATTGTAATCTATGTGGATGATGGGCTGATTGCTGGAACAGATGAAGGGGAAATGAGTGAGTTTTTAGAGCATCTAAAGATGGAGTTTAAAATCACTATGGGCCCTCTTAGTTCTTTCCTTGGGATGGGAATTCAGCAGCTAAGCAATGGTTCAATTTTTGTGAGCCAAGGTTCATACACGAAGAAGGTTCTGGAGCGGTTCCAGTTTGCTGATGCAAATGCTGTCTCGACACCCGCCGAACCTGGTGCCTCTGGTGGTGACGATGGCACTGAGGATCAACCCTTGGATGCCAGTATACCGTATCGTGAGGCTGTAGGGAGCCTTATGTTCCTAATGGTGGCTACACGCCCTGATATAGCCTATGCCGTGAGTATTGTCTCCCAATCCCTTGAGAGCCCCTCAAACAAAGACTGGAAAAATGTGAAAAGATTATTCAGGTATTTACGTGGCACAGCTGACTATGGATTGTTGTATAAAGTTGATTCCCCAGAGCAAGTGTTGCATGGATTCAGTGATGCAGACTTTGCTGGTGATATAAAAACTAGACATTCACGGACTGGGGTGGTTTGTATGTACTCAGGGGGTGCCATTTCTTGGTTTAGTCAAAAGCAAAGAAGTGTTGTATTATCCACCACTGAAGCTGAGTATGTGGCAGTAAGTGAAGCAGCTAAAGAACTGGTATGGTTGAAAAGATTATTTTCTGAAGTGACATGTTTAAAAGACTCACCAAAGTTACTAGTTGATAATATGAGCGCTGTAAAACTTGCAAATAACCCAGAGTTTCATAAGAGATCGAAACATATAGATGTTAAATACCATTTTGTACGGGAAAAGTGCAGTGATGGAACATTGAACATTGGACATGTCGAGGGTTTGAAACAAGTGGCTGACATTCTCACTAAGCCATTGGCAGGGCCACGATTTAAGACTTTGTGTGAAATGCTGGGTCTAGTTGATGCAATAAATTTAACTTGTGTGTAGTTAGTTTGAGAGGAAGTATTGAAAAGCAAATTAACTACATTCGATAGTCTGCTTAGACACTATCGATATATCGATGGTTGGTTGTAGCATGCTGTGCGATTCACACCATGTGCTCAGTTGAAGTTAATTCTGTTTCGTGTGAAGAAGAAGTTCTCATTGTATTTGTGTTTGATATTAAAATAACGTTACCACTATCTAGACGTCAATAATTTCAACAGTTTTGCTTGGGCCGAGAACTTCCTCATCACTACGTCAGGGTCTGCACTCTCAACGCTAATGTCAAACCAATTATTTTTCATATGAAATGCTATAATATATTTATAATCCTATTATTTAAATTTTTTTACGTGTAAACCAAGTGAAATTGTTTGACCAAAGGAAAATATTACAATACCAACTGTGCTTATTCTTTTAACTATGAATCATTATGTTTGCTTAGTTATAATGTTCATTGACAAAACTTCATATTTTCGCAAGAATTATTCATAGAAACTCATGGCTAGCAAAGTTTTCCTTGTTTTTTTCTGTGGCTTCCTGCTTAGTTTTGTGTTGGCACCTTCTTCGCTCCGCGTCCAAGTACCTGCCGTGGTGATAGTCACGTTTGGGTAAGTCCTAGGGTGACTCTGTTTTGAATTACTCCAAGTAGCAGTTCTAAGAGAAATTTAACACAATTCATTATCCGTATTCGTAGAATAATGCTTCCTCACCATTGTGTGAATATTTCTCGCTGAATGAGTTACTGTAACTTGCCAGGAGATTCAGAAATTTCACCGACTACCGTGAAGAACACATCGCACAGTTATTTATGTCTTGTACCCATCATTCGAAAAAAAATCCCTTTGCGTCTACGATAGTGTATACAAATTTGCTGGCGTTTATAAAGCTACTGATGACGTAACAATTTACCATATGGGTAAAATCAAGATAATTACCCAACTTATTTTGTGAGAGGAAATAATTTCTCTTTCCTGACGATGAGTTTAGACTTTACATAGTAAAAATCGTTTCATTATGAATAGGTGAAAAGACAATTTACCGTGAGGTGAAAATTTGAGAACATATTGCTCGTTTCTTTGTGTACTGAAATGCAGACGTGTTTTATGCATTGGGGGTGTTACTAACGTAAAGGGGTGAGTGAGGAGGAGAAAGGAGAAGGAATGCCAGGAGGTTGTTTTTAGGTGAAGGGGTGGTAGTGTGTCGACTGCCAAGGATCGGGGAATACCCAGATCGTTAGGACAGGTAGGAGTAGAAAATCCTTATCGCGAAAAAGGTTGGGAGTGCAAGGAGGCAATTAGATACAAAAGCCTGCTTTTTCTTCATCCTTCCAACGCTGCATGAAGGACAGGGAACAAAAGCCTTGTCAAAACGCCCCGCGGTGGCCCTCCCTTCATTCCAAGAAGGTGCAGCTCGGGTGGGTCACTAGGGTGGAGAGAAGTTCAATCAAGTTTTGTGGGAGGCTGGAAGAAGGTGGTGAATGACGAATAAGCGAGCTTAGTGGGAAGGTATGCACAGTCTCAATGTTTGCGTCAGTGAAACGCTAAGAAAGGAAACGGAAAGAAAATGTAAGGAAAATCTTTCCAAAGTGAGGGTATTTTTGTCACCCCAGAGCAATCTTTCATCAGTTTCTCACGCAGAGCTAGACGTAAGAAAAAAGGCAGCTGCTCCTTCTCCCCTACCACCAATAACACATACTTCTAAGAATTAATTTTTTTGATATCCCACCAATCTAGGAGTAAAACCTAATCTGATGCACTCCCATGCAAACATCTACCCGTCCATATCTAAGGAAACCTTTCCCTTGGGCTACACGTCCCCAGTGGGGGAATAGGGCTCCGTGGTAGGAAAAGAGTACCAACTCTTTTAGCTCCAACTCCGAACAAGCGTTGGGTTCTTTGACAGGTCGTTAACCTGGATCCGCCCAAAATATTTTTTTTGAGATTAATAATTCATTTTCTAGGGGAATGGTAAGGGTCTCATTTTTACTACATTCTGAAAATATTTCGTTGATCGGTTGTGTAGTTTCCGAGATACAGGCTGTGACATAAATGTCACATTGCACAGTGGGCGAAATACCCAATCTAGGCGGAAAAAAATATTTTTTTCTAAATTTGGGCAAAATATGAACTATCTCCATATTTTTGTTAATTTATTAGTGAAAATTATTAGCCAATGATATTTTTAAGTATAAGTTCGCTTTAAACTCAATTTTAGCCATTCAATACCATTTAACGGTAGTTAGGGTCTAGTCCTAAACTAGCGGTTTGACAATGGCAACCTTGCATGCACATCTGATAATGGTACTTCCTTTTACTTGCCCAGGAATTGTGATTGTCTCCAGAACTATATATTCCAAATCGTAGAAAATAATGGCACTTTTGTTTGCGGGGGGAGGCGGTTTATGACATGCTACAGCGTACATGCGGCTAACAAAGAAACTTTCCGTGATCACCCGCCTCCACGAATTCGATTCCGCACAAATTTTGTTGATTTTGACTGAGGCAGAAGTAAAATATAGAAAAGAGATGTAATTGATTTTATTGCATACGATCAGGTATTCAAAGCATTCCCCAAAGACAAAACAAAAACAAATATGAGCAGCACAAGGCTAAAAAAATTCAAATAAAACAAAAATCTATTTCATTAATTCACTCAGTATAAGCGAAGAAGAGCAAAATAATAGTTTTTAACAAGTGGTAAAGGTGGCTAAAAGTTTATTTAATATTAATATACGAGTCAAAATTGTAATGCATGTAATTTTCCCTGTGACAGAATGATAATATTCACAATAATTTTATCATATTATTAGTCACTGTCTGACGTTTCGATTTCTCTGCTATAATCTACCTCACTTTCTCCTGGTTTCACATGGCTCTTTTAATAATTATAAAACTTCAGCAGAAATACCATTACTTTTCTTTGTATTTTGTTTACGTTTGGATGAAATAAGAGAATCTGAATAAATTAGCAACCTAATGAAGGCATCCTCAATACTTGCGGAACGAGAAATCTTCATAGCATGCCTACTCCTAATTTTTAAAAATCCTTTTCTCTTGCCTCCTGTGCCTCTTCTGACAACTGTCCAATAGGAAGAATGGCTGATTCTATTATGGAAGCATCATGTATTACTTTTATTGGCCGGCAGAATTCAGTGGACGACGGTTGTGGATTTTTCCACAGTATCGTTCAATTCCCCACTAGTCCCTGCATTTCATATAATGCTAGAGGTACGAGAGAGATGACAAACATAGATGAATCATTCTGAGCACCCTCGTTAAGTTTCATAGCGCTGTTTACATACGCTTTGACCACTGCTACCGTCACATCCCCATTTCAATATTAAATGCAGTTCTCTCTCAATAGTGTACTGCATGAGAACATCCTTTTGCACTAGTGCAATGCGTTCGATTGTGTGATCCAAAAGAGCTAGTAATTTATTTCTGCACACCTTTCTGCTACTTTTAAAGTTTCCTTAGGAGGATAGCACTGCAATTTTGACTATTTTAACACATCATAAGACGGGTAAAGGTTGCTTAATCTGTCATTTGCTCCTGTCCTGATTCTCGTGTACTGCGCCTTTGTCAATCCAGTTTCAATCAGAAGCGCTACCGCCTCCTCTCCAGGTATTGTGTGTTATGGGGGCGAATTGTAGGCTTTCTTTAGTTTATAAGCCCTCCTAAGTAGTTTGGGTAACTGCTCTCACCATAGCTGCAGCGTCTCGTTTCCCAGAAGAAAGGAGAGAATACTGGGCCGCGAACACGATTTCATCCTCTGTGCGCGACTTAATCAACGGCTGCACTCTCGTCCGTTTCGCTCTATCCGTGCAGTGTTCGAACACTTTTCTGGGTCTTCCCTTGGAAGTTGATGGCTTAGCGTCGGCACTAAAGTCAATTCTCAGACGTTTTTCTGACTCTTTTTTGGGCAGGAGCAATGGGTTTTGAAGCCACGTATTATATTTTTTTTAAACGCCACTTTTTTTAAACGCCTGGCGTAATTGTTTAAAAAATTCCTAATAGCTACACTGTTACACTTCTTAGCATCAATTTCACTGTGACTCAACTCAAATTTCTTCATTAAATAATCTGGTAATGAGTCTTTTGTCTCGATTTTGTCGTGAAGTAGGCTACATAGCTCTCCGTGCGTCACGACAGCGCTCTCCATGTGGCCAGAAAAAAACACAAAAACTATATTTCCGCACTATTCCGCACCAAATCCTTTTATGGCCTCATTTTTAAATACATTCTCTAGAAATTATTACTTAAATTAGCTTGACATCCCTAGAACATTTTTTTATAAGTCAAACCAAACATTTGGTATCACAAAAAATCAAGTATTTTTGCAATGTTTATTTCAAAAAACAGTAAAAAATTTGAAATGGCAAATGTAACACTAAGGGCCGGTTTTATAATGTCTGGTTAAACCTCACGTTAAGTTGACGTGGAGATTACGGTAACGTGGAGTTTAACGAGAGGTTGTGTTTTATAAAGCAAATCCTACCGCCGGTTGGCTGATGGGAACTTTAACGAGAGGAAAGCGCAGCTACTGTAATTCTCATACCAACAATTGATCGCGAAAAGTGAAACAGACGAAAGTCAAAATTGAAAAAAATCGAGTTGGAGAGTGGTGAAAGAATTGTTTACGTTTGTTTTGAAGTGATGGTTAGCTTTGAAAACGAAGATGACGCCAATATTTTCGGTTTTAATCGTTGACGATCTTATGGTCAATCATCAGTGTGTCGTTAAAATAAAAATACTCGCCTCGATCTGTGAATATTTGGCATGTACAAGTGTTAATTGTGTAAACCATAAATTACACGGAGATAATGAATTACTATTTGTTGATGGATTGAATCAAGGTGGAGTCCCTTTGCAAGAAATAGTGGTAGATTAACCTTGTTTGTGCTTATTATTCGAGAACGAAGATTCTCATTTGTATTGTGAAACCAATTGAAATGGTTTTCTATTGAGTACGCCACCAGAGCGATTTTAGGAACATTTTGAGGCTACAATTTAATCATAATGACGATAAATTTTAATCATACTTTTGCAGTAAGATATTTCTTCTTAGCGTTAGTATGGCCGTTACGCTAATTTATTATCATCTCTGCGTTCCCTACGGAATTAGGAACAGCCTGCAAGTTGTGAATAATCAAAGCCTTTCCCGTTTTCAAAGTACTCACCATGGCCATAATTTAAATAACAGAATTTATAACCAACCACCGTCTAATAGAAAAATTCATCAGTGTTCATTAAAACGATAACGAGGCTTCTGTCACAATGATGTCATTGTTATGATCAATTCATGGTAATTCCTTTGATGATTTTTGTGTTTTTATAGAGCATTTTCAGTTTTATTAAAATTTTCACAATGAGGAGGTATATTCAGCCATGTGCCACTCGTGTTACAGACACGAAAAGAATTGAGCCATATAATTGTCAGCTAGCAGCAGATATTTCATAACTTTAAATTATCTCATCTTTTTTATGATTATATATATACATATACTGTTAAGAAGCAATATGTTTCATGAAATCCATAATCTCTGGCAAATAAATTTTCAATAAGGGACAGAACTAAGTTTAAATTTCTTCATTAGAGATACCAAAATCTATTGCATGACACCAAGTAGCCCTTACCATTGAAGTATAAAGTGAAACATATTTTGATACTGGCTGTCAATAGTGTAGTTGATATTGTAATAGGGATGACTGTGAGTCTTTATGGTAATGCCGTTGAGAATGTATTCATTGCCATTTTAAATTGAATGGATGTTCAGAAATCACTGATTATGAACATAGCTTCACAGTCAAAAATTATAATTAGAGAAGAATGAATAAAGTTTGAATAACTTATGCATAACCCTACCACAGTTACTTCAAGGGCTCCTGCTATCCAATTATTAAATAAATGTACAGTTTGCAGCAAACCTTTCATACTTTACAAGTAGGCTGCATGTTGTTATAAAAATATGCATCTGTAACAAATATTGCAACTCTTTTTGGCTCATAGCTTGGGATGGGGGATCTATTCTTTATGTTAATACTATTTTTGCAAACCTTGTGTAAGAATAAGTTTTAAGTGCTAACATAACTAACTTCATATCTAATCAACAGCAAAGGCTTGTGTTGTATTTATGATTCAAGGGAAAGAGATGGGGTGCAAAGATATTAAAGTTTCTGGGTTCAATTTATAAAAAATCTGTCAAAAAACATATCTAATCAGAATGAAAGCATTAATTTTCAACTCTCAGTGGTGTTTATGAATACTATACTATATATGTGATAGATATTTTCTTTTATTCTCAGCCCACAAAATATGAAGCTTTCATTGAACATGTTTTAAATATTAAGCAGAGTACTAAATTATACAAAGACAGTAGTGGATCCAGGATAGGGACAAGGGGGTGGGCTAGGTGAGGTTAAAATTCCAGCTGTAGTGGGAGTCGGAAATAAACCACCATTCTATCTAGTGTAAAGTAGATACCCAAGGGGAGTAAATTGGATACCCTCCTTAGCCCCCCCCCCTCCATGGATCCGTCACGGTACAAAGATACAGTTATTTATACAGCATTTAAAGAATCTATATTATATACAACCCGATGTGTGACAGATACCTCACGTACCACTCACTGATTCACGTATACAAATTCCCGACCACTTCCGGACGTGCTGGGAAGACGAAATTTTTACAGGTCGTTGAGAAAAAATATTCATCGGGGGGAAAAGTCCGAAAACTCGAAAAAGTCGATCGGTTTTCGAGATATATCGATTCGAATTAACATTGGAGCCTTATGGGACTAAAACTTTTTCCTTTCATCGCCTACTTGCAAATGTCTTAGGAACATGAAATTTCACTGACAAAAACTAGATTTTTTGGCCGATTTTTTTATTTGAAAGTTTTCGCCATATTTTGATTATAAGTATTTTTTATAATTTTTTAAAATTTCCAATGCTTTTCTTATGGGCCTATCTTTGGATTTTTTTAAACCAACTTTTAACCGTTGTAGGAATAAGTCCTTAACGTATGACATACTAGATTTTTCGGTTGATTTTTTAGTGTCGTTTTATTTGCAATATTTTGATTTAAAGTATTTTTTTTAACTTTTTCAAATTTTCAATGCTTTTCTTATGGGCCGAATTTCGGAATTTTTTTCACCAATTTGCAATGATCGTAGGACAAGTTCACTTCAATGCAAGATACTAGATTTTTTATTCAATTTTTCGCCTATCTTCATGTATCCAAAAGACGAAAGAATTTCGACTTATTAACGATTACGTATTTCCATTGAAATTGCGACTCCTACAACGTTTGGTAACTTACAACACATCCGCCGTGAAGTTTGCATTCCCTCAACACACGATTTCAAATTTTTCCGAATTTTTTTTTACCACTTCACGACGTGGTACGGACACCAAATTCAGGTATTTGACGTCTTTCTCGTGCCCCTACGCGCCGCAACCAGGAGAACGCAGAATATTAAATTTTAACGGGTGACACCGTCGAAAAAGCATGCTTACACTACAGCTGCAGAGCCGAAATTTTTATCCAAGGTAAACGATGCCGCGTTATACAGAACAAGCACTTAAGGTCCCCCGAAAACCCCCTGTGACCCCCCCAAAAAAATAAAAATTACTTAATAAGTCGTATATTTGGTGTACCATTCATCCCAGTTGTATCGTTTATATTGATTCCGAATGGGAATTGTGTCGGCTATATTTACGCGTCATGTTCAATTATCCTGCCCCAATTACACACCCGCAATAAAACTTCAAAATTTTAAATGTACATTTCTTAACAAAATAGTAGAGGTATAAAAGGGCTTCCAGGACATGGACACCTAAAAGCGATTTTTTAAACCACTTCCCCATAAATAACGGCTACGAAATTCACACGAGTTATGCCTTATTATATCGCCTATGCACCGCTATTTGCAGAACACAGAATTGGTAATGTAAAAGTGAGTTATACGGGAAAATTCATTGTTGCCCCAAAGCTAGATCGCTGGAATTTTTATTGTAGGTAAACACACACCTTTTATGCAAAAAAACACCTCGAAATTTCACGTGGCTTCCTATAAGACCGGGGAAAAAATTCTTCTTTTTCTGTTAATAGCATGTTCTTCGGTGTTTTCGCATATTTTAGCAGTATTTCCCTTCTCCTATGACTCATCGCTAAGGAATTCATTTGGATGATTGTGACCGTTGTCGGTACACTCATAAAAAACCCTGGCAACCCCACGCACCGCCTTCGAAACATCGTCATAAGCTAAAATGCCACGATCACGGCTAGCATGCGTCTACATTCTGCCTCATTATCCCCCGGTAGCCTTTGTAAACGATGGGAGATAGCTGGTAGTACGCATTGCTCTGTGAGGAGTGAAAACCCTGGCGGCGAAGCTGCCCCCGCCCCAGGAACGACGGAGCCATTCCGAGGAGTCAGAGGCGCGGAAAACCTACGAGAACCCTCGGGCGGCAAATCCGCTCCAACAAGTGGAGCAGCCGAATGGGTGTCTTCCGAGGGGAGAGGGCGCCGATAACCCTTGGGCGGCGAAGCCGCCCAAAGACGAGGAACGGCGAATGCGTTCCGAGGAGTCGACGGTTCGGGGGGACACAGTAAACCTTGGGCGGCGAAGCCGCCCCATCACGCGGAAGGGCGATGCCGTTCCCAGGAGTCGACGCCTCGGGGGGACACGGGTAAACCTTGGGCGGCGAAGGCGCCCAATCACCAGGAAGCTTACGGGGGGAGGGCGCCGATAACCCTTGGGCGGCGAAGCCGCCCACAGACGATGATCGGCGAAACCGTTCCGAGGAGTCGACGGCTCGGGGGGACACAGTAAACCTAGGGCGGCGAAGCCGCCCTATCACGTGGAAGGGCGACGCCGTTCCCAGGAGTCGACGCCTCGGGGGAACACGAGTAAACCCTGGGCGGCGAACCCACCCCATTACGAGGAAGCTTACGAGGGAGGGCGCCGATAATCCTTGGGCGGCGAAGCCGCTCTCACGCGAGGAACGGCGCAGCCGTTCCGAGGAGGCGATGGCTCGGGGAAATAGGTAAACCCTGGGATGAAAGCCGCCCCATTACGACGAGATAACCCTTGAGCGGTGAAGCCGCCCACAGGCGAGGAACGGCGCAGCCGTTCCGAGCTGTCGAAGGCGCGGGGGAACACCGGTAAACCTTGGGCGGCGAAGCCGCCCCGCCACGAGGAAGGGCGATGCCGTTCCCAGGAGTCCACGCCTCGGGGGGACTCGGGAAACCCTTGGGCGGCGAAGCCGCCCTAACACGATGAACGGCGAAGCCGTTCCGAGGTACTTGCTGGTGTCTGTTGGAGGGCTGCCTCAGAATATGGGCGGCGGAGCCGACCCACAACGAGAAACGGCGAAGCCGTTGCGAGGAGTCCCGGGTGGGACGGCGAGGAACGGCGCAGCCGTTCCGAGGTGTCGCAGTCTCGGGGGAACACCGGTAAACCTTTGGCAGTGAAGCCGCCCCGGCACGAGGAAGGACGATGCCGTTCCCAGGAGTCCACGCCTAGGGGGGACTCGGGTAACCCTTGTGCGGCGAAGCCGCCCTCACACGATGAACGGCGAAGCCGTTCCGAGGAACCAGCTGCTGTCTGTCGGAGGGCTGCCTAAATATATGGGCTGCGAAGACGACCCCTCGGCGAGGAACGGCGAAGCCGTTCCGAGTAGTCGCGGGGTGGACGGCGAAGCCGTCCGGCGTGTGCAGCCGGCGAAGCCGGATGCGCGGGGTTTTAGGGGGCGTAGCCCCCTAACGAGCGCGCGCAGCGCGGCGAGTCTATATTATATACAACCCGATGTGTGACAGATACCTCACGTACCACTCACTGATTCACGTATACAAATTCCCGACCACTTCCGGACGTGCTGGGATGACGAAATTTTCACCGTGGGTGGAGAAAAAATATTCATCAATAAAACAATATCCGCAATAAAACTTCAAATTTTTAAATGTACATTTCTTAACAAAATAGTAGAGGTATAAAATGGCTTCCAGGACAAGGACACCTAAAAGCGATTTTTTTAAACCACTTCCCCATAAGGTACGGCTAATAAATTCACACGAGTTATGCCTTATTACAGCGCCTATGCACCGCTATGTGGAGAACACAGAATTGGTAATATAAATGTGAGTAATACGGGAAAATTCATTGTTCCCCTAAAGCTAGATCGCTGGAATTTTTATTGTAGGAAAACAAAGACCTTTTATGCAAGAAAACCCCTCGAAATTTCACGTGGCTTCCTATAAGACCGGGGAAAAAAATTATTTTCTTTCTGTAAATAGCATGTTCTTCGGTGTTTTCGCATATTTTACCAGTAATTCCCTTCTCCTATGACTCATCGCTAAGGAATTTTTTTGGATGATTGTGACCGTTGTCACTACACTCATAAAAAAAACCCTGGAAACCCCCCGGACCACCTTCAAAACATCGTCATAAGCTAAAATGCCACAATCACGGCTACCATGCGTCTACATTCTGCCACATTATCCCCCGGTAGCCTTTGTAAACGATGGGGGATAGCTGGTAGTACGCATTGCTCTGTGAGGAGTGAAAACCTTGGCGGCGATGCTGCCCCCGCCCCAGGAACGACGGAACCATTCCGAGGACTCAGAGGCGCGGAAAACCTCCGAGAACCCTCGGGCGGCAATTCCGCTCCAACACGTCGAGCAGCCGAAGGGGTGTCTTACGAGGGGGGAGGGCGCCGATACCCCTTGGGCGGCAAAGCCGCCCAAAGTCGAGGAACGGCGAAGCCGTTCCGAGGAGTCGACGTCTCGGGGGGACACTGGTAAGCCTTGGGCGGCGAAGCCGCCCCATCACGAGGAAGCTTACGGGGGGAGGGCGCCGATAACCCTTGGGCGGCGAAGCCGCCCACAGTCGAGGAACGGCGAAGCCGTTCCGAGGAGTCGATGGCTCGGGGGGAAACAGAGTAAAGTAAAGAGGAGTCGACCTCCCGGGGGGTACATGTAAACCTTGGGCGGCGAAGCCGCCCCATCACGAGGAGGCTTAAGGGGGGAGGACGCCGATAACCCTTGGGCGGCAAAGCCGCCCATACACGAGGAACGGCGAAGCCGTTCCGAGGAGTCGACGGCTCGGGGGGACACAGTAAACCTCGGGCGGCGAAGCCGCCCCATCACAAGGAAGGGCGATGCCGTTCCCAGGAGTCGACGCCTCGGGGGGACTCGGATAACCCATGGGCGGCGAAGCCGTTAGGAGGAGTCGTCACGTTAAGGGCGATGCCGTTCCCAGGAGTCGACGCCTCGGGGGGACTCGGGCAACCCTTGGGCGGTGAAGCCGCCCTTCCACGATGAACGGCGAAGCCATTCCGAGGCACTAGCGGGTCTCCGTCACAGGGCTACCTCGATATCTGGGCGGCGAAGCCGACCCCGGGCGAGGAACGGCCAAGCCGTTCCGAGGAGTCGCGGGTGGGACGGCGAAGCCGTCCGGCGGGGGAAGCCGGCGAAGCCGGATGCGGGGGGGTTTTAGGGGGCGTAGCCCCCGAACGAGCGCGCGCAGCGCGGCGAGTCCATATTATATACAACCCGATGTGTGACAGATAGCACACTCACTCATTCACGTATACAAATTCCCGACCACTTCCGGACGTACTGGGAAGACGAAATTTTTACAGTTCCTGGAGAAAAAATATTCATCGGGGGGAAAAGTCCGAAAACTCGAAAAAGTCGATCGGTTTTCGAGATATATCGATCCGAATTAACATTGGAGCCTTATGGGACTAAAACATATTCCATTTTTTGCCTACTTAAAAATGTCACGGGAACATGAAATGTCACTGACGGAAACAAGATTTTTTGGCCGATTTTGTGATGGGAAACATTTTGCCATATTTTGTTTATAAGTATTTTTTATAATTTTTTTAAATTTCCAATGCTTTTCTTATTGGCCTATCTTTGGATTTTTTTAAAACCAACTTATAATCGTTGTAGGAATAAGTCCTTAACTTGTGAGATACTAGATTTTTTGGTTGATTTTTTGGTGTGGTTGCCTTTGCAATTTTTTGTTTAAAAGTATTTTTTTTAACAATTTAAAATTTCCAATGCTTTTCTTATGGGCTCACTTTGGGAATTTTTTTGACCGATTTGCAATAATCGTAGGACCAATTCAATTTAATGCAAGACACTAGATTTTTTTCTTAATTTTTTGGCTATCCTTTGATATCCACATGTTAATCAAACTTCGAGTAATTAACGATTATGTATTTTCATTGAATTTGCGACTCCTACAACGTTTGGTAACTTACAACACATCCGCCGTGAAGTTTGCATTCCCTCAACACACGATTTTAAATTTTTCGGAATTTTTTTTTACCACTTCCCGACGTGGTACGGACACCAAATTCAGGTGATTGACGTCTTTCTCGTGCCCCTACGCGCCGCTACCAGGAGAACGCCGAATATTTATTTTTAACGGGTGACACCGTCGAAAAACCATGCTTACACTACAGCTACAGAGCCAAAATTTTTATCCAAGGTAAACGATGCCGCGTTATACAGAACAAGCACTTTAAGTCCCCAGAAAACCCCCTGTAACCCCCCCAAAAAAATAAAAATTACTTAATAAGTCGTATATTTCGTGTACCATTCATCCCAGTTGTATCGTTTTTATTTATTCGGACTGGGAATTGTGTCGGCTATATTTACGCGTCATGTTAAATTATCCTGCCCCATTTACACACCCGCAATAAAACTTCAAATTTTTAAATGTACATTTCTTAACAAAATAGTAGATATAAAAAAGGGCTTCCAGGACAAGGACACCTAAAAGCGATTTTTTTAAACCACTTCCCCATAAAGTACGGCTACGAAATTCACACGAGTAATGCCTTATTACAGCGCCTATGCACTGCTATGTGGAGAACATAGAATTGGTAATCTAAATGTGAGTAATACGGGAAAATTCATTGTTCCCCTACAGTAAGATCGCTGGAATTTTTACTGTAGGTAGACAAAGACTTTATATGCAAGAAAACCCCTCGATATTTCACGTGGCTTCCAAGAAGACCAGGGAAAAAATTATTTTTTTTTCTGTGAATATCATGTTCTTCGGTGTTTTCGCATATTTTAGCAGTAAATACCTTCTCCTATGACTCATCGCTAAGGAATTCATTTCGATGATTGTGACCGTTGCCAGTACACTCAAAAAAAAACCTGTTAACCCCCGGACCGCCTTCAAAACATCGTCATAAGCTAAAATGCCACAAGCACGGCTAGCATGCGTCAAGATTCTGCCTCATTATCCCCCGGTAGCATTTGTAAACGATGGGGGATAGCTGGTAGTACGCATTGCTCTGTGAGGAGTGAAAACCCTGGCGGCGAAGCTGCCCCCTCCCCAGGAACGACGGAGCCATTCCGAGGAGTCAGAGGCGCGGAAAACCTCCGAGAACCCTCGGGCGGCAAAACCGCTCCAACACGTGGTGCAGCCGAGTGGGTGTCTTACGAGGGGGGAGGGCGCCAATAACCCTTGGGCGGCATAGCCGCCCCCAGGTGAGGAACGGCGAAGCCGTTCCGAGGAGTCGACGTCACGGGGGAGCACATGTAAACCTTGGGCGGCGAAGCCGCCCAGAGGCAAGGAACGGCGAAGCCGTTCCCAGGAGACGACGTCCCGGGGGGACACATGTAAACCTTGGGCGGCGAAGCCGCCCCATCACCAGGAAGCTTACGGGGGGAGGGCGCCGATAACCCTTGGGCGGCAAAGCCGCCCACAGACGAGGAACGGCGAAGCCGTTCCGAGGAGTCGACGGCTCGGGGGGACACATGTAAACCTTGGGCGGCGAAGCCGCCCAGAGGCAAGGAACGGCGAAGCCGTTCCCAGGAGACGACGTCCCGGGGGGACACATGTAAACCTTGGGCGGCGAAGCCGCCCCATCACCACGAAGCTTACGGGGGGAGGGCGCCGATAACCCTTGGGCGGCAAAGCCGCCCACAGACGAGGAACGGCGAAGCCGTTCCGAGGAGTCGACGGCTCGGGGGGACACAGTAAACCTTGGGCGGCGAAGCCGCCCAGAGGCAAGGACCGGCGAAGCCGTTCTGAGGAGTCGACGTCCCGGTGGGACATATGTTAATTTGGGCGGCGAAGCCGCCCCATCACCAGAGAGCTTACGGGGGGAGGGCGCCGATAACCCTTCGGCGGCGAAGCCGCCCACAGACGAGGAACGGCGAAGCCGTTCCGAGGAGTCCACGGCTCGGGGGGACCCAGGTGAACCTTGGGCGGCGAAGCCGCCCCAACACGAGGAAGGGCGATGCCGTTCCCAGGAGTCGACCCCTCGGGGGGACTCGGGTGACCCTTGGGCGGCGAAGCCGCCTCCCCACGATGAACGGCGAAGCCGTTCCGAGGAACTAGCGGGTCTCCGTCAGAGGGCTACCTCGATATCTGGGCGGCGTAGCCCACACCGGACGAGGAACGGCGAAGCCGTTCCGAGGAGTCGCGGGCGGGACGGCGAAGCCGTCCGGTGGGGGCAGCCGGCGAAGCCGGATGCGGGGGGTTTTAGGGGGCGTAGCCCCCTAACGAGCGCGCGCAGCGCGGCGAGTCTATATTATATACGAAGACGAAATTTTTACAGGTCGTTGAGAAAAAATATTCATCGGGGGGAAAAGTCCGAAAACTCGAAAAAGTCGATCGGTTTTCGAGATATATCGATTCGAATTAACATTGGAGCCTTATGGGACTAAAACTTTTTCCTTTCATCGCCTACTTGCAAATGTCTTAGGAACATGAAATTTCACTGACAAAAACTAGATTTTTTGGCCGATTTTTTTATTTGAAAGTTTTCGCCATATTTTGATTATAAGTATTTTTTATAATTTTTTAAAATTTCCAATGCTTTTCTTATGGGCCTATCTTTGGATTTTTTTAAACCAACTTTTAACCGTTGTAGGAATAAGTCCTTAACGTATGACATACTAGATTTTTCGGTTGATTTTTTAGTGTCGTTTCATTTGCAATATTTTGATTTAAAGTATTTTTTTTAACTTTTTCAAATTTTCAATGCTTTTCTTATGGGCCGAATTTCGGAATTTTTTTCACCAATTTGCAATGATCGTAGGACAAGTTCACTTCAATGCAAGATACTAGATTTTTTATTCAATTTTTCGCCTATCTTCATGTATCCAAAAGACGAAAGAATTTCGACTTATTAACGATTACGTATTTCCATTGAAATTGCGACTCCTACAACGTTTGGTAACTTACAACACATCCGCCGTGAAGTTTGCATTCCCTCAACACACGATTTCAAATTTTTCCGAATTTTTTTTTACCACTTCACGACGTGGTACGGACACCAAATTCAGGTATTTGACGTCTTTCTCGTGCCCCTACGCGCCGCAACCAGGAGAACGCAGAATATTAAATTTTAACGGGTGACACCGTCGAAAAAGCATGCTTACACTACAGCTGCAGAGCCGAAATTTTTATCCAAGGTAAACGATGCCGCGTTATACAGAACAAGCACTTAAGGTCCCCCGAAAACCCCCTGTGACCCCCCCAAAAAAATAAAAATTACTTAATAAGTCGTATATTTGGTGTACCATTCATCCCAGTTGTATCGTTTATATTGATTCCGAATGGGAATTGTGTCGGCTATATTTACGCGTCATGTTCAATTATCCTGCCCCAATTACACACCCGCAATAAAACTTCAAAATTTTAAATGTACATTTCTTAACAAAATAGTAGAGGTATAAAAGGGCTTCCAGGACATGGACACCTAAAAGCGATTTTTTAAACCACTTCCCCATAAATAACGGCTACGAAATTCACACGAGTTATGCCTTATTATATCGCCTATGCACCGCTATTTGCAGAACACAGAATTGGTAATGTAAAAGTGAGTTATACGGGAAAATTCATTGTTGCCCCAAAGCTAGATCGCTGGAATTTTTATTGTAGGTAAACACACACCTTTTATGCAAAAAAACACCTCGAAATTTCACGTGGCTTCCTATAAGACCGGGGAAAAAATTCTTCTTTTTCTGTTAATAGCATGTTCTTCGGTGTTTTCGCATATTTTAGCAGTATTTCCCTTCTCCTATGACTCATCGCTAAGGAATTCATTTGGATGATTGTGACCGTTGTCGGTACACTCATAAAAAACCCTGGCAACCCCACGCACCGCCTTCGAAACATCGTCATAAGCTAAAATGCCACGATCACGGCTAGCATGCGTCTACATTCTGCCTCATTATCCCCCGGTAGCCTTTGTAAACGATGGGAGATAGCTGGTAGTACGCATTGCTCTGTGAGGAGTGAAAACCCTGGCGGCGAAGCTGCCCCCGCCCCAGGAACGACGGAGCCATTCCGAGGAGTCAGAGGCGCGGAAAACCTACGAGAACCCTCGGGCGGCAAATCCGCTCCAACAAGTGGAGCAGCCGAATGGGTGTCTTACGAGGGGAGAGGGCGCCGATAACCCTTGGGCGGCGAAGCCGCCCAAAGACGAGGAACGGCGAATGCGTTCCGAGGAGTCGACGGTTCGGGGGGACACAGTAAACCTTGGGCGGCGAAGCCGCCCCATCACGCGGAAGGGCGATGCCGTTCCCAGGAGTCGACGCCTCGGGGGGACACGGGTAAACCTTGGGCGGCGAAGGCGCCCAATCACCAGGAAGCTTACGGGGGGAGGGCGCCGATAACCCTTGGGCGGCGAAGCCGCCCACAGACGATGATCGGCGAAACCGTTCCGAGGAGTCGACGGCTCGGGGGGACACAGTAAACCTAGGGCGGCGAAGCCGCCCTATCACGTGGAAGGGCGACGCCGTTCCCAGGAGTCGACGCCTCGGGGGAACACGAGTAAACCCTGGGCGGCGAACCCACCCCATTACGAGGAAGCTTACGAGGGAGGGCGCCGATAATCCTTGGGCGGCGAAGCCGCTCTCACGCGAGGAACGGCGCAGCCGTTCCAAGGAGGCGATGGCTCGGGGAAATAGGTAAACCCTGGGATGAAAGCCGCCCCATTACGACGAGATAACCCTTGAGCGGTGAAGCCGCCCACAGGCGAGGAACGGCGCAGCCGTTCCGAGCTGTCGAAGGCGCGGGGGAACACCGGTAAACCTTGGGCGGCGAAGCCGCCCCGCCACGAGGAAGGGCGATGCCGTTCCCAGGAGTCCACGCCTCGGGGGGACTCGGGAAACCCTTGGGCGGCGATGCCGCCCTAACACGATGAACGGCGAAGCCGTTCCGAGGTACTTGCTGGTGTCTGTTGGAGGGCTGCCTCAGAATATGGGCGGCGGAGCCGACCCACAACGAGAAACGGCGAAGCCGTTGCGAGGAGTCCCGGGTGGGACGGCGAGGAACGGCGCAGCCGTTCCGAGGTGTCGCAGTCTCGGGGGAACACCGGTAAACCTTTGGCGGTGAAGCCGCCCCGGCACGAGGAAGGACGATGCCGTTCCCAGGAGTCCACGCCTAGGGGGGACTCGGGTAACCCTTGTGCGGCGAAGCCGCCCTCACACGATGAACGGCGAAGCCGTTCCGAGGAACCAGCTGCTGTCTGTCGGAGGGCTGCCTAAATATATGGGCTGCGAAGACGACCCCTCGGCGAGGAACGGCGAAGCCGTTCCGAGTAGTCGCGGGGTGGACGGCGAAGCCGTCCGGCGTGTGCAGCCGGCGAAGCCGGATGCGCGGGGTTTTAGGGGGCGTAGCCCCCTAACGAGCGCGCGCAGCGCGGCGAGTCCTATCTATATACAGCCCTTGTGGTGACTGACTGACTGATGGATACAAATTCCCGAACACTTCTAGAAGTGCTGGAGAGCTGAAATTTGGCACGCGTGCGGGAAACCGGAAATGATCCGGAGAAAAAATCCGTAACCCGGAAGTTTCCGCCACGTGTCGTCACTAGGACGACAAAATGGCCGAAATCGGGCTTTTTTCGGGGACCATCTTTCGGTTTTTATTTTACTGCGCGCGAATTATGCGTGACACACGGGTCGTTAATGCCTTTTTTGAAAGCTGATGAACGTTGGCACGTAATCAAGTAAATTTATTAGTTTCCATTTGAGAAAATTGCAGCCAAAATGGCGTCCAAAAATTGATTTTTCGAATAAAATTTCATAACTTCCGCTCCATTCCAGTTAATTTAAAGTGTAGGGTAACTAAAATGATTATTATATATGCTTATAACATTGTCTACGAAATGTAGGCAACAATTTACTTTCGTCGTCCTTGGTTACTCAGAAAAAAAATAAAATATTTCGAAAATCACCGAAAATTACGATTTCCAAAAGATTAACACGAGATTTTGTCAACTCTAACCTTACCGATTTCTTTCAAACATTGTAGTTACATACAACTTTGCATTGTCTTTCAGAAAACATGAATGTTTAATAAATGATTCAACGCATTTAACTGCGAAAAAATAAAAATGGCGGGCGCTACTCACTTTTTTCGGGGACTGGTTTGCTTTTTATTGTATTACTCTCGAAATATGGATGTCATAGGGCTCACTTCTGTTAGATATGAAAGTAAATGAATGTGACCATATAGTATCGTCATCTTTAAACCCCCCGAAACCGCCTAAAAAATTAAAATTTGCACATAAGTAGCCTTTTCGGGTACTTTACGTCACGATTCCGCCGCTTTCCCAAGAATTACCACTCATCGCTACGGAATTAATGTGGACGATTGATGACCCCTGGCAGTACAAAGCTATAAATCCCCGGTAAACCCACATACACCCCCCAAAAAATAAAAAAATTCATAAAAGTCTCCTATTTGGGAACTTCTAGTAAACAATACGCCGCACTACCCGTACACTCTGAGCTCTAGATCCGGAATATTTTATGAGGGCGGGCCACCGCAAACCATACGGGAAAATATACCAGAAACTTCCGGAGGAAAAATCCGAAAACTAGAAGTTTCCGCCACGTGTCGTGGCTAGGACGACAAAATGGCCGAAATCGCGCCTTTTCCGGGGACGGTATTTCCGTTTTTATTTTACTGCGCGTGAACGGTGTGTGCCACGCGGATAGTTTATGTACGCTTTGAAAGCTGATGAATGTAGTCACGTAATTATGCAATGGATTTAGATAATTTTAAAGTAAATTGCTGCACAAATAGCGTCCGAAAATGCTTTTTCGAAACAAATTTCATAACTCCCTCTCCCATCGTCGTAATTGCAGGTGTAGGATACTGAAAATGGTTATTATATATGCTCATAAAATCGTCTACGATATATAGGTAATAATTTCTTTCGTCGTCCATGGTTTTCCAGAAAAAATAAAAACGTTCCCAAAATCACCGAAAATTACGATTTTCAAAAGATTGACACAAGATTTCTTCAATGTTTTCCCGACCGATGTCTTTTAAACTCCACAATTACATACATCTATGCATATGGTTTCCGAAAATATAAGAACTTAATAAATGTTGCAGTCGATATAACTGCGGAAAAATAAAAATGGCGGACAATACTAATTTTTTCCGGGAAGAGGTTTACTTTTTATTGTACTACTATCGAAATATGGATGCCATACGGGCAACTTCTCTTATACATGATAGTAAATGCATGTGACCATATGATAAGGCCATATTTAAGCCCCCTGAAAACCCTAAAAAATTAAAATTTGAATGTAAGTAGCCTTTTTGGGTACTTTTCATCACAATTCCACCGATTTTCTAGCCTTAACACTCATCGCTAAGGAATTGATATAGACAATTGATGACCCCTGGTAGTAAAAACCTATAAACCCCCGGTAAACCCACCTACAACCCCCAAAAAATAAAATTTTGTATATAAGTCTACTTTTTCGGTATTTTTCGTAACTTTCCACCGCTGGTTCTTACCCCAGCGACTCATCCCTACGGAATTCAAGTGAACGGATGGTGACCGCCAGGAGTACACACATATAAACCCCCGGTATCCCCCTGAAATCCCCCCAAATGTAAAATGTGCCATTAAGTCTCCTATTTGGGAACTTCTCGCAAGCATTACGCCGCACTACCCGTCCCCTCTGAGCTCTAGATCCGGAATATTTGATAAGGGCGGGCCACCGTAAATAAAACGGGAAAATATATCAGAAAACCTCCGATCACCTCCTGGAAGCTCGCCGAAAAAAAATTTAAAAAATGTTAAATGCGCTTTTCCGAGTAGTTTTCGTCACAATTTACTCTACTACTGTCTGGTGCCTCTACTACTTATTAAAACCCCCGATAACCCCGTGAAACCTCCCAGAAGATTTTTCTAATTAATCGCCTATCCGGGTAAAACAATCGTCAGAATTCTGCCACTGTTCCAGACCCCTAGGACTTATCCGCACGGAATTTATGAGAACGATTTGTGACCACTGGTTTTCACACGTATAAAACCCCCGGTATTCCGTTGGAACCCCCGCAAAAAATGAAAACTTGCCATTAAGTCTTCTTTTATGGGTACTTGTCGCCACCATTACGCCGCATTGCACTACCCTTTAAAATCATCGCCACATGATCACTGTGGACGATTGATGACCGCATGTATAACACATGAAAACCCCCGAATCCCCCTGGGCACCCTCTCGGTGGAGAGGACCATTTATGAGGACTACGTGGAGCAGCCGCGGGGGGCTCTTCATCCTCAAGGCGGCGAAGCCGCCCCACAACGAGAAACGGTGAAGTCGTTCCGAGGAGTAACTGGCGTAGGCGAGGGGGAGCTTCAGTAACCCTTGGGCGGCGAACTGACTGATGGATACAAATTCCCGACCACTTCTAGAAGTGCTTGAGAGCTAAAATTTGGCTGGCGTGCGGGGAACCCAAAATGATCCGGAGGAAAAATCCGAAAACCGGAAGTTTCCGCCACGTGTCGTCGCAAGGACGACAAAATGGCCGAAATCGCGCTTTTTCCGGGGACCGTATTTCGGTTTTTATTTTACTGCGCGCGAACCGTGCGTGCCACATGGATTGTCAATGCATTTTTTGAAAGCTGATAAATTTGCGCACGTAATTATGTAATGTTATCATTTTATAATTAAGCAATATGCTGCTAAAATGGCGTCCGAAAATTAGTTTTTCAAAAAATATTTCATAAGTTCCGGTCCCCTCGTCGTAATAATAGGTGTAGGATATTGAAAATGATTATTATATATGCTCATAACATCGTCTACGAAATGTAGGTAACAATTTTCTTTCGTCGTCCTTGGTTACTCAGAAACAAATTAAAATTTGCCAAAAATCACCAAAAAGTACCATTTCCAAAAGATTAACACAAGATTTCGTCCAGTTTTACACGACTGATTTCGTTCAGACTTAGTATTTACATAAAACTATGCATTTTGTTTCAGAAAAAGTAAACGTTTTTACAATATTGCCTTCGATAAACCAACAAAAAATTAAAAATGGTGGACACTTCCCATTTTTTCCCGGGAGTTCGTTTACTATTTATCGTTGTACAGGCGATAAATTTCCGTCACACGGACCGTTGTTATATATTATGAAAGCCAATAAATTTTGCCACCTACTTATGTAATTTTTGAAGTTAATGTCTAAGTTAAACGCTTTCAAAATGGCGTCCAAAAATCTATTTCTCGGAAAATGTTTAATATTTTCCACTGCCATCGGCCTAATTCTGTGAGTTGGACAACGAAAATGATTATTATATATTTTCATAACATCATCTACGAAATGTAGGTAACAATTTTCTTTCGTCGTCCTTGGTTACTCAGAAAAAAATTAAAATATTCCGAAAATCACCGAAAATTACGATTTCCAAATGATTAACATAGCATTTTGTCAATTTATACCTCACCGATTTCTTTCAAACTTTGTAGTTACATACATCTATGCATCATCTTTCTGAAATCATAAATATTAAATAAATGAATTGATCGATATAACCGCGAAAAAAAAATGGCGGGCACTAATAATTTTTTCCGGGGAGAGATTTACTTTTTAATGTTTTACTCTCGAAATATGGCTGTCATAGGGGCAACTTCTCTTAGATATGATAGTAAATAGATGTTACCATGTAACATAGTCATTTTTAAATCCCCTAAAAATCCCTAAAAAATTACAATTTGCATATTAGTAGCCTTTTCGGGTACTTTTCGTCACAATTCCGCCACATTTCCAAGCCTTACCACTTTTCGCTACGGAATGGATGTAGACAATTGATAACCCCTGGCTGTAAAAACCTATAAACCCCCGGTTAACCCACATTCACACCCCAAAAAAAAAATTAGCATACAATTCTACCATTTTGGGTACTTTTCGTGACTATTCCACCGCTGGTTCTTACCCAAACGACTCATCCCCACGGAATTTATGTGAACGGATGGTGACCGCCAGGAGTACACACACATAAACCCTCGGTATTCCCTGAAACCCCCCGAAATGTAAAATGTGCCATTAAGTCACCTATTTGGGAACTTCTCGCAAACATTACGCCGAACTACCCGTCCCCTCTGAGCCCTAGATCCAGAATTTTTCGTGAAGGCGGGCCACCGTAAACCATACGGGAAAAAATACCAGAAAACCCACGATCACCTCCTGGAACTTCGCCAAAAAAAAATTTTAATTTGCCTTTCCGAGTAGTTTTCGTCACAATTTAACCAGTGCCCCCACCACTTATTAAAACCCCCGATAACCCCGTGAAACCTCCCAAAACATTTCTAATAAATTGCCTCTCCGGGTAAAAGAATCGTCAGAATTCCGCCTCTATTTCGGACCCCTAGGACTTATCAGCACGCAATTTATGAGAACGATTTGTGACCACTGGTTTAACACAAGTATAAAACCCCCGGTATTCCGTTGGAATCCCCCGCAAAAATGAAATATTTCCCATTAAGTCTTCTTTTATGCGTACTTGTTGAACTTACTACGCCGCATTGCACTACACTTTACAATCATCGCTGCATAATCACTGTGGAAAATTGGTGACCGCATGTATAACACATTGAAACCCCGAATCCCCCTGGGCACCCCTCTCGGTGGAGAAGACCATTTATGAGGACTTAGCGGAGTAGCCGCGGGAGGCTCTTTATCCCCAAGGCGGCGAAGATATTCCGAGGAGTAACTGGCGTAGGCGAGCGGGAGCTTCAGTAACCCCCGGGGGGCGAAGCTGCCCCGATGTTCAAGCGGCGTAGCCGCTGTGGGCACCATCCACCCCTGGGCGGCTAAACCGCCCCTTAAACGAATAACGGTGAAAAAGTTCCGAAATGCCCTCGCCCTCTGGGCGGCTATGCCGACCCCAGACGAGGAACGGCGAGGCCGTTCCGAGTGTTAAGTGGGGCAGCCCCGGGGGGGCATACGCAACCCCTGGGCGGCGAAGCCGCCCCTCAACGACGAACGGCGAAGCCGTTCCGAGGAATGAGTAGGGCGCTTCCCTACCTCCTGGCCGGCGAAGCCGGCCCCTAGCCGAGGTGAGATTATTCGAATTAAAATTCTTCGAACGACCACAAATGTAGACGGCGAAGCCGGAACCGGGGTTTTAAGGGGCGGAGCCCCTTAACGAGCGCGCGCAGCGCAGCGAGTCTATATTATATACAACCCGATGTGTGACAGATACCTCACGTACCACTCACTGATTCACGTATACAAATTCCCGACCACTTCCGGACGTGCTGGGAAGACGAAATTTTTACAGGTCGTTGAGAAAAAATATTCATCGGGGGGAAAAGTCCGAAAACTCGAAAAAGTCGATCGGTTTTCGAGATATATCGATTCGAATTAACATTGGAGCCTTATGGGACTAAAACTTTTTCCTTTCATCGCCTACTTGCAAATGTCTTAGGAACATGAAATTTCACTGACAAAAACTAGATTTTTTGGCCGATTTTTTTATTTGAAAGTTTTCGCCATATTTTGATTATAAGTATTTTTTATAATTTTTTAAAATTTCCAATGCTTTTCTTATGGGCCTATCTTTGGATTTTTTTAAACCAACTTTTAACCGTTGTAGGAATAAGTCCTTAACGTATGACATACTAGATTTTTCGGTTGATTTTTTAGTGTCGTTTTATTTGCAATATTTTGATTTAAAGTATTTTTTTTAACTTTTTCAAATTTTCAATGCTTTTCTTATGGGCCGAATTTCGGAATTTTTTTCACCAATTTGCAATGATCGTAGGACAAGTTCACTTCAATGCAAGATACTAGATTTTTTATTCAATTTTTCGCCTATCTTCATGTATCCAAAAGACGAAAGAATTTCGACTTATTAACGATTACGTATTTCCATTGAAATTGCGACTCCTACAACGTTTGGTAACTTACAACACATCCGCCGTGAAGTTTGCATTCCCTCAACACACGATTTCAAATTTTTCCGAATTTTTTTTTACCACTTCACGACGTGGTACGGACACCAAATTCAGGTATTTGACGTCTTTCTCGTGCCCCTACGCGCCGCAACCAGGAGAACGCAGAATATTAAATTTTAACGGGTGACACCGTCGAAAAAGCATGCTTACACTACAGCTGCAGAGCCGAAATTTTTATCCAAGGTAAACGATGCCGCGTTATACAGAACAAGCACTTAAGGTCCCCCGAAAACCCCCTGTGACCCCCCCAAAAAAATAAAAATTACTTAATAAGTCGTATATTTGGTGTACCATTCATCCCAGTTGTATCGTTTATATTGATTCCGAATGGGAATTGTGTCGGCTATATTTACGCGTCATGTTCAATTATCCTGCCCCAATTACACACCCGCAATAAAACTTCAAAATTTTAAATGTACATTTCTTAACAAAATAGTAGAGGTATAAAAGGGCTTCCAGGACATGGACACCTAAAAGCGATTTTTTAAACCACTTCCCCATAAATAACGGCTACGAAATTCACACGAGTTATGCCTTATTATATCGCCTATGCACCGCTATTTGCAGAACACAGAATTGGTAATGTAAAAGTGAGTTATACGGGAAAATTCATTGTTGCCCTAAAGCTAGATCGCTGGAATTTTTATTGTAGGTAAACACACACCTTTTATGCAAAAAAACACCTCGAAATTTCACGTGGCTTCCTATAAGACCGGGGAAAAAATTCTTCTTTTTCTGTTAATAGCATGTTCTTCGGTGTTTTCGCATATTTTAGCAGTATTTCCCTTCTCCTATGACTCATCGCTAAGGAATTCATTTGGATGATTGTGACCGTTGTCGGTACACTCATAAAAAACCCTGGCAACCCCACGCACCGCCTTCGAAACATCGTCATAAGCTAAAATGCCACGATCACGGCTAGCATGCGTCTACATTCTGCCTCATTATCCCCCGGTAGCCTTTGTAAACGATGGGAGATAGCTGGTAGTACGCATTGCTCTGTGAGGAGTGAAAACCCTGGCGGCGAAGCTGCCCCCGCCCCAGGAACGACGGAGCCATTCCGAGGAGTCAGAGGCGCGGAAAACCTACGAGAACCCTCGGGCGGCAAATCCGCTCCAACAAGTGGAGCAGCCGAATGGGTGTCTTCCGAGGGGAGAGGGCGCCGATAACCCTTGGGCGGCGAAGCCGCCCAAAGACGAGGAACGGCGAATGCGTTCCGAGGAGTCGACGGTTCGGGGGGACACAGTAAACCTTGGGCGGCGAAGCCGCCCCATCACGCGGAAGGGCGATGCCGTTCCCAGGAGTCGACGCCTCGGGGGGACACGGGTAAACCTTGGGCGGCGAAGGCGCCCAATCACCAGGAAGCTTACGGGGGGAGGGCGCCGATAACCCTTGGGCGGCGAAGCCGCCCACAGACGATGATCGGCGAAACCGTTCCGAGGAGTCGACGGCTCGGGGGGACACAGTAAACCTAGGGCGGCGAAGCCGCCCTATCACGTGGAAGGGCGACGCCGTTCCCAGGAGTCGACGCCTCGGGGGAACACGAGTAAACCCTGGGCGGCGAACCCACCCCATTACGAGGAAGCTTACGAGGGAGGGCGCCGATAATCCTTGGGCGGCGAAGCCGCTCTCACGCGAGGAACGGCGCAGCCGTTCCAAGGAGGCGATGGCTCGGGGAAATAGGTAAACCCTGGGATGAAAGCCGCCCCATTACGACGAGATAACCCTTGAGCGGTGAAGCCGCCCACAGGCGAGGAACGGCGCAGCCGTTCCGAGCTGTCGAAGGCGCGGGGGAACACCGGTAAACCTTGGGCGGCGAAGCCGCCCCGCCACGAGGAAGGGCGATGCCGTTCCCAGGAGTCCACGCCTCGGGGGGACTCGGGAAACCCTTGGGCGGCGATGCCGCCCTAACACGATGAACGGCGAAGCCGTTCCGAGGTACTTGCTGGTGTCTGTTGGAGGGCTGCCTCAGAATATGGGCGGCGGAGCCGACCCACAACGAGAAACGGCGAAGCCGTTGCGAGGAGTCCCGGGTGGGACGGCGAGGAACGGCGCAGCCGTTCCGAGGTGTCGCAGTCTCGGGGGAACACCGGTAAACCTTTGGCGGTGAAGCCGCCCCGGCACGAGGAAGGACGATGCCGTTCCCAGGAGTCCACGCCTAGGGGGGACTCGGGTAACCCTTGTGCGGCGAAGCCGCCCTCACACGATGAACGGCGAAGCCGTTCCGAGGAACCAGCTGCTGTCTGTCGGAGGGCTGCCTAAATATATGGGCTGCGAAGACGACCCCTCGGCGAGGAACGGCGAAGCCGTTCCGAGTAGTCGCGGGGTGGACGGCGAAGCCGTCCGGCGTGTGCAGCCGGCGAAGCCGGATGCGCGGGGTTTTAGGGGGCGTAGCCCCCTAACGAGCGCGCGAAGCGCGGCGAGTCTCCATTATATACAGCGCTTCGGGTAACTGACTGACTGATGGATACAAATTCCCGACCACTTCTAGAAGTGCTGGAGAGCTGAAATTTGGCACGCGTGCGGGGAACCGGAAATGATTCGGAGGAAAAATCCGAAAACCGGAAGTTTCCGCCACGTGTCGTCGCTAGAACGACAAAATGGCCGAAATCGCGCTTTTTCCGGGGACCGTCTTCCGGTTTTTATTTTACTGCGCGCGAACCGTGCATGCCACACGGATCGGGAATGCATTTTTTGAAAGCTGGTAAATGTAGTAACGTAATTATATTATGTTATAAGTTTCATTTTAAGAAATTTGCTGCCAAAATGGCGTTCAAAAATTGGGTTTTCGAAAAATATTTCATAACTTCCGCTCCCCTAGTCGTAATTACAGGTGTAGGATATTGAAAATGATTATTATATATGCTCATAACATAGTCTACGAAATGTAGGTAACGTTTTTCTTTCATCGTCCTTGGTTACTGAGAAAAAAATAAAATATTCCGAAAATCACCGAAAATTACGATTTTCAAAAGATTAACACAAGGTTTTGTCAATTTTACCTCAACCGATTTCTTTCAAACTTTGTAGTTACATACAGCTATGCATTATTTTTCAGAAAACATAAACATTTTAATAATAATTTAATGGATTTAACCACGAAAAAATAAAAATGGCGGGCACTGCTAACATTTTTCAGGGACTGGTTTGCTTTTTATTGTATTACTTTCGAAATATGGATGTCATAGGGCACAATTCTTTTAGACATGACAGTAAATGAATGTGACCATATAGTACCGTCATCTTTTAACCCCCCAAAACCCCCTAAAAAATTAAAAGTAGCATATAAGTAGCCTTGTCGGGTACCTTTCGTCACAATTCCGCCGCTTTTCCAATCCTTACCATTCATCGCTACGGAATTGATGTGGACGATTGATGACCGCTGGCAGTAAAAACCTATAAACCCCCGGTAAACCCACATACACCCCCCCCCCCCAAAAAAAATTTTTTCAAATAAGTCTACTTTTTCGGTACTTTTCGTGACTATTCCACCGCCCCCAACGACTCATCCCCCCGAAATTTATGTGAATGGATGGTGACCGCCAGGAGTACACACATTTAAACCCCCGGTATCCCCCTGAAATCCCCCCCAAATGTAAAATGTGTCATTTAGTCTCCTATTTGGGATCTTCTCGCAAACATTACGCCACACTACCCGTCCCCTCTGAGCTCTAGATCCGGAATATTTGGTGAGGGCGAGCCACCGTAAACCATACGGGAAAAAATACCAGAACACCCCCGATTACCTCCTGGAACATCGCCGAAAAAAAAATAAAACAAATTTAAACTCGCCTTTCCGAATAGTTTTCGACACAATTTAACCGGTGCCCCTACCACTTATTAAAACCACCGATAACCCCGTGAAACCTCCCAAAAAATTTCTAATAAATAGCCTCTCCAGGGAAACGAATCGTAAGACCACTCTTCCGGTCCCCTAGGACTTATCGGCACGGAATTTATGAGAACTTTTAGTGACCACTGGTTTAACACAAGTATAAAACCCCCGGTATTCCGTAGGAACCCCCCGAAAAAAAAATGAAAACTTGTCATTAAGTCTTTTTTTATGGGTACTTGTCGCCACTATTACTCCGCATTGCACTACCCTTTACAATCATCGCTACGTGATCACTGTGGACGATTAGTGACCGCATGCATGACACATTAAAACCCCCGAATCCCCTTGGGCACCCCTCTCGGTGGAGAAGAGCATTAATGAGGACTAAGCGGAGCAGCCGCGGGGGGGCTCCTCGACCCCAAGGCGGCGAAGCCGCCCCACAACGATGAACGGCGAAGCCGTTCCGAGGAGTGACTGGCGTAGGCGAGGGGGAGCTTCAGTAACCCTCGGGCGGCGAAGCCGCCCTGCCGTTCAAGTGGCGCAGCCGCTGTAGACTCCACCCATCTCAACTCACACTCAACCCCTGGGCGGCGAAGTCGCCCTCCAGCGAGGAACGGCGAAGCCGTTTCGAGGAATGAGTGGGGCGCCTCCCTACCCCCTGGCCGGCGAAGCCGGCCCCTAGCTGACGTGAGATTATTCCAACTTTAAAAGTGTTCGAGCGACCACAAATGTAGACGGCGAAGCCGGAACCGGGGTTTTTAAGGGGCGGAGCCCCTTAACGAGCGCGCGGAGCGTGCGAGTCCTATCTATATACAGCCCTTGTGGTGACTGACTGACTGATGGATACAAATTCCCGAACACTTCTAGAAGTGCTGGAGAGCTGAAATTTGGCACGCGTGCGGGAAACCGGAAATGATCCGGAGAAAAAATCCGAAAACCGGAAGTTTCCGCCACGTGTCGTCACTAGGACGACAAAATGGCCGAAATCGGGCTTTTTTCGGGGACCATCTTTCGGTTTTTATTTTACTGCGCGCGAATTATGCGTGACACACGGGTCGTTAATGCCTTTTTTGAAAGCTGATGAACGTTGGCACGTAATCAAGTAAATTTATTAGTTTCCATTTGAGAAAATTGCAGCCAAAATGGCGTCCAAAAATTGATTTTTCGAATAAAATTTCATAACTTCCGCTCCATTCCAGTTAATTTAAAGTGTAGGGTAACTAAAATGATTATTATATATGCTTATAACATTGTCTACGAAATGTAGGCAACAATTTACTTTCGTCGTCCTTGGTTACTCAGAAAAAAAATAAAATATTTCGAAAATCACCGAAAATTACGATTTCCAAAAGATTAACACGAGATTTTGTCAACTCTAACCTTACCGATTTCTTTCAAACATTGTAGTTACATACAACTTTGCATTGTCTTTCAGAAAACATGAATGTTTAATAAATGATTCAACGCATTTAACTGCGAAAAAATAAAAATGGCGGGCGCTACTCACTTTTTTCGGGGACTGGTTTGCTTTTTATTGTATTACTCTCGAAATATGGATGTCATAGGGCTCACTTCTGTTAGATATGAAAGTAAATGAATGTGACCATATAGTATCGTCATCTTTAAACCCCCCGAAACCGCCTAAAAAATTAAAATTTGCACATAAGTAGCCTTTTCGGGTACTTTACGTCACGATTCCGCCGCTTTCCCAAGAATTACCACTCATCGCTACGGAATTAATGTGGACGATTGATGACCCCTGGCAGTACAAAGCTATAAATCCCCGGTAAACCCACATACACCCCCCAAAAAATAAAAAAATTCATAAAAGTCTCCTATTTGGGAACTTCTAGTAAACAATACGCCGCACTACCCGTACACTCTGAGCTCTAGATCCGGAATATTTTATGAGGGCGGGCCACCGCAAACCATACGGGAAAATATACCAGAAACTTCCGGAGGAAAAATCCGAAAACTAGAAGTTTCCGCCACGTGTCGTGGCTAGGACGACAAAATGGCCGAAATCGCGCCTTTTCCGGGGACGGTATTTCCGTTTTTATTTTACTGCGCGTGAACGGTGTGTGCCACGCGGATAGTTTATGTACGCTTTGAAAGCTGATGAATGTAGTCACGTAATTATGCAATGGATTTAGATAATTTTAAAGTAAATTGCTGCACAAATAGCGTCCGAAAATGCTTTTTCGAAACAAATTTCATAACTCCCTCTCCCATCGTCGTAATTGCAGGTGTAGGATACTGAAAATGGTTATTATATATGCTCATAAAATCGTCTACGATATATAGGTAATAATTTCTTTCGTCGTCCATGGTTTTCCAGAAAAAATAAAAACGTTCCCAAAATCACCGAAAATTACGATTTTCAAAAGATTGACACAAGATTTCTTCAATGTTTTCCCGACCGATGTCTTTTAAACTCCACAATTACATACATCTATGCATATGGTTTCCGAAAATATAAGAACTTAATAAATGTTGCAGTCGATATAACTGCGGAAAAATAAAAATGGCGGACAATACTAATTTTTTCCGGGAAGAGGTTTACTTTTTATTGTACTACTATCGAAATATGGATGCCATACGGGCAACTTCTCTTATACATGATAGTAAATGCATGTGACCATATGATAAGGCCATATTTAAGCCCCCTGAAAACCCTAAAAAATTAAAATTTGAATGTAAGTAGCCTTTTTGGGTACTTTTCATCACAATTCCACCGATTTTCTAGCCTTAACACTCATCGCTAAGGAATTGATATAGACAATTGATGACCCCTGGTAGTAAAAACCTATAAACCCCCGGTAAACCCACCTACAACCCCCAAAAAATAAAATTTTGTATATAAGTCTACTTTTTCGGTATTTTTCGTAACTTTCCACCGCTGGTTCTTACCCCAGCGACTCATCCCTACGGAATTCAAGTGAACGGATGGTGACCGCCAGGAGTACACACATATAAACCCCCGGTATCCCCCTGAAATCCCCCCAAATGTAAAATGTGCCATTAAGTCTCCTATTTGGGAACTTCTCGCAAGCATTACGCCGCACTACCCGTCCCCTCTGAGCTCTAGATCCGGAATATTTGATAAGGGCGGGCCACCGTAAATAAAACGGGAAAATATATCAGAAAACCTCCGATCACCTCCTGGAAGCTCGCCGAAAAAAAATTTAAAAAATGTTAAATGCGCTTTTCCGAGTAGTTTTCGTCACAATTTACTCTACTACTGTCTGGTGCCTCTACTACTTATTAAAACCCCCGATAACCCCGTGAAACCTCCCAGAAGATTTTTCTAATTAATCGCCTATCCGGGTAAAACAATCGTCAGAATTCTGCCACTGTTCCAGACCCCTAGGACTTATCCGCACGGAATTTATGAGAACGATTTGTGACCACTGGTTTTCACACGTATAAAACCCCCGGTATTCCGTTGGAACCCCCGCAAAAAATGAAAACTTGCCATTAAGTCTTCTTTTATGGGTACTTGTCGCCACCATTACGCCGCATTGCACTACCCTTTAAAATCATCGCCACATGATCACTGTGGACGATTGATGACCGCATGTATAACACATGAAAACCCCCGAATCCCCCTGGGCACCCTCTCGGTGGAGAGGACCATTTATGAGGACTACGTGGAGCAGCCGCGGGGGGCTCTTCATCCTCAAGGCGGCGAAGCCGCCCCACAACGAGGAACGGTGAAGTCGTTCCGAGGAGTAACTGGCGTAGGCGAGGGGGAGCTTCAGTAACCCTTGGGCGGCGAACTGACTGATGGATACAAATTCCCGACCACTTCTAGAAGTGCTTGAGAGCTAAAATTTGGCTGGCGTGCGGGGAACCCAAAATGATCCGGAGGAAAAATCCGAAAACCGGAAGTTTCCGCCACGTGTCGTCGCAAGGACGACAAAATGGCCGAAATCGCGCTTTTTCCGGGGACCGTATTTCGGTTTTTATTTTACTGCGCGCGAACCGTGCGTGCCACATGGATTGTCAATGCATTTTTTGAAAGCTGATAAATTTGCGCACGTAATTATGTAATGTTATCATTTTATAATTAAGCAATATGCTGCTAAAATGGCGTCCGAAAATTAGTTTTTAAAAAAATATTTCATAAGTTCCGGTCCCCTCGTCGTAATAATAGGTGTAGGATATTGAAAATGATTATTATATATGCTCATAACATCGTCTACGAAATGTAGGTAACAATTTTCTTTCGTCGTCCTTGGTTACTCAGAAACAAATTAAAATTTGCCAAAAATCACCAAAAAGTACCATTTCCAAAAGATTAACACAAGATTTCGTCCAGTTTTACACGACTGATTTCGTTCAGACTTAGTATTTACATAAAACTATGCATTTTGTTTCAGAAAAAGTAAACGTTTTTACAATATTGCCTTCGATAAACCAACAAAAAATTAAAAATGGTGGACACTTCCCATTTTTTCCCGGGAGTTCGTTTACTATTTATCGTTGTACAGGCGATAAATTTCCGTCACACGGACCGTTGTTATATATTATGAAAGCCAATAAATTTTGCCACCTACTTATGTAATTTTTGAAGTTAATGTCTAAGTTAAACGCTTTCAAAATGGCGTCCAAAAATCTATTTCTCGGAAAATGTTTAATATTTTCCACTGCCATCGGCCTAATTCTGTGAGTTGGACAACGAAAATGATTATTATATATTTTCATAACATCATCTACGAAATGTAGGTAACAATTTTCTTTCGTCGTCCTTGGTTACTCAGAAAAAAATTAAAATATTCCGAAAATCACCGAAAATTACGATTTCCAAATGATTAACATAGCATTTTGTCAATTTATACCTCACCGATTTCTTTCAAACTTTGTAGTTACATACATCTATGCATCATCTTTCTGAAATCATAAATATTAAATAAATGAATTGATCGATATAACCGCGAAAAAAAAATGGCGGGCACTAATAATTTTTTCCGGGGAGAGATTTACTTTTTAATGTTTTACTCTCGAAATATGGCTGTCATAGGGGCAACTTCTCTTAGATATGATAGTAAATAGATGTTACCATGTAACATAGTCATTTTTAAATCCCCTAAAAATCCCTAAAAAATTACAATTTGCATATTAGTAGCCTTTTCGGGTACTTTTCGTCACAATTCCGCCACATTTCCAAGCCTTACCACTTTTCGCTACGGAATGGATGTAGACAATTGATAACCCCTGGCTGTAAAAACCTATAAACCCCCGGTTAACCCACATTCACACCCCAAAAAAAAAATTAGCATACAATTCTACCATTTTGGGTACTTTTCGTGACTATTCCACCGCTGGTTCTTACCCAAACGACTCATCCCCACGGAATTTATGTGAACGGATGGTGACCGCCAGGAGTACACACACATAAACCCTCGGTATTCCCTGAAACCCCCCGAAATGTAAAATGTGCCATTAAGTCACCTATTTGGGAACTTCTCGCAAACATTACGCCGAACTACCCGTCCCCTCTGAGCCCTAGATCCAGAATTTTTCGTGAAGGCGGGCCACCGTAAACCATACGGGAAAAAATACCAGAAAACCCACGATCACCTCCTGGAACTTCGCCAAAAAAAAATTTTAATTTGCCTTTCCGAGTAGTTTTCGTCACAATTTAACCAGTGCCCCCACCACTTATTAAAACCCCCGATAACCCCGTGAAACCTCCCAAAACATTTCTAATAAATTGCCTCTCCGGGTAAAAGAATCGTCAGAATTCCGCCTCTATTTCGGACCCCTAGGACTTATCAGCACGCAATTTATGAGAACGATTTGTGACCACTGGTTTAACACAAGTATAAAACCCCCGGTATTCCGTTGGAATCCCCCGCAAAAATGAAATATTTCCCATTAAGTCTTCTTTTATGCGTACTTGTTGAACTTACTACGCCGCATTGCACTACACTTTACAATCATCGCTGCATAATCACTGTGGAAAATTGGTGACCGCATGTATAACACATTGAAACCCCGAATCCCCCTGGGCACCCCTCTCGGTGGAGAAGACCATTTATGAGGACTTAGCGGAGTAGCCGCGGGAGGCTCTTTATCCCCAAGGCGGCGAAGATATTCCGAGGAGTAACTGGCGTAGGCGAGCGGGAGCTTCAGTAACCCCCGGGGGGCGAAGCTGCCCCGATGTTCAAGCGGCGTAGCCGCTGTGGGCACCATCCACCCCTGGGCGGCTAAACCGCCCCTTAAACGAATAACGGTGAAAAAGTTCCGAAATGCCCTCGCCCTCTGGGCGGCTATGCCGACCCCAGACGAGGAACGGCGAGGCCGTTCCGAGTGTTAAGTGGGGCAGCCCCGGGGGGGCATACGCAACCCCTGGGCGGCGAAGCCGCCCCTCAACGACGAACGGCGAAGCCGTTCCGAGGAATGAGTAGGGCGCTTCCCTACCTCCTGGCCGGCGAAGCCGGCCCCTAGCCGAGGTGAGATTATTCGAATTAAAATTCTTCGAACGACCACAAATGTAGACGGCGAAGCCGGAACCGGGGTTTTAAGGGGCGGAGCCCCTTAACGAGCGCGCGCAGCGCAGCGAGTCTCTATTATATACAGCCCTTGAGGTAACTGACTCACTGATGGATACAAATTCCCGACCACTTCCAGAAGTGCTGGAGAGCTGAAATTTGGCACGCGTGCGGGGAATCCAAAATGATGCGGAGGAAAAATCCGAAAACCGGAAGTTTCCGCCACGTGTCGTCGCCAGGACGACAAAATGGCCGAAATCGGGCTTTTTCCGGGGACCGTCTTTCGGTTTTTATTTTACTGCGCGCGAACCGTTCGTGCCACATGGATGTTTAATGCATTTTTTGAAAGCTGATAAACGTGGGCACGTAAATATGTAATTTTGTTAGTTTCAAATCAAGAAAATTGCAGCCAAAATGGCGCCCAAAAATTGGTTTTTCGAAAATAATTTCATCCCTTCTGCTCCCCTGGACTTAATTTCAAGTGTATGATAACAAAAATGATTATTATATATGCTCACTTGATTTTCCATTTAACTTAGGCAGCAATTTTTTTTGTCACCATTGGCCGCCGAGGAAAAAATTAAAATATGCCGAAAATCGCCAAAAAGTACAATTTCCAAAAGATTAACACGACATTTCGTCCAGTTTTACACGACCGATATCGTTTAGACTTAGTATATGCATAAAAATATTCATTTTGTATTAGAAAATTTAAACATTTTTACAATTTTGCCATTGATAAACCAGCAAAAAATTAAAAATGGCGGACACTTCCCATTCTTTCCCGGGAGTCCGTTTACTATTTATCGTTATACAGGCGATACATTTCTGTCACACGAACCGTTGATGCATATTATGAAAGCCAATAAATGTTGCCTCCTATTTATGTAATTTTTTAAGTTAATTTCCAAGTTAAACGCTTTCAAAATGGCGTCCAAAAATTGATTTCTCGGAAAATATTTCATACTTTCCACTGCCGTCGGCCTTATTTTGTGAGTTGGGCAACGAAAATGATTATTATATATGTTCATTACATCCCCTACGAAATAAAGGCAACAATTTTCTTTCGTCGTTCTTGGTTACTCGGAAAAAAATTAAAATATTCCGAAAATCACCAAAAATTACGATTTCCAAAAGATGAACACAGGATTTGTCAACTTTTACCTCTCCGATTTCTTTGAAATTTAATAGTTAGATACACCTATGCATTATCTTTTAGAAAGCATAAATATTTAATAAATGATTTAATTAATATAACCGCGAAAAGATAGAAATGGCGGGCACTACTAATTTTTTCCGGGGAGAGATTTACTTTTTATTGTATTACTTTCGAAATATGGATGTCATAGGGGCAACTTCTCTTAGATATGATAGTAAATGAATGTGACCATATAATGTTGTCATCTTTAAACCCCCTGAAAACCCCTAAAAAATTAAAATTTGCATATATGTAGCCTTTTCGGGTCCTTTTCGTCAGAATTCCGCCGCATTTCCAAGCCTTACCACTCATCGCTACGGAATTGATGTAGACGATTGATGACCCCTGGCTGTACAAACCTATAAACCCCCGGTAAACCCACATACAACCCCCAAAAAATAAAATTTTTCATATAAGTCTACTTTTTTGGTACTTTCCGTGACTATTCCACCCTAACGACTAATCCCTACGGAATTTATGTGAACGGATGGTGACCGCCAGGAGTACACTCATATAAACCCCCGGTATCCCCCTGAAATCCCCCAAAAATGTAAAATGTGCCATTAAATCTCCTATTTGGGAACTTTTCGCAAAGATTACGCCGCACTACCCGTCCCCTCTGAGCTCTAGATCCAGAATGTTTGGTGAAGGCGGGCCACCGTAAACCATACGGGAAAAAATACCAGAAAACCCCCGATCACCTCCTGGAACCTCGCCGAAAAAAATTAAATATTTAAAGTCGCCATTCCGAATAGTTTTCGTCCCATTTTAGCCGGTGCCACTACTACTTATTAAAACCCCCGATAACCCCGTGAAACCTTTCAAAATATTTTTTTAATCCCCTCTCCAGGTAAAAGAATCGTCAGAATTCCGCCTCTATTTTAGACCCCTAGGACTTATCGGCACAGAATTTATGAGAACGATTTGTGACCATTGGTTTAACACCAGTATAAAACCGCCGGTATTCAGTTGAAACCCCCCGCAAAAAAATGAATAAGTTGCCATCAAGTCTTCATTTATGGGTACTTGTCACCACTATTACGCCGCATTGCCCTACCCTTTACAATCATCGCTACATAATCACTGGAGTATTGGTGACCGCGTGCATAACACATTAAAACCCCGAATCCCCCGGGGCACCCCTCTCGGTGGAGAAGACCATTTATGAGGACTAAGCGGAGCAACCGCGGGGGGCTCTTCATCCCCAAGGTGGCGAAACCGTTCCGAGGAGTAACTGGCGTAGGCGAGGGGGAGCTTCAGTAACCCCCGGGCGGCGAAGCCGCCCCGATGTTTGAAACGGCGCAGCCGCTGTGGGCTCCCTCCGCCCTTTGGCGGCGAAGCCGCCCCTTAATCGAATAACGGTGAAACAGTTCCGAAATGCCCTTGCCCTCTGGGCGGCTATGCAGACGCCAGACGATGAACGGCGAAGTACTTTTTGGGTAATTTTCGTGACTATTCCACCGCTGGTTCTTACCCCAACGACTCATCCCCACGGAGTTTATGTGAACGAATGGTGAGCGCCAGGAGTACACACATATAAACCCCCGGTATCCCCCTGAAATCCCATCCCTGAAATGCCATTAAGTCTACTATTTGAGAACTTCTCGCGAGCATTACACCGCACTACCCGTCCCCTCTGAGATCTTGATCCGGAATATTTGGTGAGGGCGAGCCAAAACTTATGAAACCTACTTGAACATCGCCGAAAAAAAATTTTAAGTCGCCTTTCTGAGTAGTTTTCGTCACAATTTAACCGATGCCCCTACCACTTATTAAAACCTCGGTAACCCCGTAAAACCTCCCAAAAACATTTCTATTAAATCGCCTCTCCAGGTAAAAGAATCGTCAGACCACTGTTCCGGACCCCTAGAACTTGTCGTCACAGAATTTATGAGAACGATTTGTGACCACTGGTTTGACACAAGTAAAAACCCCCGGTATTCCGGTGGGAACCTCCCGCAAAAAAATGAAAAACATGCAGTTAAGTCTTCTTTTATGGGTTCTTGTCGCTACTATTATTCCGCATTGCACTACCCTTTACAATCATCGCTACGTTATCACAGTGGACGATTGGTGACCGCATGCATAACACATTAAAACCCCCGAATCCCCCTGGGCACCCCTCTCGCTGGATAAGACCATTTATGAGGAATAAGCGGAGCAGCCGCGGGGGGGCTCCTCAACCCCATGGCGGCGAAGCCGCCCCACAACGAGGAACGGCGAAGCCGTTCCGAGGAGTAACTGGCGTAGGCGAGGGGGAGCTTCAATAACCACCGGGCGGCGAAGCCCCGACGTTCAAGCGGCGCAGCCACTGTGGGCTCCCCCCACCTCTTGGCAGCGAAGCCGCCCCTTAAACGAATAACGGTGAAACAGTTCCGAAATGCCCTCGCCCTCTGGACGGCTATGCCGACCCCAGACAAGGAACAGCGAAGCCATTACGAGGAAGGAGTGCGGCGCTTTCCTACCCCCTGGCCGGCGAAGCCGGCCCCTAGCTTAGGTGACATTATTCGAAATAAAATTCTTCGAACGACCACAAATGTAGACGGCGAAGCCGGAACCGGGGTTTTAAGGGGCGGAGCCCCTTAACGAGCGCGCGCAGCGCAGCGAGTCCTATCTATATACAGCCCTTGAGGTAACTGACTCACTGATGGATACAAATTCCCGACCACTTCCAGAAATGCTGGAGAGCTGAAATTTGGCACGCGTGCGGGGAATCCGAAATGATGCGGAGGAAAAATCCGAAAACCGGAAGTTTCCGCCACGTGTCGTCGCCAGGACGACAAAATGGCCGAAATCGGGCTTTTTCCGGGGACCGTCTTTCGGTTTTTATTTTACTGCGCGCGAACCGTTCGTGCCACATGGATGTTTAATGCATTTTTTGAAAGCTAATAAACGTGGACACGTAAATATGTAATTTTGTTAGTTTCAATTCAAGAAAATTGCAGCCAAAATGGCGCCCAAAAATTGGTTTTTCGAAAATAATTTCATCCCTTCTGCTCCCCTCGACTTAGTTTCCAGTGTATGATAACAAAAATGATTATTATATATGCTCACTTGATTCTCCATTTAACTTAGGCAGCAATTTTTTTGTCACCATTGGCTGCCGAGGAAAAAATTAAAATATGCCGAAAATCGCCAAAAAGTACAATTTCCAAAAGATTAACACGACATTTCGTCCAGTTTTACACGACCGATATCGTTTAGACTTAGTATATGCATAAAAATATTCATTTTGTATTAGAAAAGTTAAACATTTTTACAATTTTTCCATCGATTAACCAGCAAAAAATTAAAAATGGCGGACACTTCCCATTTTTTCCCGGGAGTCCGTTTACTATTTATCGTTATACAGGCGATACATTTCTGTCACACGAACCGTTGTAGCATATTATGAAAGCCAATAAATGTTGCCTCCTACTTATGTAATTTTTTAAGTTAATTTCCAAGTTAAACGCTTTCAAAATGGCGTCAAAAAATTGATTTCTCGGAAAATATTTCATACTTTCCACTGCCGTCGGCCTTATTTTGTGAGTTGGGCAACGAAAATGATTATATATATGTTCATTACATCCTCTACGAAATATAGGTAACAATTTTCTTTCGTCGTTCTTGGTTGCTCTGAAAAAAAGTAAAATATTCCGAAAATCACCAAAAATTACGATTTCCAAAAGATGAACACAGGATTTGTCAACTTTTACCTCTCCGATTTCTTTGAAATTTAATAGTTAGATACACCTATGCATTATCTTTTAGAAAGCATAAATATTGAATAAATGATTTAATTAATATAACCGCGAAAAGATAGAAATGGCGGGCACTACTAATTTTTTCCGGGGAGAGATTTACTTTTTATTGTATTACTTTCGAAATATGGATGTCATAGGGGCAACTTCTCTTAGATATGATAGTAAATGAATGTGACCATATAATGTTGTCATCCGTAAACCCCCTGAAAACCCCTAAAAAATTAAAATTTGCATATATGTATACTTTTCGGGTACTTTTCGTCAGAATTCCGCCGCATTTCCAAGCCTTACCACTCATCGCTACGGAATTGATGTAGACGATTGATGACCCCTGGCTGTACAAACCTATAAACCCCCGGTAAACCCACATACAACCCCCAAAAAATAAAATATTTCATATAAGTCTACTTTTTGGGTACTTTCCGTGACTATTCCACCCCAACGACTAATCCCTACGGAATTTATGTGAACGGATGGTGACCGCCAGGAGTACACTCATATAAACCCCCGGTATCCCCCTAAAATCCCCCTAAATGTAAAATGTGCCATTAAATCTCCTATTTGGGAACTTTTCGCAAAGATTACGCCGCACTACCCGTCCCCTCTGAGCTCTAGATCCAGAATGTTTGGTGAAGGCGGGCCACCGTAAACCATACGGGAAAAAATACCAGAAAACCCCCGATCACCTCCTGGAACCTCGCCGAAAAAAATAAAATTTTTAAAGTCGCCATTCCGAATAGTTTTTGTCCCATTTTAGCCGGTGCCACTACTACTTATTAAAACCCCCGATAACCCCGTGAAACCTTCCAAAATATTTTTTTAATCCCCTCTCCAGGTAAAAGAATCGTCAGAATTCCGCCTCTATTTTAGACCCCTAGGACTTATCGGCACAGAATTTATGAGAACGATTTGTGACCATTGGTTTAACACCAGTATAAAACCGCCGGTATTCAGTTGAAACCCCCCGCAAAAAAATGAAAAAGTTGCCATCAAGTCTTCATTTATGGGTACTTGTCACAACTATTACGCCGCATTGCCCTACCCTTTACAATCATCGCTACATAATCACTGGAGTATTGGTGACCGCGTGCATAACACATTAAAACCCCGAATCCCCCGGGGCAGCCCTCTCGGTGGAGAAGACCATTTATGAGGACTAAGCGGAGCAACCGCGGGGGGCTCTTCATCCCCAAGGCGGCGAAACCGTTCCGAGGAGTAACTGGCGTAGGCGAGGGGGAGCTTCAGTAACCCCCGGGCGGCGAAGCCGCCCCGATGTTTGAAACGGCGCAGCCGCTGTGGGCTCCCTCCGCCCTTTGTCGGCGAAGCCGCCCCTTGAACGAATAACGCTGAAACAGTTCCGAAATGCCCTTGCCCTCTGGGCGGCTATGCAGACGCCAGACGATGAACGGCGAAGTACTTTTTGGGTAATTTTCGTGACTATTCCACCGCTGGTTCTTACCCCAACGACTCATCCCCACGGAGTTTATGTGAACGAATGGTGAGCGCCAGGAGTACACACATATAAACCCCCGGTATCCCCCTGAAATCCCATCCCTGAAATGCCATTAAGTCTACTATTTGAGAACTTCTCGCGAGCATTACACCGCACTACCCGTCCCCTCTGAGATCTTGATCCGGAATATTTGGTGAGGGCGAGCCAAAACTTATGAAACCTACTTGAACATCGCCGAAAAAAAAAAATTAAGTCGCCTTTCCGAGTAGTTTTCGTCACAATTTAACCGATTACCCTACCACTTATTAAAACCTCGGTAACCCCGTAAAACCTCCCAAAAAAATTTCTAATAAATCGCCTCTCCAGGTAAAAGAATCGTCAGACCACTGTTCCGGACCCCTAGGACTTGTCGTCACAGAATTTATGAGAACGATTTGTGACCACTGGTTTGACAAAAGGAAAAACCCCCGGTATTCCGGTGGGAACCTCCCGCAAAAAAATGAAAAACATGCAGTTAAGTCTTCTTTTATGGGTTCTTGTCGCTACTATTATTCCGCATTGCACTACCCTTTACAATCATCGCTACGTTATCACAGAGGACGATTGGTGACCGCATGCATAACACATTAAAACCCCCGAATCCCCCTGGGCACCCCTCTCGCTGGATAAGACCATTTATGAGGAATAAGCGGAGCAGCCGCGGGGGGGCTCCTCAACCCCATGGCGGCGAAGCCGCCCCACAACGAGGAACGGCGAAGCCGTTCCGAGGAGTAACTGGCGTAGGCGAGGGGAAGCTTCAATAACCACCGGGCGGCGAAGCCCCGACGTTCAAGCGGCGCAGCCGCTGTGGGCTCCCCCCACCTCTTGGCAGCGAAGCCGCCCCTTAAACAAATAACGGTGAAACAGTTCAGAAATGCCCTCGCCCTCTGGACGGCTATGCCGACCCCAGACAAGGAACAGCGAAGCCGTTACGAGGAAGGAGTGCGGCGCTTTCCTACCCCCTGGCCGGCGAAGCCCCTAGCTTAGGTGACATTATTCGAAATAAAATTCTACGAACGACCACAAATGTAGACGGCGAAGCCGGATCCGGGGTTTTAAGGGGCGGAGCCCCTTAACGAGCGTGCGCAGCGCAGCGAGTCTATATTATATACAACCCGATGTGTGACAGATACCTCACGTACCACTCACTGATTCACGTATACAAATTCCCGACCACTTCCGGACGTGCTGGGAAGACGAAATTTTTACAGGTCGTTGAGAAAAAATATTCATCGGGGGGAAAAGTCCGAAAACTCGAAAAAGTCGATCGGTTTTCGAGATATATCGATTCGAATTAACATTGGAGCCTTATGGGACTAAAACTTTTTCCTTTCATCGCCTACTTGCAAATGTCTTAGGAACATGAAATTTCACTGACAAAAACTAGATTTTTTGGCCGATTTTTTTATTTGAAAGTTTTCGCCATATTTTGATTATAAGTATTTTTTATAATTTTTTAAAATTTCCAATGCTTTTCTTATGGGCCTATCTTTGGATTTTTTTAAACCAACTTTTAACCGTTGTAGGAATAAGTCCTTAACGTATGACATACTAGATTTTTCGGTTGATTTTTTAGTGTCGTTTTATTTGCAATATTTTGATTTAAAGTATTTTTTTTAACTTTTTCAAATTTTCAATGCTTTTCTTATGGGCCGAATTTCGGAATTTTTTTCACCAATTTGCAATGATCGTAGGACAAGTTCACTTCAATGCAAGATACTAGATTTTTTATTCAATTTTTCGCCTATCTTCATGTATCCAAAAGACGAAAGAATTTCGACTTATTAACGATTACGTATTTCCATTGAAATTGCGACTCCTACAACGTTTGCCGTTCCGAAGAATATGCCGGCGAAGCAGACCGTAGCGTAGAAGAGGGTTCGTTTTCCTCCCCTCCCCCCATTCCCGAACCCGGTAATTTTGGGAACGGAGCTTCCAATGGGTGTTTCTGCGAAGCCAGCAGAAAATCCGTCTGTGAATACATTTTATGGAAAAATATAATACGTTTCATTGCCCTTGACGTAGTTTCGTGGGTTGAATAATGAAAATGATTACTATATATACTGTCAATGTCATCAACTGATTTCTGGCAACAGATTGTTTTCATCGCCTCCTGTTAAAGAGATAAATGTTAAACAATGCCAAAAATCACATAATTTCGATTTATTAAAGATTCACAAAACATATATAGTACTTTCGGCGAACGAGTCCTTACGAAGGTGGCTACAACGGGTGCTACCATTTTCCCTGGACGGAAAATGGATGTTTAGGACTTAGTGCACAGAGCTTCGACGCATAACGAGGCCATTACGAAGATTGCGACGCCGAAGACGATCGTGGCGTAGCCGAGGGTTCGTTTTCGTTCACCATTTGCGGTCAGATGATTGGAATAAAAAATTCTCTAGACACAAAAAAATAGACGGCGAAGCCGGATCCGGGGGTTCTAAGGGGGCGGAGCCCCCTAGCGAGCTACAGCGAGTCTATATTATATACATCTATAATATATACAACCCGATGTGTGACAGATAGCACACTCACTGATTCACGTATACAAATTCCCGACCACTTCCGGACGTGCTGGGAAGACGAAATTTTTACACGTCGTGGAGAAAAAATTCTCATCGGGGGGAAAAGTCCGAAAACTCGAAAAAGTCGATCGGTTTTCGAGATATATCGATCCGAATTAACATTGGAGCCTTATGGGACTAAAACATATTCCATTATTTGCCTACTTAAAAAGGTCACGGGAACATGAAATTTCACTGACGGAAACTAGATTTTTTGGCCGATTTTTTGATGCGAAACATTTTGCCATATTTTGTTTATAAGTATTTTTTATAATTTTTTTAAATTTCCAATGCTTTTCTTATGGGCCTATCTTTGGATTTTTTTAAAACCAACTTATAATCGTTGTAGGAATAAGTCCCTAACGTATGAGACACTAGATTTTTTGGTTGATTTTTTGGTGTGGTCGCCTTTGCAATTTTTTGTTTAAAAGTATTTTTTTTAACAATTTAAAATTTCCAATGCTTTTCTTAGGGGCTCACTTTGGGAATTTTTTTGACCAATTTGCAATAATCGTAGGACCAATTCAATTTAATGCCAGATACTAGATTTTTTTCTTAATTTTTTGGGAATATGCTTATATCCATAGATTCAACGAATTTCGAGTAATTAACGATTATGTATTTCAATTGCATTTGCGACTCCTACAACGTTTGGTAACTTACAACACATCCGCCGTGAAGTTTGCATTCCCTCAACACACGATTTTAACTTTTTCGGAATTTTTTTTTGCCACTTCCAGACGTCGCACGGACACCAAATTAACGTGAGTGACGTCTTTTTGGTGCCCCTACGTGCCGCTACCCGGAAAACGCAGAATATTGAATGTAAACGGGTGACACCGTCGAAAAACCATGCTTACACTACAGCTAAAGAGCCGAATTTTTATCGAAGGTAAACGATGCCGCGTTATACGGGACAAGCACAAAATGTCCCCCGATAACCCCCTGGGACCCCCCCAAAAAAATAAAAATTATTTAATAAGTGGTATATTTCTTGTACCATTCATCCCAGTTGTATCGTTTTTATTGATTCCGAATGGGAATTGTGTCGAGTATATTTACCCGTCATGTTCAATTATCCTGCCCCAATTACACACCCGCAATAAAACTTCAAATTTTTAAATGTACATTTCTTAACAAAATAGTAGAGTAATAAAAGGGGTTCCAGGACAAGGACACCTAAATCCGATTTCTTTAACCACTTCCCCATAAGGTACGGCTACGAAATTCACATTAGTTATGCCTTATTACAGCGCCTATGCACCGCTATGTGGAGAACATAGAATTGGTAATCTAAATGTGAGTAATACGAGAAAATTCATTGTTCCCCTACAGTTAGATCGCTGGAATTTTTACTGTAGGTAGACAAAGACCTTTTATGCAAGAAAACCCCTCGATATTTCACGTGGCTTCCAAGAAGACCAGGGAAAAAATTATTTTTTTTCTGTAAATAGCATGTTCTTCGGTGTTTTCGCATATTTTAGCAGTAATTCCCTTCTCCTATGACTCATCGCTAAGGAATTTATTTCGATGATTGTGACCGCTGCCAGTACACTCAAGAAAAACCTGTTAACCCCCGGACCGCCTTCAAAACATCGTCATAAGCTAAAATGCCACAATCACGGCTAGCATGCGTCAAGATTCTGCCACTATATCCCCCGGTAGCATTTGTAAACGATGGGGGATAGCTGGTAGTACGCATTGCTCTGTGAGGAGTGAAAACCCTAGCGGCGAAGCTGCCCCCGCCCCAGGAACGACGGAGCCATTCCGAGGAGTCAGAGGCGCGGAAAACATCCGAGAACCCTCGGGCGGCAAATCCGCTCCAACACGTGGTGCAGCCGAATGGGTGTCTTACGAGGGGGGAGGGCGCCGATAACCCTTGGGCGGCAAAGCCGCCCACAGGCGAGGAACGGCGAAGCCGTTCCGAGGAATCGACGTCACGGGGGGACACATGTAAACCTTGGGCGGCGAAGCCGCCCCATCACCAGGAAGCTTACGGGGGGAAGGCGCCGATAACCCTTGGGCGGCAAAGCCGCCCACAGACGAGGAACGGCGAAGCCGTTCCGAGGAGTCGACGGCTCGGGGGGACACAGTAAACCTTGGGCGGCGAAGCCGCCCAGAGGCAAGGACCGGCGAAACCGTTCCGAGGAGTCGACGTCCCGGGGGGACATATGTTAATTTGGGCGGCGAAGCCGCCCCATCACCAGAGAGCTTACGGGGGGAGGGCGCCGATAACCCTTGGGCGGCGAAGCCGCCCACAGACGAGGAACGGCGAAGCCGTTCCGAGGAGTCGACGGCTCGGGGGGACCCAGGTGAACCTTGGGCGGCGAAGCCGCCCCAACACGAGGAAGGGCGATGCCGTTCCCAGGAGTCGACCCCTCGGTTGGACTCGGGTGACCCTTGGGCGGCGAAGCCGCCCTCCCACGATGAAAGGCGAAGCCGTTCCGAGGAACTAGCGGGTCTCCGTCAGAGGGCTACCTCGATATCTGGGCGGCGAAGCCGACACCGGACGAGGAACGGCGAAGCCGTTCCGAGGAGTCGCGGGCGGGACGGCGAAGCCGTCCGGCGGGGGCAGCCGGCGAAGCCGGATGCGGGGGGTTTTAGGGGGCGTAGCCCCCTAACGAGCGCGCGCAGCGCGGCGAGTCTCTTATATATACAGCCGGATGTGTGACATACTCACTCACTCATGGATACAAATTCACAGCCAAAACTGTGATAGATGTGGACATTTGACTTATTGGACGTAAAAGTAAAAAAAAATTCATCGGGAGGAAAAATCTGAAAACTCGAAAAAGTCGATTAGTTTTCGAGATATATCGACTTGAATTAACATGGGAGCCTTATGGGACTAAAACTTTTTTGCTTTTATTTCGTACTTTGAAACGTGGTAGGAACATGATATTCAATGGACATAAACTAGATTTTTTTATTGATTTTTTGGTATGGTTGTCATAACGGTGTATTTATATTTACTATTTTTTATCATTTTTTTTTTAATTTCCAATGCTTTTCTTACGGGACTAACTTTGGAATTTTTTTTGACCAATTTGCAATAATCGTAGGACAAATTCCTTGAAACGCAAGATACTAGATTTTTTGCTTGATTTTTCGGCTATCTTGGAATATTCACAAGTCGAAAGAATTCCGAGGAATAAACGATTTTCGATTTTCCATTGTCGAGGAGACGAATATTAAATTTCGGATTTCGGCTTTGAGACTTCGGCATATGAAAATTTGGAATCTCCGTGAAAACCCTTAGAGGGTACTCCGTACCCTCACGCCCTACCCTTTTTTTCCGATAACCCTCTTGGTTAATTCATAATAAAATTCCGAAAAATATCCTGCACGTGAGAAAATCATTGTCGCCATTATTTTGTGAAGCACACGATCTTGAATAACTTGGCAACCGTTCAAGTTAGAGGAATGAATTTTCAGGGTAATACTATTATCAAAAAAGACAACTTTTGAAATGATAACCATTCCACTCGATCGATTCATGTGAGAGTTATATCGATACCAATCTCCTTGGATACGCTTTATTCGCTAATAACTTTCTCGTTATTCAAAGTATGAATACGAAATTCAAATGTAATACTAAAGTTGACGTGCTTAATCTGCCAAAAGTTAAATCAAGCGGATCGAATAATTAGAAGCGAAGTTATAATCGATCCAATGGTGCATTCGATATATGTCTTTTTCAGACTTGTTTACATAGTTACGGGGATAAAATATTTAATTATTTGCTTGGACAGCAACGTACTATACGTACATGTAAAATATTTTGTTGAGTAATGATTCCTTTGGAAGATATATCGAAATGAAATAATTTCGATAGGTCTAATTTTCTCCTTTGTTATTGACCGTAGATGTCCGAAATTTTTAGGATGGTACGTGATTGGTGATATAAGATTTCTGTTATATTTTGGTCTCCATGGCAACCAAAGTTTCAACTTTATGCCGAAATATATTTTCAATGTAAAGTAAATGGGGATATATCTAAATCGTTTTATACAAGTTTCCTCACAAGCACACGATCTTGAATAACTTGGCAACCGTTCAAGTTAGATGAATGAAATTTTTAATTATTCGCTTATACAGCCACGTTCTATACTCACAAGTGAAATATTTCGATGAGTAATGATTCATAATGAAGATATATCGAAATAAAATAATATCGATAGGTCTCATTTTATCCTTTGTTATTGGGCGTGCCATTTTGAAATTTTTATGATAGAACGTGAATTGTGATATAAGATTTCTGTTATCTTTTTCCAATATCTAAGCCACAAACAGACGTATTTTGGTCCTTTTTATTGACATAGCGAATGCCAATCTAATTAGAAATTGAACCCATATGTATTCAATTGGCACATCTGTCGGAATAATAGGGATTCGTGGTAGTAAAAAATCTCCTTGGAACTTCCAGGAAATCATGAGCCCAAGAAGGTCAATAAGAAACCAATCAAGTCTTCTTTACTGGAAAATTTCATATCTCCCTATCCCCGCGACGTAATATCAGGTTTAGGATAACGAATATTTGCATTTATATATGCTCATAATGAACGACTGATGACCGCTAGCAGTACACCCATATAAACCCCAGGCATCCCCCTGAAACCCCTAAAAAATGTTAAATGTGATATTTACTCTCCTTTTTAGGACATTCTGGCCGACATTACGCCGCATTGCCCGTCCCCTCACAGTTCTAGATATGGAATATTTGCTAACAGCGGGCCACTGTAAACCATGCGGGAAAAAAAACCTGAAAACACTCGATCACCTCCGGGACCTTCCAGAAAAATAAAATTTATTAAGTTCTCCTTTCCGGGTAGTTTTCGTCACCATTCAGGCCGTGTTCCTGAAACCTTCGAGTTATTAGAACCCACGATAACCCCGTGAAACTTCCCAAAAAGATTATTTTCTGAAAGCTCGCCTATTTCGGTATTTATCGTCAGAATTCCCCCACTGTTCCAGATCCCTACGACTTATCGGCACGGAATATATGAGAACGATTGGTGACCACTGGTTGATCACAAATATAAAACGGTATTCCGTTGAAACCCAACATAAAAATGAAATTTGCAATTAGGTCTTCTTTTATGTGTACTTATCAACGACATTACGCTGCATAGCTCTACCCTTTCCAATAATCACTACAGAATAAATGTGGACTGCTGTACCTAATACTATTTTATGCATATTAAGTGCAGTATACCACTGCCAAGGAGTGCCACCGATCAGAGGCGCAGCGAGGTGGTTTTGGGGGATAACATCCCCCACCCCGGAGCTCACAGAAATGTTTAAGTTTAATCTATTTTACTTAATTGGATTAATATTGCTGATAGAATAGCGTGACAAATAAGAAACTATCCCTCGGAAGGGCGTAAAAATCGCCAATTCGAACCATTTATCTTAATTTTTTCCGGCGGAGGCGGCCGGAAGGCCTACGCACCTCCCGCTAACCCTGCATGTATGCAATACCACCAAGCCCCCCAGCATAAACTGTGCCTGAAACCCCCCCTAGCCTTAATTCCTAGCTACCCCCTGCCATAAATCATGCGATTAATAAATATGATGAATCTCGGCAAATGAAAGATTAGATCGAAAGATATGCTGAACAAGGAAAGATATGAATGCAACTATGTACTGTTTTCAATATATTCTCCTAATATATACTTCAGAGATCTTAGGGGAGTTTTAATAATTCAATTAAAATAAAAGAGCTAAATAACACACTGAATTCAATGCAATGTGCACTCTATTGTTGTCCCGTCCCGAATAACTGTTTATTTATGTAACGCCTTACTTCATAGCAACAATGCAAAACTGCCAATCTGGAAAGCGTCAGCGGTGCTGAGAGGTACCCTCCGTGCACTCACGCGTAGGAGTTAGGGACGACTGTTTGGGGTACAGGAATTTCGTGAGAGTGAACCGATTATCAATGAAGACACATGAAATGTATGGAGCTCTCCGCTGACTCTACCTCTACTCTCAGGCAAGCGCTCGATTTTTACCATGGAGTGGAAGTGAAAGCGGTTTTGAAGTAGCGATATAACTTTTCGAGGGGAGTTTAAATGACTTATTCAAATTAAGTAGTTAAATAACACACTGATTTCAATGCTATATGCATTCTATTTATTTTTCCAACCGGAATAACTGCGTATTTATTGCACGCATTACTACATAACAGAAAGTCCAAACGACCAATTTGGACCACAATAATCCGCGTTACGGTGATGAAAATGATTTTGAATTGAAATTGTTATTGTTAATGTTGTAGATAAAAAAGCCCTCCTGGTTGTCGCACCCTTGTATATTGCTTTGCTTTCCTGGTACAATATCCCGCGCAGCAGTGGTGATTGTGGTTTTGAATGTAAACTTATTTGAAAAATGTTTATGAAAAAATCTTCAGTGAGTGGTTGCGGGTTTGGTCTAACTAACACTGCTCTTTCAGATATGTATATGTTTTGGAATTTAAATTTTTATGGATAATGATAGAGACAACAATGCCGAACAACCATAGTGGACCACAATATTTCAAATTACGGTTATGAAAATGGTTTTGAATTAAAATTTTTAAGGTTTAAATTTCTGTCTGGATTTTTCGCGTTCCTATTGCCACCTCTCACCTGAATATAGTCGAAGTAATTAACGATCAAAGTGTGCATTCCATAGATTCCTTCAGATTTATTTACATTGCGATTGCCAATTTAATCAGAAAATGAACCCGTGTTTATTCAATTGGCACATCTGTCGGAATAATATGGATTCGTGGTAGTAGTAGGTCCAAGTCCAAGTATTTTTCTCGTTATTGTTTTCCGCAGTTCCCAGCTTTGCAGCTGTCTCCGGGGCGTTTCGTTTAGTTATGTTGCAGGCAGATTAGTTGATCACGTTTTACAGATTAAAAGAGTCATGGCATAATAGGGTAGTTTCCTTCATCAAAGAAAACGAAAGGCATTGATTGCGATTCGTTACCCACCATTAGTGTATTCATAATACACAAATTATTTGGTTTTTTAAATACCGGTTTAGACGAATGGCAAGGGTCAAATTTTATCCTCATTTGAAAAAGGCCAGATTGGCGCCCATACGATTCCACTCCGCATGACGTCACAGGGACCTAGTTTCTACACGAGAGGATAGGAGTTATACATCGTCTGAGGTTACCAATGCATGCATGAGGCACAGAGCTCAGGGAAACATGTCTTAATAAACACTTATTGAAACTGGCTAAGGTCGGAAAGTTTTCCTCGTTTGATAAGGTATTAATAAACCTTTTTTAAGCCAAGCGCTACCATCCAGCAAGGTACTCGGCTATCCGCTAGCATCCTGCGACGTATCAGCGCTAAGTCTCGCCTCAAGGTCACCTCACCGGGTGGGAGGGGGAACCAGAAATACGACGTACGGAGATATTTCCCGGCATTCATACTTAAGCGTCGCGTTTTCGCGCGCTTGAAAATTTTCACTTTTCATTTAATCGCGAAAAATAGATGTTGTCATTTAAAAATCTAAAAGCGTGAAATACGTACTCCAGGAGTAATAAACTTTCGATTAAAGCAATAAAAAAATAATAGGAAACCACCCTATTATACTGGTTAGGGAATAAGGGGATAGGGATATGGGAAGGGTTGAGGGCACATTTGGGGAGGCAGTGTTTTGGTTTCAGCGGAGGTTCGTAGTCCCAAAGATTTTTTAACAGTGCATTATTTGTTTTATCAAATGTAAGGGAAAAGTTTTCTAGAGCAGATTTTAGTTTCGCTAAAAAGTGGTAGTAATACATCTCCTTGGAACATGCCATTTATAATTTAGTGTGATAGAAAGATATTTCAAACGGCATAAACAATATTGACGGTCGTCAAGGGGACAGTAAGCGAAACACGATAAAATTGAGCATTTATTGGATGTTTATTTCTAAATTAAGTGTAAATCAGATAGAAAAGGAAATGGTACTGCAGGAATAAGAAAGTGCAATTCTTTTTCTTTCAAATGACATGTGGCTTAGTTTAATGTGACCATTATCACTAAATTTAATATGCAAAAACAAATACGTTTGTAGGCATTTAAAATTTAATTTACATGTTTTTCTTATGGAATTGACTCATGGGACATTACCTGCCCGAATTTTTTCTCAATTAGTGCGATGAAGTGTACGGTATTTATAGTAAATCCATCCTTAGCCTACACAAACAAACTGAGTGGTTACCATGTGATAAAACGTGTAACGTAAAATTGTGTGTATGTGAAAAACAAAGTTTTCCAATATTTGGAACATGCCATTTATAATTTAGTGTGATATAAAGATGATTAAAACGGCATAAACAGTATTGATGGTCGTCAAGGGGACAGTAAGCAAAAAACACTCAAATTGAACCTTGTTTGGATATTTATTTATAAATTCAGTGTAAATAAGGTATAAAACGAAATGGAACTGCAGGAATAAGAAAGTGCAATTCTTTTTCTTTCAAATGATACGTGGCTTGACTTAATGAGACCATTATCAGTAATCATAATACCGAAAAGCAAAGACGTCTGCAGGCAATAAACATTAAATTTACATTTATTTCTTATTTAAATGACTCATGGCACATTCCAGGGATTCGTGAGCGCAAGAAGGTCAATGAGAAACCAATGAACACCTCTTTACTGGAAAACTTTCATAACTCCTAATCCCCGTGACGTAATATCAGGTGTAGGATAACGAAAATGATATTTATATATGCTCATAACATGTTATACGAATAGAAGTTAAGTTTCTTTCAACGTCCTTGATTACTCAGAAAAAGTTAAAATATGGAAAAAAAAGTGTGGACACTACTCATTTGTTTCCCGCGACTGTCTCACTTTTTACTGTATTACTCTCAAAATATGGATGTCAAAGGGGTGACCTCAGATATGATAGTAAATAAATGGGACCATATAATATTGTCATCTTCAAACCCGCTGAAACACCCTCAAAAATTAAATCATGCATATAAGTCTCCTTTTCGGGTACTTATCGTCACTATTCCGCAGCTTTTCCAACCCCTACCACTCATCGCCACGGAAATGATGTTCACGATTGGTGACCACTGCCAGTGGAAACCTATTAATCCCAATACACCTCCAAAAAAATTGAATTTTGTATTTGGAAGTCTACTTTTTGGGTACTTTTTGTCACAATTCCACCGCTGATCCCTACCCCCACGACTCATCCGTACGAAATTCATGTGAACGACTAGTGACAACTAGCAGTACACCCATATAAACCCCAGGCATCCCCCTGAAACCCCTCAAAAATGTAATATGTGACATTAACTCTCCATTTTGGGACTTTCTGGCCGATATAACGCCGTACTGCCCGTCCCCTCATAGCCCTAGATATGGAATATTTGCTAATGGCGGGCCACCGTAAACCATACGGGATAAAACCTGAAAACCCCCGATCACATTCTGGAACCTCACAGAAAAATAAAATTTTTTAAAGTCGCCTTTCCGGGGAGTTTTCGTCACCATTCAGCCCGTGTTCCCCAACCCTATGAGTTATTAAAACCCCCGACAACCCCTTGAAACTTCCCAAAATATTAGGTCCCCCTGAAAGGTCTCCTATTTGGGTATTTATCGTCAGAATTCAGCCACTGTTCCGGATCCCTACGACTATCGGCACGGATTTAATGAGATCAATTTGTGACCCCTGATTGAACACAAATATGACACACAGTATTTTTTTGAAACCTCCCCAATTACACAAACCTAAAAATTGAAATTTGTCATTAGGTTTTCTTTTAGGGGTACTGGTCGCCGCAATTACGTCGCATTGCCCTACCCTTTTCAATCACCACTACAGAATCAATGTGGATTATCGTTGACCTCATGAATCACACACATTAAAACCCCTGCATCCAACTGGAGCCCCCCTCGAAGGAGGAGACCCGTAATGGGGGCTAAGTGGAGCAGCAGCGGGGGGGGCTCCTCACCACCGAGGCGGCGAAGCCGCCCTTCAATTAACTGGCGAAGCTAGGGGGCGTAAGTAACCCTTTGGCGGCGATGCCGCCCTTTACTCGAAACGGTAAAGCCGACCCAAGGAACAAGCGGCGCAGCCGTTTGTGGCTTCCTCCACCCCCTTTTCAGTTCTGAACTATTCTGAACTGTCACTGCCATCTAGGCGGCAAAGCCAACCCCTGTAGAGGAATGGCAAAGTCGATGCATCTCCGAGGACTGAGGGGAGTACCCCTGGGGGGGCATACTCTTCCCCTGGGCGGAGAAGCCACCGCTTAACGAGGAACGGCAAAGCTATTCCGAAGAATGAGAGCGGCAGCCGCGGTAGGACTCCCTTAATCGTGGCGCGTGGCGCCCCCAACAAGGAATGACCACGCTGTGTTGAGGTCTGTGTATTGTAGCTCTAGGGGACTCCCTTGTCCCTGGGCGGCGAAGCTATCCCTGAAACGAGGATCGGCGAAGCCGCGGTACAACCGCGGGTAGCGACTCTCCCCTCCCACCGACCGCGGCAGGGAACGGCGAAGCGGCTCGGGGAGGCGACCGACCAAGCTGGCCGCGAAGTGGGTTCGAGCCCTAGAGTCCCCGGAGACTTAGTGGGCAGACGTTCGATGAACAGCAAAGCTGTTACGAGGAGTTAACCGGGAATGGCGGTCGTGACGCATCCAAGGGTCCGCTTCCCTCCCCTCTGTACAAGCACTTCGCGGTCAGATTACTCTTATAAAATTCTTCAAACACCCACAAAATTAGACGGCGACGGCCGTTACGAGGACTAACTGGCGTAGGCGCGGGGGCGTCAGAAACCCTCGGGTGGCAGAGCCGCCCTTTACTATAAACTGTGAAGCCGCCCATTGAACTTTCAGGCTTCTAACACCCCTGGGCGGTGAAGCCGCACCTTAACGAATAACGGCGAAACAGTTACGAGTTTGAAGCGGGGTACCCCCGGGGGGCACACTTAACCCCTGGGCGACAAAGCCGCCTCTCAACGAGGAACTACGACGCCGTCCCGAGGAATGAGCGTGGCACCCGCGGTAAGACTCCTTTATCTCTGGGCGGCGTGGTGCAGCCTACGAGGAACGGCGACGCCGTCCAGAGGTCTGAGCAGCGCAGCTTCGGGGGATTCCCTTGCCCATGGGCGGCGATGCTATCTCTGAAACGAGGATGGGCGTAGCCGCGGTTAGTGATTCTTCCCTCCGACCGTCCGCGGCAGGGAACGGCGAAGCGGTCGAGGGGGGCGGCGAACCAAGGTGGTCGCAAAGGGGCTTGTAGGGGTTCGAGCCCTTTTGCCCCGGAGGGCTTTGTGGACAGCGGTAGGAGGATGGGCGATGACGTTCCGAAGACTTTGCCGACGATGCTGGTGGTGGAGCAGCCAAGGGTCCGCTTCTTCACCCCCTGGCCCGCAAAGCCGGCCCATATCACTTTTTGGTCAGAATTTTCTAATAGAAATTCTTTGGACAACCACATTCTAAGACAGCGAAGCCGAATCAGGGGATTCTAAGTTAAAGATGGAAGCTGACCTTACGACCGATTTCTTATGAAGTTTGCATTTACAAAAAATTATGCATTCCATTTCGGAAAAAAGTGAACTTGGCCGCGGGGTCCTCCCATCCCCTCTGGTCACTGGAAATTTAAGAGCGGAGCTTCTAGGAACGGCGAAGCCGTTACGTGGAGTTCACTGGCGACGACGAACGTGGCGGGTGCTATCTTTCCCATTGGCCGCTGAAGCCGACACCTAGAACTATAGGGACTGAGCTACGAGGAACATCAAACCGTTCCGAGGAATGTGCTGGAGAAGGTGAGTGCGGTGTGCGCTATCCTTCCTCACTAGACGGCGAAGACGGCCCCGTGGACTTTGTGCACAAAGCTTCGAGGAACGACAAAGCCGTTCCGAAGAATATGCCGGCGAAGCAGACCGTAGCGTAGAAGAGGGTTCGTTTTCCTCCCCTCCCCCCATTCCCGAACCCGGTAATTTTGGGAACGGAGCTTCCAATGGGTGTTTCTGCGAAGCCAGCAGAAAATCCGTCTGTGAATACATTTTATGGAAAAATATAATACGTTTCATTGCCCTTGACGTAGTTTCGTGGGTTGAATAATGAAAATGATTACTATATATACTGTCAATGTCATCAACTGATTTCTGGCAACAGATTGTTTTCATCGCCTCCTGTTAAAGAGATAAATGTTAAACAATGCCAAAAATCACATAATTTCGATTTATTAAAGATTCACAAAACATATATAGTACTTTCGGCGAACGAGTCCTTACGAAGGTGGCTACAACGGGTGCTACCATTTTCCCTGGACGGAAAATGGATGTTTAGGACTTAGTGCACAGAGCTTCGACGCATAACGAGGCCATTACGAAGATTGCGACGCCGAAGACGATCGTGGCGTAGCCGAGGGTTCGTTTTCGTTCACCATTTGCGGTCAGATGATTGGAATAAAAAATTCTCTAGACACAAAAAAATAGACGGCGAAGCCGGATCCGGGGGTTCTAAGGGGGCGGAGCCCCCTAGCGAGCTACAGCGAGTCTATATTATATACATCTATAATATATACAACCCGATGTGTGACAGATAGCACACTCACTGATTCACGTATACAAATTCCCGACCACTTCCGGACGTGCTGGGAAGACGAAATTTTTACACGTCGTGGAGAAAAAATTCTCATCGGGGGGAAAAGTCCGAAAACTCGAAAAAGTCGATCGGTTTTCGAGATATATCGATCCGAATTAACATTGGAGCCTTATGGGACTAAAACATATTCCATTATTTGCCTACTTAAAAAGGTCACGGGAACATGAAATTTCACTGACGGAAACTAGATTTTTTGGCCGATTTTTTGATGCGAAACATTTTGCCATATTTTGTTTATAAGTATTTTTTATAATTTTTTTAAATTTCCAATGCTTTTCTTATGGGCCTATCTTTGGATTTTTTTAAAACCAACTTATAATCGTTGTAGGAATAAGTCCCTAACGTATGAGACACTAGATTTTTTGGTTGATTTTTTGGTGTGGTCGCCTTTGCAATTTTTTGTTTAAAAGTATTTTTTTTAACAATTTAAAATTTCCAATGCTTTTCTTAGGGGCTCACTTTGGGAATTTTTTTGACCAATTTGCAATAATCGTAGGACCAATTCAATTTAATGCCAGATACTAGATTTTTTTCTTAATTTTTTGGGAATATGCTTATATCCATAGATTCAACGAATTTCGAGTAATTAACGATTATGTATTTCAATTGCATTTGCGACTCCTACAACGTTTGGTAACTTACAACACATCCGCCGTGAAGTTTGCATTCCCTCAACACACGATTTTAACTTTTTCGGAATTTTTTTTTGCCACTTCCAGACGTCGCACGGACACCAAATTAACGTGAGTGACGTCTTTTTGGTGCCCCTACGTGCCGCTACCCGGAAAACGCAGAATATTGAATGTAAACGGGTGACACCGTCGAAAAACCATGCTTACACTACAGCTAAAGAGCCGAAATTTTTATCGAAGGTAAACGATGCCGCGTTATACGGGACAAGCACAAAATGTCCCCCGATAACCCCCTGGGACCCCCCCAAAAAAATAAAAATTATTTAATAAGTGGTATATTTCTTGTACCATTCATCCCAGTTGTATCGTTTTTATTGATTCCGAATGGGAATTGTGTCGAGTATATTTACCCGTCATGTTCAATTATCCTGCCCCAATTACACACCCGCAATAAAACTTCAAATTTTTAAATGTACATTTCTTAACAAAATAGTAGAGTAATAAAAGGGGTTCCAGGACAAGGACACCTAAATCCGATTTCTTTAACCACTTCCCCATAAGGTACGGCTACGAAATTCACATTAGTTATGCCTTATTACAGCGCCTATGCACCGCTATGTGGAGAACATAGAATTGGTAATCTAAATGTGAGTAATACGAGAAAATTCATTGTTCCCCTACAGTTAGATCGCTGGAATTTTTACTGTAGGTAGACAAAGACCTTTTATGCAAGAAAACCCCTCGATATTTCACGTGGCTTCCAAGAAGACCAGGGAAAAAATTATTTTTTTTCTGTAAATAGCATGTTCTTCGGTGTTTTCGCATATTTTAGCAGTAATTCCCTTCTCCTATGACTCATCGCTAAGGAATTTATTTCGATGATTGTGACCGCTGCCAGTACACTCAAGAAAAACCTGTTAACCCCCGGACCGCCTTCAAAACATCGTCATAAGCTAAAATGCCACAATCACGGCTAGCATGCGTCAAGATTCTGCCACTATATCCCCCGGTAGCATTTGTAAACGATGGGGGATAGCTGGTAGTACGCATTGCTCTGTGAGGAGTGAAAACCCTAGCGGCGAAGCTGCCCCCGCCCCAGGAACGACGGAGCCATTCCGAGGAGTCAGAGGCGCGGAAAACATCCGAGAACCCTCGGGCGGCAAATCCGCTCCAACACGTGGTGCAGCCGAATGGGTGTCTTACGAGGGGGGAGGGCGCCGATAACCCTTGGGCGGCAAAGCCGCCCACAGGCGAGGAACGGCGAAGCCGTTCCGAGGAATCGACGTCACGGGGGGACACATGTAAACCTTGGGCGGCGAAGCCGCCCCATCACCAGGAAGCTTACGGGGGGAAGGCGCCGATAACCCTTGGGCGGCAAAGCCGCCCACAGACGAGGAACGGCGAAGCCGTTCCGAGGAGTCGACGGCTCGGGGGGACACAGTAAACCTTGGGCGGCGAAGCCGCCCAGAGGCAAGGACCGGCGAAACCGTTCCGAGGAGTCGACGTCCCGGGGGGACATATGTTAATTTGGGCGGCGAAGCCGCCCCATCACCAGAGAGCTTACGGGGGGAGGGCGCCGATAACCCTTGGGCGGCGAAGCCGCCCACAGACGAGGAACGGCGAAGCCGTTCCGAGGAGTCGACGGCTCGGGGGGACCCAGGTGAACCTTGGGCGGCGAAGCCGCCCCAACACGAGGAAGGGCGATGCCGTTCCCAGGAGTCGACCCCTCGGTTGGACTCGGGTGACCCTTGGGCGGCGAAGCCGCCCTCCCACGATGAAAGGCGAAGCCGTTCCGAGGAACTAGCGGGTCTCCGTCAGAGGGCTACCTCGATATCTGGGCGGCGAAGCCGACACCGGACGAGGAACGGCGAAGCCGTTCCGAGGAGTCGCGGGCGGGACGGCGAAGCCGTCCGGTGGGGGCAGCCGGCGAAGCCGGATGCGGGGGGTTTTAGGGGGCGTAGCCCCCTAACGAGCGCGCGCAGCGCGGCGAGTCTATATTATATACAACCCGATGTGTGACAGATAGCTCACTGCCTCACTGATTCACGTATACAAATTCCCGACCACTTCCGGACGTGCTGGGAAGGCGAAATTTTTACGGGTCGTGAAGAAAAAATATTCATCGGGGGGAAAAGTCCGAAAACTCGAAAAAGTCGATCGGTTTTCGAGATATATCGATCCGAATTAACATTGGAGCCTTATGGGACTAAAACTTTTTCCATTTTTCGCCTACTTGCAAACGTAACGGGAACGTGAAAATTCACTGACGGAAACTAGATTTTTTGGCCGATTTTTTGATGTGAAACATTTTCCCATATTTTGATTGAAAGTATTTTTTATAATTTTTTTAAATTTCCAATGCTTTTCTTATGGGCCTATCTTTGGATTTTTTTAAAACCAACTTTTAGACGTTGTAGGAAAAATTCCTTAACGTATGAGATACTAGATTTTTCGGTTGATTTTTTAGTGTCGTTTTCTTTGCAATATTTTGATTTAAAGTATTTTTTTTAACTTTTTCAAATTTTCAATGCTTTTCTTATGGGCCGAATTTCGGAATTTTTTCACCAATTTGCAATAATCGTAGGACAAATTCACTTAAATGCAAGATACTAGATTTTTTATTCAATTTTTCGGCTATCTTCATGTATCCTTAAGACGAACGAATTTCGAGTTATTAACGATTATGTATTTCCATTGAAATTGCGACTCCTACAACGTTTGGTAACTTACAATACATCCGCCGTGAAGTTTGCATTCCCTCAACACACGATTTTAAATTTTTCGGAATTTTTTTCTGCCATTTCCCGACGACATACGGCCACGAAATTAACGTGAGTGACGTCTTTTTGTTGCCCCTACGTCCCGCTACCCGGAGAACGCAGAATACTTAATTTAAACGGATGACACCGTCGAAAAAGCATGCTTACACTACAGCTACAGAGCCGAATTTTTATCCAAGGTAAACGATGCCGCGTTATACAGAACAAGCACTTTAGGTCCCCCGAAAACCCCCTGTGAACCCCCCAAAAAAAGAAAAATTACCTAATAAGTCGTATATTTCGTGTACCATTCATCCCAGGTGTATCGTTTTTATTGATTCCGAATGGGAATTGTGTCGGCTATATTTACGCGTCATGTTCAATTATCCTGCCCCAATTACTCACCCGCAATAAAACTTCAAATTTTTAAATGTACATTTCTTAACAAAATAGTAGAGTAATAAAAGGGGCTCATGGACATGGACACCTAAAGGCGAATTTTTTAAACCACTTCCCCATAAGGTACGGCTACGAAATTCACAGGAGTTATGCCTTATTAAAGCGCCTATGCACCGCTATGTGGAGAACACAGAATTGGAAATCTAAATATTAATAATACGGGAAAATTCATTGTTTCCCTACAGCTAGATCGCTGGAATTTTTATTGTAGGTAGACAAAGACCTTTTATGCAAGAAAACCCCTCTAAATTTCACGTGGCTTCCTAGAAGACCAGGGAAAAAATTATTCTTTTTCTGTAAATAGCATGTTCTTTGGTGTTTTAGCATATTTTAGCAGTAATTCCCTTCTCCTATGACTCATCGCTAAGTAATTTCTTAGGATGATTGTGACCGTAGTCAGTACACTCACAAAAAAACCCTGGAAACTCCCAGGACCGCCTTAAAAACATCGTTATAAATTAAAAAGATGCCACAATCACGGCTAGCATGCGTCTACATCCTCCAATATTATCCCCCGGCAGCCTTCGTAAACGATAGGGGATAGCCGGTAGTTCTCACTGCTTGGTAAGGAGTGAAAACCCGGGCGGCGAAGCTCCCCCAGCTCCAGGAACGTCGGACGCACTCCGAGGAGTCAGAGGCGAGGAAAAACTCCGAGAACCCTCGGACGGCGAATCCGCCCCGACACGCGGAGCACCAGAACGTGTGTCTTACGAGGGGGGAGGGCGACGACACCCCCTGAGCGGCGAAGCCGCCCACGGGCGAGGAACGGCGAAGCCGTTCCGAGGAGTCGATGGCCCGGGGGTACACAGGTAAACCTTGGGCGGCGAAGCCGACCACGGGCGAGGAACGGCTAAGCCGTTCCGAGAAGTCGACGGCGCGGGGGGACCCAGGTAAACCTTGGGCGGCGAAGCCGCCCCATCACGACGAAGGGCGATGCCGTTCCCAGGAGCCGACGCCTCGGGGGAACTCGGGTAACACTTGTGCGGCGAAGCCGCCCTCCCACGAGGAACGGCGAAGCCGTTCCCAGGAACTAGCGGGTCTCCGTCACAGGGCTACCTCGATATCTGGGCGGCGAAGCCGACCCCTGACGAGGAACGGCGAAGCCGTTCCGAGACGTCGGGGGTGGGACGGCGAAGCCGTCCGGTGGGGGCAGCCGGCGAAGCCGGATTCGGGTCGCCGATAACCCTCGGGCGGCGAAGCCGCCCACAGGCGAGGAACGGCGAAGCCGTTCCGAGGAGGCGACGGCTCGGGGGGACACAGGTAAACCTTGGGCGGCGAAGCCGTCCACGGGCGAGGAACGGCGAAGCCGTTCCGAGAAGTCGATGGCTCGGGGGGACCCAGGCAAACCTTGGGCGGCGAAGCCGCCCCTTCACGAGGAAGAGCGATGCCGTTACCAGGAGTCGAGCCTCGGGGGGACTCGGGTAACCCTTGGGCGGCGAAGCCGCCCTCCCACGATGACCGGCGAAGCCGTTCCGAGGTACAAGAGGGTCTCCGTCACAGGGCTACCTCGATATCTGGGCGGCGAAGCCGACCCCTGACGAGGAACGGCGAAGCCGTTCCGAGACGCCGCGGGTGGGACGGCGACGCCGTCCGGTGGAGGCGACGGCTCGGGGGGACACAGGTAAACCTTAGGCGGCGATGCTGACCACGGGCGAGGAACGGCGAAGCCGTTCCCAGAAGTCGATGGCTCGGGGGGACATAGGAAAACCTTGGGGGGCGAAGCCGCCCCATCAAGAGGAAGGGCGATGCCGTTACCAGGAGTCGACGCCTCGGGGGGACTCGGGTAACCCATGTGCGGCGAAGCCGCCCTCCCACGATGAACGGCGAAGCCGTTCCGAGGAACAAGCGGGTCTCCGTCACAGGGCTACCTCGATATCTGGGCGGCGAAGCCGACCCCTGACGAGGAATTGCGAAGCCGTTCCGAGACGCCGCGGGTGGGACGGCGAAGCCGTCCGGTGGGGGCAGCCGGCGAAGCCGGATGCGGGGGGGTTTTAGGGGGCGTAGCCCCCTAACGAGCGCGCGCAGCGCGGCGAGTCTTCCTATCTATACACAGCCCTCGTGGTGACTGACTGACTGATGGATACAAATTCCCGACCACTTCTAGAAATGCTGGAGAGCTGAAGAGCTGGCACGCGTGCGGGGAACCGGAAATGATTCGGAGAAAAAATCCGAAAACCGGAAGTTTCCGCCACGTGTCGTCGCTAGGACGACAAAATGGCCGAAATCGCGCTTTTTCCGGGGACCCTCTTTCGGTTTGAATTTTACTGCGCGCGAACTGTGCGTGCTACACGGATAATGTTTGTACATTTAGAAAGCCAATGAATGCTGCCATGTACTTATGTATTTTTTTAAGTTATTGTTAAGTAAACCTTCGCAAAAATGGCGTCCAAAAAATGATTTTTCGGAAACATCTTCATACTTTCCGCTGCCATCGACCTAATTTTGAGTGTTGCAGAACGAAAATGATTATTATATATGCTTACATGATTAGTCATTACACCTAGGACACAATTTCTTTTTGTCACCATTGGTTGTTGAGAAACAAATTAAATAATGCCGAGAATCGCCAAAAAGTACAATTTCCAAAAGATTAACACAAGATTTCGTCCAGTTTAACACGACCGATTTCAATTAGACTTAGTATATACGTTAAAGTATTCATTTTGTTCTAGAAAATTTAAACGTTTTTAAAATTTTGCCATTGTTAAACCAGCAAAAAATTAAAAATGGCGGGCACTTCCCATTTTTTCCCGGGAGTCCGTTTACTAGTTATCGTTATACAGGCGATACATTTCCGTCACACGGACCGTTATTGTATATTATGAAAGCCAATAGGTGTCGCCACTTACCTATGTAATTTTTAAAGTTAATGTCTATGCTAAAATCTTTCAAAATGGCGTCCAAAAATTGATTTCTCGGAAAATATTTCACATTTTCCACTGCCGTCGGCCTAGTTTTGTGAGTTGGACAACGAAAATGATTATTATATATGTTCATAACATTGTATACGAAACGTTGGTAACAATTTTCTTTCATCGTGCTTGGATACTCAGAAAATAATTAAAGTATTCCGAAAATCACCGAAAATTACGATTTCCAAAAGATTAACACAAGGTTTTGTCAATTTTAACCCGACCGATTTCTTTCAAACTTTGTAGTTACATACAGCTATGCACTTTCTTTTAGAAAACATAAATATTTAATAAATGATGTAATCGATATAACCGCGAAAAATTAAAAATGGCGGGCACCACTAATTTTTTCCGGGGAGAGATTTACTTTTTATTGTATTACTCTCGAAATGCCATGGATGTCATAGGACTATGGATGTCATAGAGCCTACTTCTTTAAAATATGACAGTAAATGAATGTGACCATATAGTATCGTCATCTTTAAGCCCCCCGAAACCAAAAAAAAAATTAAAATTTGCATATAAGTAACCTTTTCGGGTACTTTTCGTCACAATTCCGCCGCTTTTCCAATCCTTACCACGCATCGCTACATTGATGTGGACGATTGATGACCGCTGGCAGTAAAAATCTATAAACCCCCGGTAAACCCACATACACCCCCCCAAAAAATAAAATTTTGCATATAAGTCTACTTTTTGGGTATTTTCGTGCCTATTCCACCGCCCCCAACGACGCATCCCCACGGAATTTATGCTATGGATGATGACCGCCAGGGGTACACACATTTAAACCCCCGGTATCCCCCTGAAATCCCCCCCAAATGTAAAATGTGTCATTTAGTCTCCTATTTGGGAACTTCTCGCAAACATTACGCCGCACTACCCGTGCCCTCTGAGCTCTACATCCGGAATATTTGGTGAGGGCGAGCCACCGTAAACCATACGGGAAAAAATACCAGAAAACCCCCGATCACCTCCTGGAACATCGCCGAAAAAATAATTTTAAAGTTGCCTTTCCGAATGGTTTTCGTCACACATAAACCGGTGCCCCTACCACTCATTAAAACCCCCGATAACCCCGTGAAACCTCCCAAATAAATTCTAATAAATCGCCACTCCAGGTAAAAGAATTGTCAGACCACTGTTCCGGACCCCTAGGACTTATCGGCACGGAATTTATGATAACGATTTGTGACCACTGGTTTAACACAAGGATAAAACCCCCGGTATTCCGTTGGAACCCCCCGCAAAAAAATGAAAAACTTGCCATTAAGTCTTCTTTTATGGGTACTTGTCGCCACTATTACTCCGCATTGCACTACCCTTTACAATCATCGCTACGTTATCACTGTGGACGATTGGTGACAGCATGCATAACACATTAAAAACCCCGAATCCCCCTGGGCACCCCTCTCGGTGAAGAAGAGCATTAATGAGGACTAAGTGGAGCAGCCGCGGGGGGGCTCCTCGACGAAGCCGTTCCGAGGAGTAACTGGCGTAGGCGAGGGGAAGCTGCAGTAACCCTCGGGCGGCGAAGCCGCCCCGTTGTTCAAGCGGCGCAGCCGCTGTAGACTCCCCCCATCTCAACTCACACTCAACCCCTGGGCGGCGAAGCCGCCCTTCAGCGAGGAACGGCGAAGCCGTTTCGAGGAATGAGTGGGGCGCCCCCCTACTCCCTGGCCGGCGAAGCCGGCCCCTAGCTGAGGTGAGATTATTCGAACTTTAAAAGTGTTCGAGCGACCACAAATGTAGACGGCGAAGCCGGAACCGGGGTTTTTAAGGGGCGGAGCCCCTTAACGAGCGCGCGGAGCGTGCGAGTTCTTCTTCTAATACAGGTATGATTACTTATTCCACTTTTTTTATTCACCTTCTAATAACTCCTGCTCAGTGTCACCGACTCCACGGGGCCTGAGGGGGCCCGAGCCCCCCCAAAAGTTCGTTACAGATGTGAAGAAAAAATATGTCATGCTTGTCAATTTTCCCTGGAGTGTCCAAATATCGAGATTCGAGTGATAAGGGTTCTAATGTCGATCATATGACTCTTCTAAAATGCTTAAGAAACTTGAAATTCACTAATTATAAAATTAACAGAGACAAGGTCCCCGGTTTGGGCCCCCCAATATTTTTGTAAGTCGGCACCCCTGCTCCTGCTGTAATGTTTAGATACTTCTAGTGAGGTGATTCATCCCACGCTTATGGAAAGAAATCTTCGGCGATAAGTCTCATTTTGTGGGAACCATTAGGAAAAATAGGAAAGGGCTGTTAAGAGAAATAACGACTGCTAAATTAAAGAAAGGTATTTCAGTGCAATGAAAAACTTGTGGAGCAACGGTAAAGAAATGGAAAGATCAGCGCGACGTATTCATGATCTCCACCACCATCAGATAGGAGATAATCCCAACGGGGAAAGAAATCGAAGAGGGGAAGTGGTTACTAAGCCAAGATGGTGATTGAGTGCAATAAAATATAGGGAGGTATTGACATTGCCATTTCGTTTCCCGACACCCTTTCGTTGTATCACTGCACCCATCGAAAAACAGTGAGGTGGTACCACAAGGTGGCCGATGATGCTCTTTTTGGGACTTGCGCTGTTAATGCTTTTATACTGTGGAATGAAAAACGGAATCTAGGCCCCCACATGATTTCTCTTCAGAAGTGAAGACGTTAAATTATAGAAGAATGACTGCATATTCTTCGGGATTCCGTTGATAGGGGCTAAAAAAATCGACGCACTACCTGATAAATGCAAATAACACTGAAGGAAGTCTTCGAAGTCTGGTTATTTAGAGGATAAAATTATCATTACATAAAATCGAGAATTAGTATTTTTCGCACTATTTTTAGCGCTGTTTCTTCATTTTAGAAAAGCCCGTGTTGGCTGTCGCGGATGTTACAAAGAATTCTGGCAGACGATGAGACGCAAAGTTGCCCTCAGTAAAGCCAAACGTGTTTCTACAAAAAATTATGATCTGTCCAGATCAGCCGTACCTAAGCCTCCCAAATTTAAATCATTGCACTAATCATCTCCGAATACGATGGAAAATATTATTAAAAGCATAATCAACGATTAAAATTTCTTTTAACATTATTTTCAATCATAGCTTTTGAGTGTACACTAAAAAGTTGGAACGCAGATCCAATTGCCTGAGCCGCCAAATGGCGTCTCATCAAATTTTAGGCATTGTCAAAAGTGGGGAGACGCCCTATGGCGTCGCACGTGAATAAAGTTACAAGCGATAGCGCATCACGTAATGAGTGTAAATATACCGAGAAATATTAGTAAAACCTGGAGATAGGTTCAATATCATTATTGCCGTTTGGTAATAGGTTCGAAAATATTCGCCTGGCGCACGCGGAATGACAGCAGAATTTGGGCCCGGCAGCGAACGTGTTAAGGCCGCCCAGCATTCCGCCTAGTAAATGCTTGACTGCTCCGGCAGACTCCAAATTTCGGTGATCTGTAATGTCGGGATGGTCCATGCCACCTGAAAGGGAGTGGCGTCCGCAAACACGTCGAATATCAGAGTATAACAGGTGAAGTCCCTCGGAGGTTGCCACACGCCTTCATCCCACTGTATTTTTGCCCACTTACCATTTCTAGTCATGATATCTTTAATGAGGAAGTAGGGCAAACTAAGAATACACGCACACCATGATACGAAGCCCGCCGCCTTCGGGATATCCACTTGCCGAACTCTAGGTACCACAGACATAATATAATGGACGCTTTAGGGGCGACTTACCCTAATAATAACGTCCCTTAGATTCCGTCCCTTACTCTAGCCTCTGGACTACCACCTAACCCTATCACAGCCCAAATCCACAATCAACTTCTTGCATTACTAGTACCATTTTTCAAGTATATATTGCCTTTGATTATCTATGACTTAATCTTTAAAAAAAAGGACTACATTTTTTAAGCACTGTGGAATTTTTAACGTATTTCTCTACCGTTAATTACATCAAATACAGTAAATACAAAGTAAAAGAGCAATAAGTCCGGAAGTCCGTTATTTTTTAACGCTGTAATTTATCTTACAAATTGCTTACGCACAGAATAAGACGAAAAATTCATTTCAAAGGATAAAAATTTGTCGTATACAGCAACATACCGTAGAACGAACTATTGGCAATGTAACCACTTTGCATCGGATTCCTGCGGTGAGGATGGTCATAAATGAGTGGGAGGATCGGGTTAAATCGCAGAGGAGTTGCCCCGAAGGACTCGATAACCTGGGTCTCAGGCCAGGGCCTAAATGTTTCCGACAATTATGGCATGTCGGACGGAGCCATCATTTCTGTTGAAAAAACAGCGACAGCTATACCCGACGTCTCGTGCTCTGCGTTTGAAGCTGCCCGTCGGCTCCACCCCGGGTTTGGCGCGAATAGGAAAGAAATGACTGGATCTTTAATTCGGTTCCGCTATCATTACGTTCGTTATCCTTAGCATAGTCAGAAAAAGAGTTGAAGGTAGAGGTACTTCTTAAGCTTTTCTTTCGCACGTAAATTCAGGGATTAAAAGTCATTTCCCAATTTAACCTGGATCCGCCCAATGTAACATAAATGTCACACCCTGTATCGCTCCACTGTAATGGCTCTTGCATCGTTCGCGCACGGTATATTGTTGTGTTTTATACCTTATAAGAAAGAGGAAGCTAAGTGCTTCAATTCAAGGTAAGAATTGTCAAGTGAGAGTGAAGACCTATCCTTTGAGTACCCCTGGTACTTATGCGCCTTCCCTAGACACTAAAAATGGACGTTCGCTTTGTGTAAATATTTAATTTTTTCATTAACTATATGCGCTACAGCGACAATTTTTGGTATTTATCAACATAATGATACAAAATTATTAATAATACATTAATATGTTTGGTATTGCTTTCCATTTCTGTAATAAACTCTGATAAATGTTACTGTGACATAAATGTCACATTGGGCGGATCCCTATGCAAATCTTCAAAGTTTCGAATTGTATGCTCTAGTTAGAATTTATTCCATTTTCAAGGTTTTTTCCTTCGTATTCCCGCCAAAAGATTTATTATTTATCAATTAGTCGATAAATTGGCATTTATTAACTTTTATTCCGGTAATTACTTTTGAATTAAATTTTTTAATATTAGGGATATCGATAGCTCAGAGATATTACACTGTGTGAAGCCAAATAGCTTCCGGAAAACGAAGACTTTGACGAAGTACAATATACCTTGAGCTACCAGAAGCAGCAATTGTCACTGATGAGGACATTGCAGATGACCAGGCTGGTGGACTTGTGGAAAATTTAACGGGAAGACAACTTCGGACAAGAGTGGAGCTTGTTTTGCAGCTTGATAATGATAATACTAATGAATTTCAAGAGAAGTCCTGAAGTATTTCGGTACCAGTTAGATGTAAGGAAAAGGATTCGAAGTCAACGAAGCTTACATCACTTCTCCAATAGAAAAAAGTAAAAAGAGAAGCTGCCAATTTGCGACAAGAAGGTCATTTTGTAAGAAATAGGTTATTCCCCGAAACAGATCTTCCTGAATAGAGGGAAAAATTAGGTGTAGAAATTTTTTTAATGGTTTTTTCGGATGACATTCTTTTTTCTCATGGCAGAATTAGATAATTATACTACTTCTATTGTTTTTTCATCTTCTAGCATCAGTAAAGAGGAGATGAAAATTTTCATTGGGATTTTTCTGTTATGAGGTTGTAACTGGTTTCCATCCTGCGATGCTCCTGGGAAGATTCTGGGGGTGCTCACAACTCAATGGTTACCGTAGCCTAGCGAAGGAATAGGTTTTTTGTGATGAGTAGATACCTTCACTGTGCAGACAATACGATGCCCGACATAATAGACAAATTGTGGGAGCTTCGCCGTAGATCACTAAATTGAAAGAACGTTTCAGAGGGATTTTTCCCACTGAAAAAACTCTCTTTTGGCAGGAGTATGATTGTGGAGTATTTTGGTATCCATCCTTGCATGCTATTCATTCGGCGGAGGACAATCACTTTTGGTGGTAATGGTGGAATATTTTCCTTGACTTTTAAATGTAGCTGTTCACAATCTGTTCACGAGCGAAATCTGGTCATTGCATGTCACAATTAGAGATCAGGCGTGTAATAATGCAAACATTACTGACCATACATCGATGCAAAGGCAAGTATAGCCGCCGTACTACTTCATTTTCAACAGAGGCAGACAGTGAAATACGTTGCGATGCTAATGATCAATTAGTCTCAAAAGATTGCGTCCCCGTGCTGGAGAACATTGCGCTTCCGTCAAATGCACTGCATGCGATGCATGAAATATGGACAAATATTGCTTTACTACTTACCACTCAAAATGGTACGTGTACGCCGGCATTGAACTCTAAAGCAATCTTTAGTTTATATGAAACAAATTGATTCAAATTTAATTCAATTTTATAAGGTATTACACCCTTATATGTTGTGAGAATATTTTTCAAACATGTATATTTATTCTATGTATTTTCCAAAATTGGGAAATGCATTTTCAACTATTTTACTAATTAGCCATATAAAAATGTTATTTAAATGTACCTTCAACAAATCCATTGATTGTGTCAATTCAAGGTTCTGTAAATTCGTAACACTACTGCCGAAAACTTAAATTTATACATAAATTTAAAATAATTTTTCTTGGTGTGTATTTGACAAGTTTATAATATAAACATTATAAATTTAAATATACCCCAAACTTGTGAAATAGCATTGAATAAATCCAAAACACTTCTATATTTTAAAAAATCACAATTAACATCGAAAAATTTATGGATCGCGGGCAATGCAACTCTGAAAATTGCTAAATTTTTAAACAATTTACTTTAAATTTAAACAAAAGCTTTAAAATAGTGTACGTAAATAATAATATGTTTTTATAGTGTTTTTTATCATTTAAATGAACAGTGCAGCTCAAATGCGAAAAATATTTGCTTTTTCTGGGGAAATATTACCTTGCACCAAAAGACAACAGATCCGCCCAATGCACAGTGGGCGGAATCCAGGATCTAGGCGGAAAAAAGTCCAAAAACCGACTTTACAGTTGGGACAATTTTTGCCGTTAGCCTTATCCTGGGATAGTTGGAGCACCCTTTTTCACCATTGAGGTCACTACCCTCGGCAAAATAGCGCCGCTATGACCATTTAAAGGCACCCTTTCTACGGAGACCAATTTCCGACCAGGCTCAGTTGTGTTTTGACAGTGAAGTGAAGAGCTTGCAGTAAGGTGACCAGTGCAAAAGGCATATATGTAGAATTTGGATTACTATTTTTAAGGTATGTTCCACCTTTTTTCATGATATTAAGGGCCGGTTTTATAATGTCTGGTTAAACTGGAGTTTAAGCTAAGCGTCGGTTAAGTCCCAGAATTCTGTTTTATAATCGATGGTTAAGCCAAATCTGAGCGTTAAAGTGGTAGTCAAGCTAAACCATGGATTTCCCTCGGGTAAAAAGTTAACGTGAAGTTTAAATTGTTGAAAATGGCGGATGTTTTGAAATGCTGAAGAACCCTACGATAATATACGGAAGAAATAATCGACCAAGCGCAGCATCCTCCGTTTTTATCCGTATCTACGACATCAGCAATCAATTTCCAATATTTTTAGCACCACAATAGCAATGTAATAAGTGAAATATTTCCATAAGACCGGTGATATATCCGGAACGGACCACTATTCTACGGTATTCGCTACGAAATCCTTACAAACATCTCAAGTTTGATAATAATCACCATCCAATAAATAATATTGTCTATTCTATGGACTGCAGTCGGAGATCGTGTGCTAAACCCCTGAAAATGTTGAAGTTATGCAATATTTGTGCCGGCGTAGGAGTTTGTTATGATTTGTGCCAGCCAAGTGAGTTGATGAAAAATACTAGAATTACATATCGGAGGGAAGGAAGGAGGTGTACCAGGAGTGTAGGTATTGAAATCTGTTATTACCTGGTTTTGCTGACTTCATCAACGATTTCAAAATGTGTCGGTGTTTACAAAGACAGTTTGAATTAGAAGAACAGCCAAGTTTCGTATTTGGCAATCGAAAGAGAGAAAAAGATCGTATCTACTGATTGCATTCTGATTTACTAGCATGTGATGTCACTATAGAATTCATAACTCGCACGCTCCGCGCGCTCGTTAAGGGGCTCCGCCCCTTAAAAACCCCGGTTCCGGCTTCGCCGTCTACATTTGTGGTCGCTCGAACACTTTTAAAGTTCGAATAATCTCACCTCAGCTAGGGGCCGGCTTCGCCGGCCAGGGAGTAGGGGGGCGCCCCACTCATTCCTCGAAACGGCTTCGCCGTTCCTCGCTGAAGGGCGGCTTCGCCGCCCAGGGGTTGAGTGTGAGTTGAGATGGGGGGAGTCTACAGCGGCTGCGCCGCTTGAACAACGGGGCGGCTTCGCCGCCCGAGGGTTACTGCAGCTTCCCCTCGCCTACGCCAGTTACTCCTCGGAACGGCTTCGTCGAGGAGCCCCCCCGCGGCTGCTCCACTTAGTCCTCATTAATGCTCTTCTTCACCGAGAGGGGTGCCCAGGGGGATTCGGGGTTTTTAATGTGTTATGCATGCTGTCACCAATCGTCCACAGTGATAACGTAGCGATGATTGTAAAGGGTAGTGCAATGCGGAGTAATAGTGGCGACAAGTACCCATAAAAGAAGACTTAATGGCAAGTTTTTCATTTTTTTGCGGGGGGTTCCAACGGAATACCGGGGGTTTTATCCTTGTGTTAAACCAGTGGTCACAAATCGTTATCATAAATTCCGTGCCGATAAGTCCTAGGGGTCCGGAACAGTGGTCTGACAATTCTTTTACCTGGAGTGGCGATTTATTAGAATTTATTTGGGAGGTTTCACGGGGTTATCGGGGGTTTTAATGAGTGGTAGGGGCACCGGTTTATGTGTGACGAAAACCATTCGGAAAGGCAACTTTAAAATTATTTTTTCGGCGATGTTCCAGGAGGTGATCGGGGGTTTTCTGGTATTTTTTCCCGTATGGTTTACGGTGGCTCGCCCTCACCAAATATTCCGGATGTAGAGCTCAGAGGGCACGGGTAGTGCGGCGTAATGTTTGCGAGAAGTTCCCAAATAGGAGACTAAATGACACATTTTACATTTGGGGGGGATTTCAGGGGGATACCGGGGGTTTAAATGTGTGTACCCCTGGCGGTCATCATCCATAGCATAAATTCCGTGGGGATGCGTCGTTGGGGGCGGTGGAATAGGCACGAAAATACCCAAAAAGTAGACTTATATGCAAAATTTTATTTTTTGGGGGGGTGTATGTGGGTTTACCGGGGGTTTATAGATTTTTACTGCCAGCGGTCATCAATCGTCCACATCAATGTAGCGATGCGTGGTAAGGATTGGAAAAGCGGCGGAATTGTGACGAAAAGTACCCGAAAAGGTTACTTATATGCAAATTTTAATTTTTTTTTTGGTTTCGGGGGGCTTAAAGATGACGATACTATATGGTCACATTCATTTACTGTCATATTTTAAAGAAGTAGGCTCTATGACATCCATAGTCCTATGACATCCATGGCATTTCGAGAGTAATACAATAAAAAGTAAATCTCTCCCCGGAAAAAATTAGTGGTGCCCGCCATTTTTAATTTTTCGCGGTTATATCGATTACATCATTTATTAAATATTTATGTTTTCTAAAAGAAAGTGCATAGCTGTATGTAACTACAAAGTTTGAAAGAAATCGGTCGGGTTAAAATTGACAAAACCTTGTGTTAATCTTTTGGAAATCGTAATTTTCGGTGATTTTCGGAATACTTTAATTATTTTCTGAGTATCCAAGCACGATGAAAGAAAATTGTTACCAACGTTTCGTAGACAATGTTATGAACATATATAATAATCATTTTCGTTGTCCAACTCACAAAACTAGGCCGACGGCAGTGGAAAATGTGAAATATTTTCCGAGAAATCTATTTTTGGACGCCATTTTGAAAGATTTTAGCATAGAAATTAACTTTAAAAATTACATAGGTAAGTGGCGACACCTATTGGCTTTCATAATATACAATAACGGTCCGTGTGACGGAAATGTATCGCCTGTATAACGATAACTAGTAAACGGACTCCCGGGAAAAAATGGGAAGTGCCCGCCATTTTTAATTTTTTGCTGGTTTAACAATGGCAAAATTTTAAAAACGTTTAAATTTTCTAAAACAAAATGAATACTTTAACGTATATACTAAGTCTAATTGAAATCGGTCGTGTTTAACTGGACGAAATCTTGTGTTAATCTTTTGGAAATTGTACTTTTTGGCGATTCTCGGCATTATTTAATTTGTTTCTCAACAACCAATGGTGACAAAAAGAAATTGTGTCCTAGGTGTAATGACTAATCATGTAAGCATATATAATAATCATTTTCGTTCTGCAACACTCAAAATTAGGTCGATGGCAGCGGAAAGTATGAAGATGTTTCCGAAAAATCATTTTTTGGACGCCATTTTTGCGAAGGTTTACTTAACAATTAACTTAAAAAAATACATAAGTACATGGCAGCATTCATTGGCTTTCTAAATGTACAAACATTATCCGTGTAGCACGCACAGTTCGCGCGCAGTAAAATTAAAACCGAAAGAGGGTCCCCGGAAAAAGCGCGATTTCGGCCATTTTGTCGTCCTAGCGACGACACGTGGCGGAAACTTCCGGTTTTCGGATTTTTTCTCCGAATCATTTCCGGTTCCCCGCACGCGTGCCAAATTTCAGCTCTCCAGCACTTCTAGAAGTGGTCGGGAATTTGTATCCATCAGTCAGTCAGTCACCACGAGGGCTGTATATAGATAGGAAGATTACCTTACTCTGAGGATTCATACGACTCCTCAGACACCCTGAATTAGCGGTGTCTCCTTCAGAAAATCCTTCAAGGTCGTTGGTGGAAGCCGAATTGTCAGAATGAAACATATGCTCGATTTCTTCTTCGTTAAAACGTTTCTTTCCCCCAATAATGCGTGACGGAGTACACATGATATATTCACTAATCTGATTATCACTTCCGTATCGAAGGCAAAGACACAGAGAATAATTTTGGTATACTGGTGCGCTCCTCACTCGGTTAGGTATGAGCGACAACTGAGGGAAGGAAAACAACGATAAAAAGCTCTGCAAATGTAATTTGAAACATTGTGTGGAGATATAATACCTCAAGCTTCCACTTGAAACATAGAATGATATAGCCATTGAAATAGCCACTCCCGAAAAAAACACGAGAAACCGAAGGCGAAAAAAAATGAAATTCGAGCTGAAATGTGTTACCAATACGCTCCCTTGACAGAAGATAACATTGTCTCGTCAGTGCATTAGGAAATGTAGCTTAAATTTCAAGTTCTATACATCGCTTGATGATTCAACGAAAACGCTACTTTGACGCCCATTGGCGTCTCACTAGTTGCGTCCAGCAGCAATGCGAGACGCCGTATGGCGTCTCACTAACTCGGATTTGAAGTTAATAGAGACGCCCTATGGCGGCGCGTGGCAGGGAACGTGATGGCGGCTATCCACGCCATCCTTGTTCTTCCTAAATCCTCTGAGATAATTGTTCACTCTGATAATCAATCTGTTGTTCACGCCTTGGAGAAAGGAAAGGGTATTATATTTTATGTAACGGAAATTGTATTCGTGTTTTTGAAACTAATAAAGGATGAGTCACGTCACGTGACCTGGCGGTACATCCCCACTGCCGACAATCCGGCCGGCCGTCCTTCCCGGACCGTCCTGCCACCGTATGCATGCTCGGCCTCCTATTCTCTCTTTGATTACGTTTCAGATCCGATGTTCGCCACGAGACTCCTCGGTGAAGAAATCGGGCGGCAAGTGAAAGGTATTTTATAGCATTTTTTGTTGTCATGATTTATTATTAGTGAGTTAAGCTTGAGATTTTGAGATGTGGAGAGAGAATATGACTTCTAATGTAAGGACACGTTGTGAGTGAACTTGCCGGTCGAAGCATTTCCTTTCTCATTTAGTATTTATTACAAGTTATAAAGATTTAGTTGTCTTTTGCATATATTTGATACATTGCCTTATTATTAGTTATTTAAGCTTGTGATTGTGTGAAAGGGAGATAGAGTACGAAATGAAGATAGGACGAACTCGCATCAAGTCATCCTAAATTGCGGGATAGGAACACCACAAATAGAATTATTTTGCCAGTGGAACTTCACTGCACTGAGTATGAGATTATTGATTACTCATACGTGACTACTTTAGATGATCACTTTTTCAAAATTTTACCCGCACAGCACAAAGTGAATAATATGCACATAATATTCAAATTTTATGCGAATATTATGCCACCACAATGGTGTAAATGGTGCATAAAATGTACATAATATGTGCATATAAATGGTATAATGTCCTCATAAATTGCGATATATGCGCATAATATGTGGAATATATGTACTGATGGAATGGCATAATGTTTGCATATATACGGAATATATGAGGACATTATACCATTTATATGCTCCTTTTATGTACATACTGTGCAAGATTTACATCATTGATGTGGTTTTATATATGCACATTATACCTTTTATGTACATATTATGCACAATTTATACCATGGATGTGGCTGCTCGCTTATTATACACTCTGGAGAGAACTTGTTTTGGAATTGGTTTAAGCTAAGATTATTGTTCTCGGCAAGCGAAAAAAAATATTTGAAAATCATTTGTTAATTAGTTATTGGCGCTGAAAAACACAATAAAACGCCTGTTTTCTCGATGTAATTCTACCACGTAGAAAACGCGATTTGAATTTTTTTTCGGGAAATGAGAACATTCATTCTTCTTCTTGGAAATAGGATACGTTTCATCAATGTAATATTTGTAATAACCACGCTATAGCTCAATTTCCCAAGCGTGTTTTCTCAACGTCAAGCGCTTACGATCTTTTCTTCCATGGCGCTGCTGTATGATCCCCCACTCTCGGTGAAAGAGCTTCTCACCCCACAGCAGTCTCTCTCACTACCTCCCCTCCATCGTCCCTTGCGTCCCCTACATGTTTTTTTTCCTCTATGCTTTCCTCGACCTAAGAAGCCCGTCTGACCCGTGGTCGGGCCCCAGACCAGTTTTTATCCGAGGCCCTATGTTCTTGTGTGCGAGCGGCATGTTTGAAACGGGGCTAGCGCGAGTTTTCAAGTTTTGTGTTCTTATGCATGGAAAGTGAAAGGAAATCAAAGAGGAAGCATATCTTTTGTGGGAAGGTGGAAAAGAAATACTAGGAATAATGGTGAATATATAAATCCTTTTTAAGTGTGCTACATTATTAACAGTTAGTATATCTTTAGACAGGTATTTTCATCCACGTAAAATCTGCAAACACGTGATGCAGCTAAGAAATAGACTATCAAATTATTTTAACCATTTTAGTCATTACAAACCTGCAACAATAGATGTTATTTACACTGCAGAAGGAGAAACTGCTTTTAAGTAAGTACCTCTCGATAATGTATTGGCTATGACTATAATATATTAATTTTTTGTAACCAAGCATTGAAAATAAGATGAATATAGAGAATATACTGTGCATTATTAATTAGATTCTAGGTTACACCATTGCCTTTTAAGTTCTCGCAGACGATAATCAAGAATAAATATTTCACCGAGTAGGTAATATAACGTGCATATCTTCATTTCGTGTCTAAATATTTTCAAACGTAACCGTTATCAAAAATCAAAACACGATATGAAAAGTATCACGCTGGTTTATTTGTCTTGCATTTCCGGCATATATGTTTCTCGATAACTTGCAACCGAGGGTAAAACTTCGAAAAGTTATTTTCTTATAAAAATATTCTTATCATTAAAATTACTATTATTAATTATTACGTGATTCACACAAAAGAAAGAATTTGAACTTGAACCAGCGTATCACTAAGCAGGGGTTGATGTTTGGTCGATGTAATACAGCGATGACGTCAAGATAACCGAATTTAATCGTTAACTATCTCCTGTTTACGTAAATATGCTTGTTGTATGCAAAAAATAGATACACGAGATCCTGCCTGCGAACCAGTTTTACAAGTAAAAGGCAAGAATTTTACTTGTGTAGCAGGAATGACGAGAAAACAAACAATACACACGGATAAAACTTGAATGTGGGATATTTATTTCGCTCGAGTGAAGTTATGCAAACTAACTTCGCGGTATATCTCTCACCAACAACCTGTTTGACGTGCTGCTTACACTCTTCTGAGCGATTGATTCTCTCAATGAATGGTTCTCTCTACAGGTCGTAATGAACCGAAACTCTGATGATGAATGCAACATTTCTCGGAAGTGGGCGGCAACTTCCGCGATTTTTCAACTCTAATTTTTGTGAGAATGACTGAACGAGGTAGTTAGTTTTTTTTTACCCATCAATCGACCGAATTATTAACTAAAATTACGATTTCGTGTCAGAGTAAACGACCACATTGCGATATAAATATGCGAGACTTCATATAAAATACTAGTGCACAGCATCAGGTAGACTCATTATATTTAACTGTTGAAATTCTTCGGCATAATAATGCGTCTAGAAATTTATGACAAATAAATGTAATTTCATTAAAACTTCTTCAGTTTAGAATGATACTAACATCACCGCAGCGCGGTTGTAGTCTTTGGGAAGAAACTAAAATTTCTCAGGAGCATTACCCGATCAATTTTTCTCTACCCCTCAGTACACTGTATGACCCTTCCGGGATGGAACTCTGCATTGAAGTTAGGTCTTCTACTTGATATGTTTCCCATTTCATTAATTCCGAAGGGAATTTTAGTTCTTATACTCCACTATTATTTAACATGAACGAGAATACATATATACCAAGACTGTTATTTGCCACGAAAAAAACATTTCGCTTAGCCGCGATTCAAACCCAGATCCTCCAGATTTCCGATCAGCTACATTACCAAGTAATTTCTTTCTAGGCGAATCTTAGACACAAGTAAAAGGAGAATTTCATACTCAAGGAAAAAGGTTGCTTTGAGGTATAATTGGTAGCATATTTGACCGGCCATCGGGGATATCCGGGTTCGAATCCCAGGTTAGTCAAATGATTTTTTCATGTAGATTATCATACTTATTTAACTATGCACTAGTGTATTTAACTATGCACTCGTGCGCGTGACTGCGTACAAAGTTGCTTTTTCGACGCAGTACTTATTGTATGAATGAGAGCACAAAACCTTTTGCATGTGACGCAGGAGTATCCTCTTTCACAAATAACTGTAACCACTGTACGATAGATAATATTTAGTTGCCGATCCATCCTTAACAACTTTATTTGGTAGAATTATTAATGATTTTCAAACGCTCTACATAAAAACATATATTTAATTCAACTTACAAATAAAATCCGAAGATTCAAACGTTATGGAGCGGAATTTTTCCATATTGAAACAAACACTTGCAAATTTTCCACGATTATAAGAAAAGTTATTGTGACCTAGATTTCAATTGATATAACAACATCTTCAACGTAGAAATGGAGTGTTATTCATTCAATGTCTCTTCTTGGGACTAAGTTATGTCTGATTCCGAACTAATGGATTCGACTTTGCCAATATTTGGCCCGCTTTAATTTCGTAGGGGATAAACTATTTCTAATGCCTTTACTAATTTACTTTGAAAAATTGCGAGAAATATTCCTCCTTCCGTTAATTATGTAAAAGATAAGAGCATACGATAGAAATTCAGGGAAAAAGGTTCTGCCCAAAATAAAAGGATAATTATGGTAAAGCTAGAGACTAAGCCGGTAGATACCGTAGCGGTACATGTTAACATACCTACGACGGACTACTAGGATGAAGAAGTTTAAGGCGTCTATGAAGATATCACCGCAGTAATCAAACAGGTAAGACGTGAAGAAAACCTAATAATTTTAGGTGATTGGAAGGAGAAGGGTTTGGGTGTAAATATTGACTGAGAAAAATAGTATTCTATGATTCGCTGACGACACAGCAATCATAGCCGAGACAGAGAAGAATTTTAAGAAGACTTTGACAAATATAGAAAGGAAAATGGCCAGATATCAGTTGAAAATCAATAAAAGGAAGACTTAGATATTAGTATGTAGTAAAAGAGAGGAGGCTAGGACAAACATTAAGGTAAGAAATCAAAAGCTAGAAGAGATTTTCTTACCTGGGAAGCCGAATTACCAACGATGGACGAAGCAAGAAAGAAATAGTCAGTAGAATAGCGCTGGCGAAGAGGGCTTACTACAAAAAGATGAATCTTCTCACATATGAGAATACAAGCATAGAAGTAAGGAAGCAATTCATCATACGCTACATATGGAGTGTGATTCTCTAGGGAAGGAGGCTTGGACGTTGATAGCAGCAGAGAAGTCAATGATTGGAAGCATTCGAAATGTGGTGCCACCGAAGAATGATGAAGATAAAATTGATCGAATGAGTAAGTAATGAAGGAGTGCTAAGAAAGTGGGAATTAAAATAAGTCTTCTAAAAACCTAAAAGAATTTCTTCCTTGGTTTTAGCCTCACTAATACAAGGAATTTTAGTTAAAAATTGAAATTCAGCTCCTGTCTTGTCGATTGCTTTCACAAAGTACTTCATCTGTCCTAGTTTGATGTGCAATGGTGGCAAGTGAATATTTTCTGTCGGAACCAGGGAAACATGGGCGACATTTTCATAACCATGAGTGAAGCTTTCTCGCAGATGCCATTTCCGTAAGATGTAATGTTTTCTCGGGCGTGGCTGTTGTATTCAAGGGAGCAGCAGTATTTCGTGAAGCCTGATTGCAGTCCCGTGAGTAGAGCGACAACTTTCAGATTAGCGCAAACTTACCAATTATAATCACGATAATTAGTATTCTCAAGGATTCAACTGATATATCGGTACGTCTCCTTCATATCAGCAGAGTAAGCAGATAGGATAGAAGGTAACTCATTCCCATTGGCCAACAGGACCACTTCAAAGCTTGTCTTTGACGAATCCATAAACAGTCTCCATTTTTCTGGGTCACATGGCATCATAATTTCTATCAACAATGCATTTAATTACAGTAAAAAAACCAAGCCTTCATCTTACGTAGAAATTAATTTCAATGTTGGCGCTCTTGTCCTACTGGAAAAGATTTTTATGCCCTTTTGTAAGAGATTGGCATCCATATAGACGCAACTTCGTACCATATGTTACATTAGTTTCTCCAAGTATTTCAAATTACTGTAACAAGTGGTGCAGCAAACACTTGGAGCTTAATCCTAGCCCTGACCGCCAATTTGGCAGCCAGAGAAAAATTTATAAGCAGTTTAAAGAATTAAAGAAAGAGATTATTGTTGCGATGTTTTAGTCAATTCACCGCAAACATAGCAGAAGCGATGACGATGATTTTACACACGTGTAATTTAATTACATATTAAATCACGGTAATATTCACAACTCAAGCCCACATACTGACATTCACCTGGAAAAAGCCGGAGTAAAACATTTTTTACTGTTTTGCACTATTTAAATTACTTGGAAAAAAGGATCCTTGTCCAGAACACCGAAAGAGTTGACTCTGCGATCGCAAGAGGTATACCGAGGGAAGATGATGACAACTTCAATATACATAATTGATTTTAGAGGCTGATACTTTGCGGAATTCCATGATTAAGGAGAAAGAATACTTTTTTAATCCAATGAAATTATAAAATCTTAGTTTTACATTCTTCGTGGAACTATAAAGTATTACTTTTTTTTAGCTGCGAAATCAAGAAAATTGCCGTCCAAGCCTGAGCGGGAGAGGCACTGCGAGGGCCAGAGTAGTAAAGTTAATCTTCCGAGCTATTGCTACATATTTTAATTATTGGTGCTATGCTATACAGAAATTTTTTTTATTAATACTGCTGTTTCTTGCTGCTTTGTATTATTATCTTTCGGGGAGGATGATGTGAAAAAGAAGCTGGAAATATTTTTAAATACGTGAAAATTTGCGAAAAAATGGCAAAATTGGTCATTTTATATGCGTTTTTACACAATTGACGGAGACTTATTCCCCTCAAATCTACATCTTTACCATTTATATTATTTTTTCAGAATTTTGCACCCCTCAAAACCCCTAGAAAAAATTTAAATGCTAAAATAATCCTTTTAATTTCTCCAAATGACCGAAAAGTGGTAAAAATTGGAGGCTCTTCCATAAATGGTGGGTGATGGAGAAAAACAGAGTTAATATTCGGATTTGGGAGGTCATTTTAAAAACGAAATAGCAGGAATGGTGTCAGGGCCGATTTTCATGCCATCCAGTGATAATTTAAGCAAAGCTGATCATTTGAATCCACACCCCCTTGATAGTATTGTAAAATGATATAAAGCCAGGAAGCATTTTGTTACCACTTGAGGCAGTAATACTTGCGTCATGGATAATGGCAGAAATAAAAACTACATGGATTTTATTGAAACGTAGGTATTACAACGCGGAAATGTCGGGAGTAAAGCAAAAAGGGAAGGATGTAAGACAAGGGAATACCCAGGGTCATAACTAGGGGGGGCAAGTCATAGTCTAGAAGGGGGCGCAAGCCAAGTTGTGACATTTTAGCATGGAAAAGGTGAATGAAAAAAATGCTTTAAGAAAATTATAACAGCGCATTATTAGTTTCTGATATCATTTCATAGAAAAAATATTTTTATTTTAGTTAAGTACATATCTTATACCTACTAATGCATATCATTTTTCGTGGGTTTAAAGGAAATTTGTTGAATACTTTCGTTTCAATTCAGTACCGATTTTGCTTAAGGACTTCTGCGGGGTGCAATTGCCCCCCCCCTGCCCCTCGCCTATGATGTAAGGTTCTATTTTTTCTTGGGGGAGATTCAGGAGGAACGTCTGCTTTGTTCTTACTCATCGTCCTTACCATATTCAATCTTTTTTTGATAAAGTTCTACTGTTAAAGGCATGCTGGTACACCAACTGTCACTGGTAATATTTCTTCCTCTGCAGTCAATGTGCTCTGCTAAGCGTTTGACAATTTCATGAGGTGAATTGGATTCTTTGAAAGGGCATCTGGCTACCTGCCCATAAAAATTTCAATTTTTAGGTAAAAGTTCCTAGCATCCACCACAGCAATGACTTCAATAACATATTTCTTTGGCTTTTTGATAGATACTGCGTTCAAGGACATCGGCCTCGAAATGGTATAAGTTGCTCAAGGATCGTGATGCACTCTGATGGTGTATTTGCAAATTCAAATTTGTTGGATATTTTATTAATGAACTCAATAACTGCAGCTTACTAGTCACTTTTCTTACTTTCTAGTCTAGTGCTGAGGTCATAAAAACTAATGCACCGTAGAAAAAAATTCGATTGTTCAGTGTACGGGAAAAAATTTGACTTCTTTGCTCCAAATCTCCCTAATATCAACATGGGAAATTTTATACGCACCTGAGAGAAAAAGGAGACTAATAAGAGCCAGTTATTCGTCTTCACTGAACTGCTTGTATCACGATCTCTTGCATAATTTCCAGAAACAGAATTAAAGTAGAGATTTGTGATTTTCACAATTATTTCTAATAATTCTGCGCAAAAAAGGCGAAATGCTGATGATTCATTATACACTCTTTGCACATGGGTGTGTTCCAGGAAGATGAGTCATCGGCGATTTCATCATGCCAAATTCGATCGAATGAATTTTAATCGTCCCCACGATGGATCGGTAGCGAGAATAAATTGTAGCACTTTCGGTCGCATCGGGTCAAAACGTCGGTTGCAGCAAAACTAGGGAACACTTTGAATATTAAACGTTACTTCAGTCAGAATTACAAGAAATTAGAGACCAGAAAAACTCTAGTTCGAACGGCATCATTTTGTTAAAAAAAACATCCAAGAAAAAGTCAATATTACCCGATGCGAAATATTCAGGGTATTTGGCTTTATTAAAGCTGTATGTGATGTCTGATGCAATATGCAATTTATGATGTTCTTACCATAAAAATCAATAAATATTAAAGATGATTGAAAATCAATTTTCGTTCATTCATTATTTGTCATATTTCTCATAAGTGTTCTCCCTGTAGCGCTATGATTACTGAATAAACATGTTTCGGAAAGTAACTGTATTGAATACACGTTTTCAAATGTACGTGGGTGGTTACTATTTCATTCATACTGAGGAATAACGTAAAAATGTAAAGTTGTACGTTAAAAAAAAGTTTCACGAAGTACGCGCATTTCGGTTAGCGTAATTGACTTTTACGATGCTTTGAAGAACACTTAACAATTTTGAGATGAGAACGTTGACGAGCTCTCCCGTTCGAGGGGGAGTCGAATAAGGAGAGAACAATGCAAGATATCGCCTTTCTTCATAGAAGCCGGCCGTACTTACCAGCCTCGTCGAGAGCGTGCGTATTTGGATTCTTCCAAGAAACGTCAACCGAGTGGCTGAGATGGGACTAATGCCACCAGAGAGCAAAAATCAACCTCCGAATCCCGACCACTCTCAATATCGCACCTCCGCAGTGAAATTTGATACAGCGCCGGGTGTTTTTTTTTTCGGTCGGAGCGAAGCTCGACCCCTCGTCTTTTCCTTTTTTTTCCTTCGGTCAGCGACTAGGTACTCCCCTCCGCCCAAGGAGGTTTCCCATTCCACTGGCCGTTGCGGCCGACTTCGCAACTAAAATCAGGCGACGGTTGAATTTGGATTTTTGAATTAGGATAGAACACCCTTAAAGGAGAAGAAATGATGAAAACAGTGCTAAAGATGGAAATATGATAAGATAAGGTATGAAGTGTAGGGCATGGTGGCATAGGAATTGCACCTTTTCAATGAGATAAGTAGGAGACCGAAGGTATGGATGAAGCGAGTGCTCAGAGAAGTAGGGAATGAAAACAGTGCTAAAGATGGAAATATGATAAGATGAGGTATGAAGTGCAGGACATGGTGGGTTAGGAATTGCACCTTTTGAATGAGATAAGTAGGAGACCGAAGGTATGGATGAAGCGAGTGCTTAGAGGAGTAGGGAATGAAAACAGTGCTAAAGATGGCAATATAATAAGATGAAGTATGAAGTACAGGACATGGTGGGTTAGGAATTGTACCTTTTCAATGAGATAAGTAGGAGACCGAAGGTATGGATGGACCGAGTGCTTAAAGGAAAAGAAATGATAAAAACAGTGCTAAAGATGGAAATATGAAAAGATGACGTATGAAGTGCAGGACATGGTGGGTTAGGAATTGCACCTTTTCAATGAGATAAGTAGGAGACCGAAGGTATGGATGGAGCGAGTGCTTAAAGGAGAAAAAACGATGAAAACAGCGCTGAGGATGGAAATATGATAAGATGAGGTATGAAGTAGAGGGCATGGTGGGTTAGTAATTGCACCTTTTCAATGAGATAAGTAGGAGACCGTAGGTATGGATGGAGCGAGTTTTTCAAGGAAAAGAAATGATGAAAACAGTGCTATAGATGGAAATATGATAAGATAAGGTATGAAGTGCAGGACATGGTGGGTTAGGAATTGAACCTTTTCAATGAGATAAGTAGTAGACCGAAGGTATGGATTAAGCGAGTGCTTAAGGGAGAAGGAATGATGAAAACAGTGCTGAAGATGGAAATATGATAAGATGAGGTATGAAGTGCAGGACATGGTGGGTTAGGAATTGTACCTTTTCAATGAGATAAGTAGGAGACCGAAGGTATGGAGGGAGCGAGTGCTTAGAGGAGTAGGGAATGAAAACAGTGCTAATAATAGAAAAAATGATAAGATTAGGCATGAAGTGCAGGACAAGGTGGGTTAGGAATTGCAACTTTTAAATGAGATAAGTAGGAGGCCGAAGGTATGGATTGAGCGAGATCTTAGAGGAGAAGAAATGATGAAAACAGTGCTAAAGATGGAAATATGATAAGATGAGGTATGAAGTGCAGGACAAGGTGGATTAGGAATTTTCCTTTTAAATGAGATAAGTAGGACAACGAAGGTATGGATAAAGCGAGAGCTTAAATGAGAAGAAATGATAATAACAGTGCTAAACATGGAAATAGAATAAGATGAGGTATGAAGTGCAGGACATGGTCTGTTAGGAATTACATCTTTTAAATGAGATAAGTAGGAGACCGAAGGTATGGATAAGCGAGTTTTTTAAGGAGAAGGGACGATGAAAAGAGTGCTAAAGATGGAAATATGATAAGATGAGGTATGAAGTGCAGGACATGGTGGGTTAGGAATTTCACCTTTTAAATGAGATACGTAAAAGGCCGAAGGTATGGTTGATGCGAGTGCTTAAATGGAAGAAATGTTGAAAAAAGTGCTAAGGATGGAAACATGATATGATGAGAAATGAAGTGCAAGAATGGTGGGTTAGGAATTGCACCTTTTAAATGAGATAAGTAGGAGACCGAAGGTATGGATGAAGCGAGTTTTTTAATGTGAAGGGACGATGAAAACAGTGCTAAAGATGGAAATATGATAAGATGAGGTATGAAGTGCAGGACATGGTGTGTTAGGAATTGCACCTTTTAAATGAAATACGTAGTAGGCCGAAGGTATGGAAGAAGCGAGTGCTTAAATGAGAAGAAATGATGAAAACAGTGCTAAAGATGGAAACATGATAGGATGAGGTATGAAGTGCAGGACATGGTGTGTTAGGAATTGCACCTTTTAAATGAGATACGTAGTAGGCCGAAGATATGGATGAAGCGAGTGCTTAAATGAGAAGAAATGATGAAAACAGTGTTAAAGATGGAAACATGATAAGATAAGGCATGAAGTGCAGGACATGGTGGGTGAAGAATTCCACCTTTTAAATGAGATAAGTAGGAGACCGAAGGTATGGATGGAGCGAGTGCTTAAAGGAGAAAAAACGATGAAAAGAGCGCTGAGGATGGAAATATGATAAGATGAGGTATGAAGTAGAGGGCATGGTGGGTTAGTAATTGCACCTTTTCAATGAGATAAGTAGGACACCGAAGGTATGGATTAAGCGAGTGCTTAAGGGAGAAGGAATGATGAAAACAGTGCTGAAGATGGAAATATGATAAGATGAGGTATGAAGTGCAGGACATGGTGGGTTAGGAATTGCACCTTTTCAATGAGATAAGTAGGAGACCGTAGGTATGGGTGGAGCGAGTTTTTAAAGGAAAAGAAATGATGAAAACAGTGCTATAGATGGAAATATGATAAGATGAGGTATGAAGTGCAGGACATGGTGGGTTAGGAATTGAACCTTTTCAATGAGATAAGTAGGACACCTAAGGTATGGATTAAGCGAGTGCTTAAGGGAGAAGGAATGATGAAAACAGTGCTGAAGATGGAAATATGATAAGATGAGGTATGAAGTGCAGGACATGCTGGGTTAGGAATTGCACCTTTTCAATGAGATAAGTAGGAGACCGAAGGTATGGAGGGAGCGAGTGCTTAGAGGAGTAGGGAATGAAAACAGTGCTAATAATAGAAAAATGATAAGATTAGGCATGAAGTACAGGACAAGATGGGTTAGGAATTGCAACTTTTAAATGAGATAAGTAGGAGGCCGAAGGTATGGATTGAGCGAGATCTTAGAGGAGAAGAAATGATGAAAACAGTGCTAAAGATGGAAATATGATAAGATGAGGTATGAAGTGCAGGACAAGGTGGATTAGGAATTTTCCTTTTAAATGAGATAAGTAGGACAACGAAGGTATGGATAAAGCGAGAGCTTAAATGAGAAGAAATGATAATAACAGTGCTAAACATAGAAATAGAATAAGATGAGGTATGAAGTGCAGGACATGGTGGGTTAGGAATTTCACCTTTTAAATGAGATACGTAAAAGACCGTAGGTATGGTTGATGCGAGTGCTTAAATGGAAGAAATGTTGAAAAAAGTGCTAAGGATGGAAACATAATATGATGAGAAATGAAGTGCAGGACATGGTGGGTTAGGAATTGCACCTTTTAAATGAGATAAGTATGAGACCGAAGGTATGGATGAAGCGAGTTTTTTAATGTGAAGGGACGATGAAAACAGTGCAAAAGATGGAAATATGATAAGATGAGGTATGAAGTACAGGACATGGTGTGTTAGGAATTGCACCTTTTAAATGAGATACGTAGTAGGCCGAAGGTATGGATAAAGCGAGTGCTTAAATGAGAAGAAATGATGAAAACAGTGCTAAAGATGGATATATGATAAGATGAGGTATGAAATGCAGGACATGGTGTGCTAGGAATTGCACCTTTTAAATGAGATACTTAGTAGGCCGAAGGTATGGTTGAAGCGAGTGCTTAAATGAGAAGAAATGCTGAAAACAGTGCTAAAGATGGAAACATGATAGGATGAGGTATGAAGTGCAGGACATGGTGTGTTAGGAATTGCACCTTTTAAATGATATACGTAGTAGGCCGAATATATGGATGAAGCGAGTGCTTAAATGATAAGAAATGATGAAAACAGTGCTAAAGATGGAAAAATGATAAGTTAAGGCATGAAGTGCAGCACATGGTGGGTGAAGAATTCCACCTTTTAAATGAGATAAATAGGAGAACGAAGGTATGGATGAAGCGAGTGTTTAAAGGTGAAGGGACGATAAAAACAGTGCTAAAAATGGAAAAATGATAAGATAAGGCATGAAGTGCAGGACATGGTGGGTGAAGAATTCCACCTTTTAAATGAGATAAATAGGAGACCAAAGGTATGGATGAAGCGAGTGTTTAAAGGTGAAGGGACGATGAAAACAGTGCTAAAGATGGAAATATGATAAGATGAGGCATGAAGTGCAGGAAATGTTGGGTTAGGAATTGCACCTTTTAAATAAGATAGGTAGGAGACCGAAGGTATGGATGGAGCGAGTGCTTAAATGCGAAGAAATGATGAAAACAGTGCTAAAGATGGAAATATGATAAGATGAGGTATGAAGTGCAGGACATGGTGGGTTAGAAATTGCACCTTTTAAATGAGATAAGTAGGAGACCGAAGGTATGGATGGAGCGAGTGCTTAAAGGAGAAGAAATGATGAAAATAGTGCTAAAGATGGAAATATGATAAGATGAGGTATGAAGTGCAGGACATGGTGGGTTAGAAATTGCAACTTTTAAATGAGATAAGTAGGAGGCCGAAGGTATGGATGGAGCGAGTGCTTAAAGGAGAAGAAATGATGAAAACAGCGCTAAAGATGGAAATATGATAAGATGAGGTATGAAGTGCAGGACATGGTGGGTTAGAAATTGCAACTTTTAAATGAGATAAGTAGGAGGCCGAAGGTATGGATGGAGCGTATGCTTAAAGGAGAAGAAATCATGCAACCAGTGCTAAAAGTGGAAATATGATCAGAAGAGGTATGAAGTGCAGGACATGGTATGTTAGGAATTGCACCTTTTAAATGATATAAGTAGGAGACCGAAGTTATGGATGTAGCGAGTGCCTAAAGGTGAAGAAATGATGAAATCAGTGCAAACGATGGAAATATGATAAGATGGAGTATGTAGTGCAGGACATGGTGGGTTAGGAATTACACCTTTTATTGAGATAAGTAGAGACCGAAGGTATGGATGTAGCGAGTGCTTAAAGGTGAAGAAATGATGAAAACAGTGCTAAGGATTCAAATATGATAAGATGAGGTATGAAGTGCAGGACATGGAGGGTTGGGAATTGCTCCTTTTAAATGAGATAAGTATGCGACCGAAGGTAGGGATGTAGCGAGTGCTTAAAGGTGAAGAAATGATGAAAACAGTGCTAAGGATGGAAATATGATAAGATGAGGTATGAAGTGCAGGACATGGTGGGTTAGGAATTGCACTGTTTCAAATACATACGTAGGGAATCGAAGGTATGGATGAAGCGAGTGCTTACGTGAGAAAGAAATGATGAAAACAGTGCTAAAGAAGGAAATTTGATAAGATGAGGTATGAAGTGCAGGACATGGTGGGTTAGGAATTGCACCTTTTCAATGAGATAAGTAGGAGACTGAAGGTATGGATGAAGCAACTTCTTACATGAAAAGAAATGATGAAAATAGTGCTGCAGTTGGATATATGATAAGATGAGGTGTGAAGTGCAGGACATGGTGGGTTAGGAATTACACCTTTTAAATAAGATAGGTGGTAGGCCGAAGGTATGGAAGTGGCGAGTGCTTAAAGGAGAAGAATTGATGAAAACAGTGCTAAAAATGGAAATATGATAAGATGGAGTATGAAGTGCAGGACATGGTGGGTTCGGAATTACACCTTTTGAGTGAGATAAGTAGGAAACCGAAGGTATGGATGTAGCGAGTGCTTAAAGGTGAAGAAACGATGAAAACAGTGACAAGGACGGAAACATGATAAGATGAGGTATTGAGTGCGGGACATGGTGGGTAATGAATTGCACCTTTTAAATGAGATAAGTAGGTGGCCGAAGGTGTGGATGGAGCGAGTGTTTAAAGGTGAAGAAATGATGAAATCAGTGCTAACGATGGAAATATGATTTGATGAGATATGAAGTGTAGGACATGGTGGGATAGGAATTACACCTGTTAAAAGAGATAAGTACGAGACCGAAGGTATGGATGGAGCGAGTGCTTACATAAGAAAAAATGATGAAAATAGTGCTAAAAATGGAAAAATGATAAGATGAGGTATGAAGTGCACGACATGGTGGGTTAAGAATTGCACCTTTTCAAGGAGATAAGTAGGAGACCGAAGGTATGGATGGAGCGAGCTCTTAAAGGAGAAAAAATGATGAAAACAGTGCTAAAGATGGAAACATGATAAGATGAGATATTAAGTGCAGGACATGGTGGGTTAGGAATTCCACCTTTTAAATGAGATAAGTATGAGACTGAAGGTATGGATGGAGCGAGTGCTTAAAGGAGAAAAAATGATGAAAACAGTGCTAAAGATGGAAATATGATAAGATGAGGTATGAAGTGCAGGATATGGTGGATTAGGAATTTTCCTTTTAAATGAGATAAGTAGGACAAAGAGGGTATGGATGAAGCGAGTGCTTAAATGAGAAGAAATGATGATAACAGTGCTAAACATGTAAATAAGATAAGATGAGGTATGAAATGCAGGATATGGTGGGTTAGGAATTACATCTTTTGAATGAGATAAGTAGGAGACCGAAGGTATGGATGAAGCGAGTTTTTTAAGGTGAAGGGACGATGAAAAAGGTGCTAAAAATGGAAATATGATAAGATGAGGTATGAAGTGCAGGACATGGTGGGTAAGGAATTTCACCTTTTAAATGAGATACGTAAAGGGCGGAAGGTATGGATGAAGCGAGTGCTTAAATGGAAGAAATGATGAAAACAGTGCAAAAGATGGAAATATGATGATATAAGGTATGAAGTGCAGGACATGGTGGGTTAGGAATTGCACCTTTTAAATGAGATAAGTATGAGTCCAAGGTGTGGATGGAGCGAGTGCTTAAAGGATATAAGATGATGAAAACAGTGCTAAAGATGGAAACATGATAAGATGAGGTATGAGGTGCAGGACATGGTGGGTTAGGAATTGAACCTTTTAAATGAGATAAGTATGAGTCCGAAGGTATGGATGAAGCGAGTTTTTTAATGTGAAGGGACGATGAAAACAGTACTAAAGATGGAAATATGATAATATGAGGCATGAAGTGCAGGACATGGTGGGTTAAGAATTGCACATTTTAATTGAGATACGTAGGTTGCCGAAGGTTTGGATGAAGCGAGTGCTTAAATGAGAAAAAATGATGAAAACAGTGCTAAAATGGAAAAATGATAAGATAAGGCATGAAGTGCAGGACATGGTGGGTTAAGAATTGCACCTTTTAAATGAGATAAGAAGGAGACCGAAGGTATGGATGGAGCGAGTGCTTAAACGGAAGGAATGATGAAAACATAGCTAAGGATGGAAACTAGATAAGATGAGGTATGAAGTGCAGGACATGGTGGGTTAGGAATTGCACCTTTTAAATGAGATAAATATGAGACCGAAGGTATGGATGAAGCGACTTCTTACATGACTAGAAATGATGAAAACAGTGCTAAGGACGGAAATATGATAAGATGAGGCATTAAGTGCGGGACATGGTGGGTAATGAATTTCACCTTTTAAATGGAATAAGTAGGAGGCCGAAGGTGTGGATGGAGCGAGTGCTTAAATGAGAAAAAATGATGAAAATAGTGCTAATAATGGAGAAATGATTAGATGAGGTATGAAGTGCACGACATGGTGGGTTAGGAATTGCACCTTTTCAAAGAGATTAGTAGGAGACCGAAGGTATGGATGGAGCGAGTGCTCAAAGGAGAAAAAATGATGAAAACAGTGCTAAAGATGGAAACATGATAAGATGAGGTATGAAGTGCAGGACATGGTGGGTTAGGAATTGCTCCTTTTCAATGAGATAAGTAGGAGAACAAAGGTATGGATGGAGCGAGTGCTTAAAGGAGTAAAGATGATGATAACAGTGCTAACGATGCAAATATGATAAGATGAGTTATGAAGTGCAAGACATGGTGGGTTAGGAATTACCCCTTTTAAATGATATGAGTAGGAGACCGAAGGTATGGATGAAGCGAGTTTTTTAAGGTGAAGGGACGATGAAAAGAGTGCTAAAGATGGAAATATGATAAGATGAGGTATGAAGTGCAGGACATGGTGGATTAGAAATTTTTCCTTTTAAATAAGATAAGTAGGACAACGAGGGTATGGATGTAGCGAGTGCTTAAATGAGAAGAAATGATGATAACAGTGCTAAACATGGAAATTAGATAAGATGAGGTATGAAGTGCAGGACATGGTGGGTTAGGAATTGCACCTTTTGAATGAGATAAGTAGGAGACCGAAGGTATGGATGAAGCGAGTTTTTTAAGGTAAAGGGACGATGAAAAGAGTGCTAAAAATGGAAAAATGATAAGATGAGGTATGAGGTGCAGGACATGGTGGGTTAGGAATTACACCTTTTGAATGAGATACGTAAAGGGCGGAAGGTATGGATGAAGCGAGTGCTTAAATGGAAGAAATGATGAAAACAGTGCAAAAGATGGAAATATGATGATATAAGGTATGAAGTGCAGGACATGGTGGGTTAGGAATTGCACCTTTTAAATGAGATAAGTATGAGTCCAAGGTGTGGATGGAGCGAGTGCTTAAAGGATATAAGATGATGAAAACAGTGCTAAAGATGGAAACATGATAAGATGAGGTATGAGGTGCAGGACATGGTGGGTTAGGAATTACCCCTTTTAAATGAGATAAGTATGAGTCCGAAGGTATGGATGAAGCGAGTTTTTTAAGGTGAAGGGACGATGAAAAGAGTGCTAAAGATGGAAATATGATAAGATGAGGTATGAAGTGCAGGACATGGTGGATTAGAAATTTTTCCTTTTAAATAAGATAAGTAGGACAACGAGGGTATGGATGTAGCGAGTGCTTAAATGAGAAGAAATGATGATAACAGTGCTAAACATGGAAATTAGATAAGATGAGGTATGAAGTGCAGGACATGGTGGGTTAGGAATTACATCTTTTGAATGAGATAAGTAGGAGACCGAAGGTATGGATGAAGCGAGTTTTTTAAGGTGAAGGGACGATGAAAAGAGTGCTAAAAATGGAAAAATGATAAGATGAGGTATGAGGTGCAGGACATGGTGGGTTAGGAATTACACCTTTTGAATGAGATACGTAAAGGGCCGAAGGTATGGATGGAGCGAGTGCTTAAATGAGAAAAAATGATGAAAACAGTGCTAAAGATGAAACATGATAACATACGATATAAAGTGGAGGACATGGTGGGTTTGGAATATCACCTTTTAAATGTGATAAGTATGAGACCGAAGGTATGGATGGAGCGAGTGCTTAAATGAGAAGAAATGATGAAAACAGTGCTAAAGATGGAAATATGATAAGATAAGGTATGAAGTACAGGACATGGTGGGTTAAAAATTGCACCTTTTAATTGAGATACGTAGGTTGCCGAAGGTTTGGATGAAGCGAGTTATTAAATGAGAAAAAATGATGAAAACAGTGATAAAATGGAAAAATGATAAGATAAGGCATGAAGTGCAGGACATGGTGGGTTAAGAATTCTACCCTTTAAATGAGATAAGTGGTAGGCCGAAGGTATGGAAGTAGCGAGTGCTTAAAGGAGAAGAAATAATGAAAACAGTGCTAAAAATGGAAATATGATTAGATGAAGTATGAAGTGCCGGACATGGTGGGTTAGGAATTACACCTTTTAAATGAGATAAGTAGGAGATTGAAGATATGGATGTAGCGAGTGCTTAAATGAGAGTAAAAGATGAAAATAGTGCTAAAAATGGAAAAATGATAAGATGAGGTATGAAGTGCAGGACATGGTGGGTTAGGAATTTCACCTTTTCAATGAGATAAGTAGGAGACCAAAGGTATGCATGGAGCGAGTGCTAAAAGGAGTAGGGATGATGATAACAGTCCTAACGATGGAAATATGATAAGATGAGTTATGAAGTGCAGGACATGGTGGGTTAGGAATTACACCTTTTAAATGAGATAAGTAGGAGATTGAAGATATGGATGTAGCGAGTGCTTAAATGAGAGTAAAAGATGAAAATAGTGCTAAAAATGGAAAAATGATAAGATGAGGTATGAAGTGCAGGACATGGTGGGTTAGGAATTGCACCTTTTCAATGAGATAAGTAGGAGACCAAAGGTATGCATGGAGCGAGTGCTAAAAGGAGTAGGGATGATGATAACAGTGCTAACGATGGAAATATGATAAGATGAGTTATGAAGTGCAGGACATGGTGGGTTAGGAATTGCACCTTTTAAATGAGATAAGTAGGAGACCGAAGGTATGGAGGAAGCAGGTGCTTAAAGGAAAAAAGATGATGAAAACAGTGCTTTAGATGGAAATATGATGATATGAGGTATGAAGTGCAGGACATGGTGGGTAAGGAATTGCACCTTTTAAATGAGATAAGTATGAGACCGAAGGTATGGATGAAGCGAGTGCTTAAATGAGAAAAAATGATGAAAACAGTGCTAAAGATGGAAACATGATAGGATGAGTAATGAAGTGCAGGACATGGTGTGTTAGGAATTGCACCTTTTAAATGAGATAAGTAGGAGACCGAAGATATGGATGGATCGAGTGTTTAAATGAGAAGAAATGATGAAAACAGTGCTAAAAATAGAAAAATGATAAGATAAGGCATGAAGTGCAGGACAAGGTGGGTTACGAATTGCAACTTTTAAATGAGATAAGTAGGAGGCCAAAGGTATTGATGGAGGGAGTGCTTAACACTAGGAATACCGGACTTGACACCCCCCCTAGAACTACCAAATGGAGTCATTTTGACTCCTACCTTATAATTGTTTATTTTTCCAGTTTATCTATGTTTTAATTTGTACATTGCTTTAGTTTATCATTTTTGTTTATTATTGCATTATTTCAGACGTGATTTAAACAAAAAAATCATATTTTTTTAAAATGCGAGTTTCGACGGTATTGCTTTGAAATTCTTTTTTCCTACATGTTATGTTGTTTTAATAGGATTTTCACAGAGTAATTGGATAAAACAGCAAACATAGACATTTCAACACATTTTATCATCATGTTTGAATGATCAAAAATATTACCTTGGCTACATGGAAGTTGGGAAGATAATTAAATACAGCAAAAAACTGCATTTGATAAGCCACGCATTTGGCTAAGGTGCTTTACAGTTCAAGCATTGTCGTTCATTTAAATTGCCCATACAAATACTTTTGGCAGGTCATACAATTCCAAACTGAGCGACTCTTTCTGCACTTAGGTATTGCCTAGAAATATTTTTTTGCAGAATCCCGTCAGAAGAATATGCAGCATTGGACACGCCACGCTTTTGTCGACATCTAATTAGAGTATCAGCCGACTCTGTATCGAGTTTTTTCAAAAGCGTCTTGCGCGAAATGTTTTAGGTAGTCTCCTTGTACACTATCCATGAATACCTGCTAAGTAGGAAGTATTTTCCAACGAGTGGATAGGCCATCGCTGAGTATATTTTCTTGTGGTATATATGTGATTTCATTTCTTTTGGTACTTCTCGTCGAATTATTTACCTTTCCCACAATGCTAGTACCCTAGCTTTTTCGCTGTTCGGCGAGTTTGACTGAGGTAATGTAATTATCTACAGTAACATTTCACCCTTTTTCAGAAACGTTTGCATTAGTTTCGGTACTACTAAACGGCAATCTGCATGAAGTGAATAATCTTTTCCATCATAAGGGAAGGCATTTGCAAGATATTTGCTATCATTGTTAACAGCTAGCCAATATTCATGGCCGTATTTGTCCAGCTTACAAGGAATGTACTGAGTAAAATACACCTGATTTTACTGGGGAAAATTTGTTCAACAACCGTGATGTACGGACCAGGTTTGTAACAAGGAATGTAATTATCTGTGAATCTATCCTACACTATTGAGAAGATGGCATAATTGACAGTTTTGAGCCGCTGGAATCGATTAGATTTCTCATCAAATCTTAGATAGTGCAAAATATTTACAAACCGGTTCCCAGTCGTTCATTTTAGATAATGGTATTCCCCAGTCGTTTGACCAAATACTTGCAATAGAGAGATCATTTGTACCTTATATTCCGCGGGCATAAAATATGGCTATACATGCATCTACCTCTCCGTCGAAAAGAGTAAAATCTTCATAATTTTGTCTGCGTGCTTCCACAATTTTACATCACTTTATTTGAGTCAGTATACACGAATCGATAAATAATTGTAGATAATATCTTTGTTTTGTAGCTCCTTATGAAAGGGAAAGTAAATGTAAATTACTGCATGTCTTTTGCACGTATTATGTCTGAATCTTCAGACTAGCTAGAAACGTTTTGAGGAATAAAATCTTTGACTTCGTCAGAGACGAAATGATCTTCCTTTTCGCATTCCGATTTACCATCCGGTATAGAATGCAACTTAGAAAGGACTTCACGCTTTAGCCTACTTCTTCTGGTCATGCTGCCAGTCAGGAAAAATGAAAGCCTTACTTTACTAGAGTTCTGCAGTCCACTTCAGAGTTCACTGGATTCACTAATGCGAAGGACAGCGCACGATTTTCCTGTGCGGCGCGCGATTGCCAGCGCTGTCAGAGCCGACAATGCTAGGACAATAACTTTATTTCATTCATCCTCATATCAATGGAAGGATACAAAGGTACTTTTTCAGGTTTGAAAATGAACTTCCACGAGGTCAAGGGTGAAATAAAACCGCTGCAGTGCAATACTGTGTATACAGTATTGAGCTGTAGCGAGCCTGATAGGCGGGGAGAAGGGACGGGTAAGGGATGAGGGCAATACACGACGGCTTCTAAACACATGAATTGAAAATGCTCAGTATTAATGCCATATTCACCACTTTATCGCAGGATAAAATTATATCAGGACATTCATATGGTTTGTAGTTCGAAACACGGACCCGTAAAATTAGAAATGCCTTCAAATTCTCGCCAATATTGGCCTAAAAGCGAAATAATTATATATTTAAGCCATCGATTGATTTAAATTAATTATTAATATAAGAAGAAATAAACTCTTGAATAAATATTACTATTTGGCGAAAAGACGAGCAAAATACAATAGGGAGTCAAAATGACTCCCTTTGGTAGTTGAAGGTAAATTTTAAAAAATGAGTACTATTTTACTTTCTAGAACTATTTTGATCGCAAAGTTTTATTTCGTGTCAAAAATGAATAAAAGTCACGAAATTTCAGGCCGGAATTCGGAAAATTTTAGTCAGGGCATAGAAATAAAAATCGCGAGGAGTCAAAATGACTCCATCGGTAGTTCTAGTGTTAAATGAGATAAGTAGGAGGCCTAAGGTATGAATGGAGCGAGTTTTAAAGGAGACAAAATGATGTAAACAGTGCTAAAGATGGAAATATGATAAGATGAGGTATGAAGGGCAGGACATGGTGGGTTAGGAATATCACCTTTTCAATGAGATAAGTAGGAGGCTTAAGGTATGGATGGAGAGAGTTCTAAAGGAGACGAAATGATGTAAACAGTGCTAAAGATGGAAATATGATAAGATAAGGTATGAAGTGCAGGGCATGGTGGGTTAGGAATTGCACTTTTCAATGAGATAAGTAGGAGGCTTAAGGTATGGATGGAGAGAGTTCTAAAGGAGACGAAATGATGTAAAAAGTGCTAAAGATGGAAATATGATAAGATGAGGTATGAAGTGCAGGACATGTTGGGTTAGGAATTGCACCTTTTCAATGAGATAAGTAGGAGGCTTAAGGTATGGATGGAGAGAGTTCTAAAGGAGACGAAATGATGTAAACAGTGCTAAAGATGAAAATATGATAAGATGAGGTATGAAGGGCAGGACATGGTGGGTTAGGAATTGCACCTTTTCAATGAGATAAGTAGGAGGCTTAAGGTATGGACGAGAGAGTTCTAAAGGAGACGAAATGATGTAAACAGTGCTAAAGATGGAAATATGATAAGATAAGGTATGAAGTGCAGGGCATGGTGGGTTAGGAATTGCACCTTTTCAATGAGATAAGTAGGAGGCCTAAGGTATGAATGGAGCGAGTTTAAAGGAGACGAAATGATGTAAACAGTGCTAAAGATGGAAATATGATAAGATGAGGTATGAAGGGCAGGACATGGTGGGTTAGGAATATCACCTTTTCAATGAGATAAGTAGGAGGCTTAAGGTATGGATGGAGAGAGTTCTAAAGGAGAAGAAATGATGAAAACAGTGCTAAAGATGGAAATATGATAAGATGAGGTATGAAGTGCAGGACATGGTGGGTTAGGAATTGCACCTTTTCAATGAGATAAGTAGGAGGCTTAAGGTATGGATGGAGAGAGTTCTAAAGGAGAAGAAATGATGAAAACAGTGCTAAAGTTGGAAATATGATAAGATGAGGTATGAAGTGCAGGACATGGTGGGTTAGGAATTGCACCTTTTCAATGAGATAAGTAGGAGGCTTAAGGTATGGATGGAGAGAGTTCTAAAGGAGAAGAAATGATGAAAACAGTGCTAAAGATGGAAATATGATAAGATGAGGTATGAAGTGCAGGACATGGTGGGTTAGGAATTGCACCTTTTCAATGAGATAAGTAGGAGGCTTAAGGTATGGATGGAGAGAGTTCTAAAGGAGAAGAAATGATGAAAACAGTGCTAAAGTTGGAAATATGATAAGATGAGGTATGAAGTGCAGGACATGGTGGGTTAGGAATTGCACCATTTCAATGAGATAAGTAGGAGGCTTAAGGTATGGATGGAGAGAGTTCTAAAGGAGAAGAAATGATGAAAACAGTGCTAAAGATGGAAATATGATAAGATGAGGTATGAAGTGCAGGACATGGTGGGTTAGGAATTGCACCATTTCAATGAGATAAGTAGGAGGCTTAAGGTATGGATGGAGAGAGTTCTAAAGGAGAAGAAATGATGAAAACAGTGCTAAAGATGGAAATATGATAAGATGAGGTATGAAGTGCAGGACATGGTGGGTTAGGAATTGCACCATTTCAATGAGATAAGTAGGAGGCCTAAGGTATGGATGGAGAGAGTTCTAAAGGAGACGAAATGATGTAAACAGTGCTAAAGATGGAAATATGATAAGATGAGGTATGAAGTGCAGGACATGGTGGTTTAGGAATTGCACCTTTTCAATTAAATAAGTAGGAGGCCTAAGGTATGGATGGAGAGAGTTCTAAAGGGGACGAAATGATGTAAACAGTTATTAGATGGAAATATGATAAGATGAGGTATGAAGTGCAGGACATGGTGGGTTAGGAATTGCACCTTTTCAATGAGATAAATCGGAGGCTTAAGGTATGGATGGAGAGAGTTCTAAAGGAGAAGAAATGATGAAAACAGTGCTAAAGATGGAAATATGATAAGATGAGGTATGAAGTGCAGGATATGTTGGGTTAGGAATTGCACCTTTTCAATGAGATAAGTAGGAGGCTTAAGGTATGGATGGAGAGAGTTCATAAGGAGAAGAAATGATGAAAACAGTGCTGAAGATGGAAATATGAGAAGATTAGGTATGAAGTGCGGGTCATGGTGGGTTAGGAATATCACCTTTTCAATTAGATAAGTAGGAGACCCAAGGTATGGATAAGAAAGTGCTTAAAGTAGTAGGGAATGAAATAAGTGATAAAGATGGCAATAATATAAGATGAGGTATGAAGTGCAGGACATGGTGGGTTAGGAATTGCACTTTTTCAATGAGATAAGTAGGAGACCGAAGGTATGGATGGAGCGACTGCTTAGAGGAATACGGAATGAAACGAGTGCTAAAGATGGCAATATGATAAGATGAGGTATGAAGTACAGGACATGGTGGGTTTGGAAATGCACCTTAACACTAGAATGCCGAAGGGTGTCATTTTGACACCCTACGCGTACATTTTTTACGGAGCTGGCCCTTAGAGAGTGTTTTAGTAAAAAATCTTTCGTGACTTTTATTCATTTTTAGATCTTAACAAAACGACAGTAAAAGGGATACCCCCCCTAATTTTTTTCGTCTCAAAAATTCAAATTTACCTTGAATGCCGGAGGGTGTCATTTTGACACCCAGTATATAATATCATTTCTTTCTTCGTTTTAGGTCTCTCGTGGGATGCGGCTTGATAATTATTTGTCAAATTAGTATAGTTTAGTACATTATCTTCATGGTTAGTACCTTTAGGTATAGTATAGTATATTTTAGTATAGTATATTACCTTCATGATTATTTCTTTTACATAATATCAATGAGCATAGGCTGTATACTACTTATTTCAAAAGTTTAGTAGCTCGTAAGGTCGGGTCGCTTGTGTATCGCGACCTGCTGCTTGACTTGCTTCGGCAGTTCTGTCTTGATAATGGCACTGCATAGACGTGTTACGACGGAGCAAAGTATTGCAATACTAAACGATATTTCTCGAGACGTGTCGGAGAAAGGGTCTGATGCAGATCTTGAGACGGACAACGATTGGTTTGCACAGGAGGTGCAATTTAGATCATCCAAAAATGATTAAAATAGTGAGCACGGTCAGTTTCAGTGTTTTTTATATTACAGTTTAGTAATTTAATCACGAAAGATACACATATTTATTTTACAATACGCATATACACATAATTGAGTTACTGGATCTGCACTGGTTATCGGACAAAAAAGAAATTGTGCGTGGTCGTGACATGGTGTGCCGACGTGGAAGGGGCGCTGGGTAGACTTCAAGGTGACGTCAACTCCTTGTTCAAGATCCTAAGAAGGAGATGGCCATGCTAAGGAATCATAACCTGGGCCTAACATAACCATTGACGAGCATCTGTTTCTAAGCAAAGCTAGATGTCCATTCAAGCAATTCATGGCACCAAAGCCTGATAATTAAGGGCATAAATACTGGTTTGCAGTATATAAAGACAGTAAGTATTTCGTAAACTGATTCCATTAACTTCCAGATTGATCAGAGGCGTCAGGGCCGGCTCTCGTCAAGCTGACGATCGCGTTTCAGATTATGTTGTAATGAATCGTATGCAACCCTACATGAGCAAGGGGATTTTTTCGCATCATTTTTGCTAGCTCTACTTGAAACAAAAGGGTACTTGCCTTTCGGGAACCGTAAATAAGCGAAGAAAGGAAATACCTGGTGAAATAAAAGCTTCTCAGGAAGAGTTGTAGTCAACTAAATTGAACAAAAATGGTGACGTAACACTTACTGTTCATCAGGGCAAACAGAAAAAAATGTGTTCTTGTTCTATGATCTCTTCGCCCTCATATTGACATTAGTAACAACTCTAACAAATCGCCCGAAACTGTAAGGTGTTGTAATGAGATAAACTTTGAAGTAGATATTATTGATCATATGGGGCAAATATTTGGTCAGAACTAGAACCAGGCGATTGCCTGTTTTTTCTTTCCAGAATACTTTTGACTTGGTCACTATAAATTCCTGGATAATATTTATAAGGAAATGACTTCACAAAAGATCTCCCGAATTATTTTTACAAAATGTTTCAGAATTGCTTGCTTTTCCTTACATTGCGTCAACGAATATCTGGCAACCAAATCCAGAACTGACTCGGGATTGTCAAGTATAGATAAAATGCATTGAAAACAGAACTATTGCTTTTTGTAAGCTTAGTGAAAAGACAGTAAACCTACGGCCAAAACAGACCAAAAGTGCCAAAATGTAGAGAATCTATTATTTAGATGAAGCTTTTTGTAAGTCTGTATTAAAAAGTATTGGATTTCTTTTTGGGTTCATATGAAGTTTTAGTATTTTATTATTAAAACTTTCGTAGTTTTGTGGCCGCAATGGTTTTATTTTAATTTTCGTCTTTTGAGCACACTTTACATTCTAAGACGAAAAATTGATGAAAAAAAGTAACAATAATAGTAAAAAGAAAAAAATCCTGTCATATTCATTGTAATTGTTTTATGCACGTAAAATTTAACCAATTACAGTGAACAATAAATACTTATAAAAAAGTATTCAATGATTATATATAGGTATTATTGCACTTTCATGCGTCCTCCGACGTTTCAGAGCAATCTTTTTGATAGATGCAGCATTCCAGGAGAGTATTTTTTTGTAAAAAATATTTTACTTCAATGATACTCTATTAAAACATCAAGTTTTTCTAAATATTGGGGCACAAAATCAGTATCAAACAAAAGTTGACATTATCGACTCCGAAATAAAACTAATCTGCAACGTAACATGCATATAAAAACATGGGTGTCAAAATGACATCCTCCCGGCATTCTAGGGGATACAAATTTCCCGGCATTCTAGTGTTAAAATGGATTCATATCATATGCATAACAAAATTGAAAAATATAATAATACCTTTGATAGGCAATTAGATTTAAAAAATTAAGGATGAGGTGGGCTATGGAGCACAGCACAGAAAAGCATTATGGCAAATAGGAGATGAACATCAGGTGGTCCTTCTGCACCTTGTTTGTAAATATTGTCATCATTGAATCTGATACACCATACGGGATAATGATTTCAAACCAAAATAAATCACTGAAACTTGAGCCATACGAGATTTATTTTATCTGTATGAAGCATGATGTGCATTATTGGATAAAGCTCCACAACAGTTTGCAGCAAAAATAAAAAAAAACTGGTTTAATCACATCACATTCAATGAAATGCTATTTCTCCAAATGTGCCTTGAATGGCATTGTACACAATATAGTGTGATACCATATAAGTAATTTAATTATACAAACACTATGCATACATTTAAAACTACATGATAATTGATTCACCTATTGAAAAATAAATACATTACTTCCTCATAGTATCATGACATTTTTAAATTGAAAAATAAATGTGAAGAAAAATAATGCAAAATAAATAAGAACAGGCAATACCTTAAGTGAGAATACGTTGCCATTCCTCTTCAGAGATAAGCCAACAGATACAAAAGAGGAATATTCAGAGATGCATAGTTTTTCTCATTGATATGCATTCATTATCCTAGATTATCAATTACAAGTAATAATCATAAAGCAATTTACATGTAAAATATTCACCATCTGACATGATTATAAAATGTTTTTTTAAATCCACATATAATGACACTACTGCAGATTAGTTATTGAAATAGTTATATTATATTTATACCTAATGGAACATATTTTCAAAATCTGGATGGTTAATCTTGTCTTACCAACTGGTGTGGTGTAGCACAGGTAAAATTATCAATTCAGAAATACCTTAGAAAAATCAATTATTGTAAATGGATTTTCTTTTGAAAAAAACTACACATTATATTAACCTGGATTAATCCGCCCAATGTAACAAAAATGTCACACCCTGTATTGCTCCACTGTAATGGCTCTTGCATCGTTCGGGCACGGTATATTGCTGTGTTTTATACCTTATTAGGAAGAGGAAGCTAAGTGCTTCAACGCAAGGTAAGAATTGTCAAGTGAAAGTGAAGACCTATCCTTTAAGTACCCCTGGTACTTAGGTGCCTTCCCTAGACACTAAAAATGGACGTTCGCTTTGTATAAATATTTAATTTTTTCATTAACTATATGCGCTACAGCGACAATTTTTGGTATGTATCAACATAATGATACAAAATAATTAATAATACATTAATATGTTTGGTATTGCTTTCCATTTCTGTAATATACTCTGATAAATGTTACTGTGACATAAATGTCACATTGGGCGGATCCCTATGCAAATCTTCAAAGTTTCGAATTTTATGCTCTAGTTAGAATTTATTGCATTTTCAACGTTTTTTCCTTCGTATTCCCGCCAAAAGATTTATTATTTATCAATTAATCAATAAATTTTCATTTATTAACTTTTATTCCGGTAATTACTTTTGAATTAAAATTTTTAATATTGGGGATATCGATAGCTCAGAGATGCTACTAGTGGATGCTATGGCGTGTAATAGTGGAAACATAACTGACCATACATCGATGCAAAGCCAAGTATAGCCGCCGTACTACTTCATTTTCAACAGAGGCAGACAGTGAAATATGTTACGATGCTAATGATCAATTAGTCTCTGTTTTACTACAACAAAAGATTGCATCGCCGTGCTGGAGAACATTGCGCTTCCGTCAAATGCACTGCATGCGATGCATGTAATATGGACAAATATTGCTTTACTACTTACCACTCAAAATGGTACGTATACGCCGGCATTGAACTCTAAATCAATCTTTAGTTTATATGAAACAAATTGATTCAAATTTCATTCAATTTTATACTGTATTACACTCTTAATAGTTGTGAGAATATTTTTCAAACATGTATATTTATTCTATGTATTTTCCAAAATTGAGAAGTGCATTTTCAACCATTTTACTTATTAGCCATGTAAAAATATTATTTAAATGTACCTTCAACAAATCCATTGATTGTGTCAATTCAAGGTTCTGTAATTTCATAACACTCCTGCCGAAAACTACATAAATTTAAAATAATTTTTCTTGATGTGTATTTGACAAGTTTATAATATAAACATTATAAATTTAAATATACCCCACATTTGTGAAATAACATTGAAAAATCCAAAAAATTTGTACATCTTAAAAAATCACAATTTACATCTTAAAATTTGTGAATCGCGGGCAATGGAACTCCAAAAATTATTGCTAAATTTTTAAACAATTTAATTTAAATTTAAACAAAGCTTGAAAATAGTGTACGTAATTAATAATATGTTTTTCTAGAGTTTTTTATCATTTAAATGAACAGTGCAGCTCAAATGCGAAAAATATTTGCTTTATCTGGGGAAATATTACCTCGCACCAAAAGACAACAGATCCGCCCAATGTGACATTTATGTCACAGCCTGTATCTCGGAAACTACATAACTGATCACATAATATTTTCAGAATGTAGTAAAAATGAGACCCTTACCATTCCCCTAGAATATGAATTGTAAATATAAAAAAAAAAATTTGGGGGGATCCAGGTTAACCACATTTCCGTTACCTCCAGGTAGCAGAGAGAATATAGCTATTGTTTAACAAATAACACAATAACAGAAACGAACGAGTAACAAATGCTAATGCCGAAAATAGAGAAAAAAGTAAAATTGTGAAACATAAAAAGTAATAAAAAAACCCAAACACATTTATCAAATGGAAGATTGGACAAATAAAGAGCTATTTAAAAAAATATGCCCTAGATATACGATAAAACCCAAAGAAAGGAGGGGTCACAAAGGCATGAAATAGGAATAGCTATATTTATTATCAAGACAACAGGTAACATGTTTAACCATTATATTCACTTAAATCCTTGAAAACCAAGCAGCAATCCTGAGGATAAGGAGACATTTACTATTGCTTATTAATAAGAAGATACCTACATCCCGTCAACTGAATACTATACAAAGGATATGTGAATGTTGAAAATATATACGTGCATGAATGACTGCAATGATCTTCTCTAACGTCAGTGAAAATTTGAAAACGACCAACTACAACAAAAATGTACTAAGGTCACAAACATGTAGGAAAATGAATCTAAGAACCTAATTACTTAATAACGACATTTCTTAAATGCCTTCCAACTGGTAAAAATTGAAAAAAATCCCATCTTAACCATTGTATGTCAAGTATGACAAGATTGTAAATTTATATTTTGCATCACATTTAAATTGTACACCATCTTTGAAATTAATAATCTTTGACGAATATAGTGTTATGCCTACTACAAAATGTTATGCCTACATCATTATAATAGCAAACTACAGGGAAATGTCTCTCAAGTGAATGGTTCAAACAAGGTGAGACCAATGAACCAAAACAAACTAATTTTTATCAAAGGGCTATACAAACATGAGTACATCTGGCAAAATATGATTATAAAATTGGAAAGAGCTTCATATGTTGCAAATAGATTTATGTGTACGATGGCTTTCAGATAAACTGAAGGATTACATTGGTAAGCCAAAATGGTACATTCCTTCAATTTACTTATAGCGTAAATGGGATTCAAAGTGATCTATAATTAAAAATACAAATACCATGGTGTCGGAAACATGAAATCAACAAAAATGTCTGAGTATAATCATAAGATATGTGTTACGATTGCACTAAACACACGAGTAATTAAGTTAACCAAAAAAAACTGAGAGGCTTAAAGAAAATAAATGAATATGAACAAAATTTTCATCTTCAGAACTGGCTCCATCACAATCTCCAAAGTATATCAGGGCAAATTCATCTCTGAAACAGAAAATATAAATTAATGGAATGAAAAGTAGTGCAATCACAATCAAAATGCAATGTCAATATAAGGTCAGTCTTCATAGTGAGATGAAATATGACTTCCATTTACAAGAGTTCAATGGCAGTATTTATAAGCAACAATTATCAAATATCTTCCAACAAACCCATGTTCTACAAATATCTTTTATTTTAGAAGTGAAATATGTTGGAAGACTTTCACTATTGTTTGGAATTCACGTATGAATCACTGGATTGCTCTATCATGGATTTGAATATGGGCTCTCTTCAATTTCCTTATATTATTTTATCTTTAACTTCGATATTTATCCATTAGATTAGTTTGTTAGTTTTGAAGTCACTTTCTTAAACTTATGACACATAAGATCTTCAATACATGTTATCTTTTGAAAAGAAATCTGCATCTTGGAATACCGATAGTAGAATGTTGGAATAAAATAAATTGCATTTAAATATTCTAATATTACAAAACCCCACTACCATTAAATCTAAGTACTCATAGGGGCCTATTACGAACGAGCGGGCGGTACGCTACCGCCGGGCGGAGTTTTCGTTCGGTATACGGTATCATACCGCCCCTTGCGATTACGAATGGGACGGTCGGCAAGTCACCGCCGGGCGGAGAGTACGTGTCAGGGGGTCGGTAAGGAGCGATGCGGCGGAAGTGACGTTTGTATGAAAAATTCTGAGCTCATTCAGCCCGAAAATGGTGTAGCCAATGGCAAGGGCGTGCGGTGTTCCAATTCCGCGGCAACTGTTCCTAGCAGACGAATATTTCGGCAAGAGTTGTTGGCAGTCGATTAAGGCAATTAGTGGTATTTATGGATTAATAAGGATGTGTTCTTCGTTAATTCACCTTAAAAGTTTGAAAAATGAACGAATTTTGCTCCTCAATTCTTACTTATAGGATAAAAAGTTGAATAAAACAATAATTAGCCGTGACTTACGGAAGATATCATCAAAAAATCACGTATGAGCAGACGCAGGTAGTGACAAATTGCATGGCAGACCATTGAAAAATTACGATAGAAGTACTTTTAGGGCCAACGGGCAAGGTGAACCACCAATTCCATTATAGTTTTGACCGAAATGTCCATTCTTAAAAAATATATGAAAATCCACCACGAATACTTAGCTTGAGAGCCTTAATCACAGACAATATGACAATCAACATCTGTGAAATGACATAATATCTGTTGCTCTGCATTCCTTTCGTGTAAGTAACGGGGTTTGGAAACCTAATGCAAATTCAGAGAACAAGAAAGGCACTTTTAAAAATAATGAAAAATAACTTTTGGCTGTTATCTATGAAAAGCAATGGAGAATTAAAAAACACAAAATATTCACTTCTGGTTACAATAAAATTTTATTTCAATATAATGTCACAGAGTTTCACCGTTTCTTTGGTTTAATCACGGGTACACAACCACAGCAAAACAGTCTGCCCACAATAAACATGTGAGATCGCGAATCGGTTCCTCGGCAATCACACACACAGGCTACAACTTATTTCAATATTTCAGGTAAAATCCACAATCGATACATGCTCACACCATTATAGATAATGGTAAATAGGCAAATACGATCATCAAAAACTGGAAGTCACTACCATTCCTATATTCATCACGTAAACATTACAATCAAGAGCTCGCTATGATGAAAACAACTATATAATCACTGATTTTAATCCTCACATTATCCTACGCAAGTGGCACAGGTGACTTTTCTCACAACAACTCCTTGGTACGAAATTGATATACTAGTATATAAACAAATTTCACACATGGCTTTGAACTTGATAGCTTGATTGTAAAATGTTATCTCTGCGGTGAATGACGAAGGTATAAACGCCACTGACAATCTTTACATTACTATCAGACACTTCTCGATAGCGTAAACCACTGTTTAAAAACCAACCACAATGGAACAGTGATAACTACAGCTCTTGGCAGATGTTTGTCAACCTCGTCAAACTTTGTGCATTACAACCACTGGTACTGTGATTAACGGTAGTTGTCACATTGAAAATAATACTATTTTGAAACAAAAGATGTTCGTAGAAATCTCCAAACAGCGAGCAAAAGTTACATTCACCTCACTATTCAAGCAGTTATAACGTTGAAAATAACACTACTTTGGCACAGAAGATGTTCGTAGAAATCTCCAAGCAGCGAGCAAAAGTAGTATTCACCTTGCAATACAAGAAGTTGTCACGTTGAAAAAATAATATTTTGCCACAATAGATGTTCGTAGAAATCTCCAAGCGGCGAGCAACAGCTGTATTCACCATACAATACCAGCACAGGCAGTCCTTAACGACGAATTTTCCGGAACCTATGAAGAAATGGAAGATGTTTTTGCATATAAAAACATAGCGGACATTAAAAAACATCCAAATTGTTCTAATTAAATAAATGAATGAGGGTCAACTTACAATCAACGTATCCATCTCCTACGGCCGTGGCTCTCTCTCTCTCAGCTCAGACGGCTACAACGTTGTTATATGGGTATTATACTTTTTTTGTTCAACTGCTCCAGTCGGCTCCAGTTTTATATTTTATACGCTTACTCAGATATTAATATTATAAATAACACAAAATATGATAGCTTCCGAGTTTCTATCGTCGGATATTTTGTTTTAAAAACGCCAGCTCGACCCGAAAAATGTAAACAGACGTCCGCCATTAGGGGGTCGGTATCTCACCACCGGGGTAGCTGGCCGTGGTATCATACCGACCCCTAAGCCGTGGTATGATACCGACCGGTGGCCACTCGTAATCGCTCGGGGGCGGTAAACGCGCTTCGGGGCGGTATGATACCGCAGGCGGTATCTCACCGCATGCGGTAAGCCGTTCGTAATAGGCCTCATAGAACACATGAGAGGAATATCTAAGGATGTATTCAATGTACCAGAACTTTCATTTCACCTCTGCATGCCATTCCTATCTCCACCGTGTGGCCGAATATTGGGAAATCTTGGAAAATTAAATTACGAACAAATCTTTCAACTATTCAAAAGTTTGTTTACATTTACATTTATTAATTACCGATTTATTGGCTAAAACAGCTATTATGATTTCAATGTTTTAATAAAGACCATGATGTAATGAAAAAAGCATAAGAAATAGACATAATACCCACCTTTGCACTGGCTAGAAGTGTTCCCATCACATTGTTAGAATAGAGAGAGAGGAGGAGAGGGTAATTCTTCAGCAGTCTAGCTCTTCCATCTGTGGATCCATAATAAGCGATAATCCAAGGGACAGCTGCAGCCAGCCAACATACCTTTGCCTTCAGTGTCTTCCCATCCAATGCAACTTTGATATCATCATCTAATACCTCTCCCCTCTTCATTTTCTCCTCCAACTCCTCTAGAGCCCTCATCCACTCAAGCTCGCCTTCAACATCTCTCCTGCTATGTGGCCTCCCCTCATTATCAAAAACTAACTTCAGTGATAATTGTGAGAGGGCACAACCTAACTCAGCAAATACGAATTCCTCTCTAATACCAGAACAATCCTTTGCACCCAAATATACAGTCTCACTCTCAAAATCACAAAATGCTTCCCATTTACTCCCATTCCTCTGTGTCCCATCCAAATCCACAAATTTCTCCTTCATCCCTCCAATGTAATAAGAATCACTGTCCACCATCACCTTCACCCGATCATCCCCACTTAAAAACTTAATAATACACGCAGTACACTCATCTCCATCATACAGTCTCTCATACATCTTACGCATTTCATCAACTCCACTTCCATACACTATCCGCGTCTTTTGCATCATGGCATCCACGCACTCCTGCCTTGCTCTGGCCGGATCGGATGTAGGTTGACTTAAAGATGCCTCCCCACTAAATCCAAACTTGATCGACGTTACATCCTCCGCTGTTGATGCCACGGGCTCTTCCAGACAACGCAACGGTGTGTCATGGCCACACACTTGCGCCTTGAGTTCCTCCAACGATGAGCTCAGCTGTCGCACAAGAGATTTCATCTCTCGCCTCAATGAGTCCACGGAGGACTTGAGAGATGCAACATCACATTCTGGGCTAGCCACGGGTGTTGCATGATCAGTGCTCCTACTCGAAGATGCTTCCAGACGATGCAAAATAACTTGGTCCCTCTTGTGAACCAACGTCACCAACTGCAGCACTTTTGAGCGTTCTACATCGTCAGGGAACTGCCGCACCATCTCCTCAGCCGAAGACAATGCATTCTGTTGACTGTCATCTGTAATGTCTGTGTCGGCCCCTCTCGCCAATAGTTCCTCCACCCAGTCAGTTTTTCCAAGTCCCACACCAACATGCAAAAGTGTTTTTTGCCGCATGTACCGAACATCAACATCTTCCAACATGTTCAACAGCTCTTTATGCTGAAGCAATGGACCAGTAAACAATCCATTTAAAAGCCTCTCCTCAACAAATTGCTCAGCGCCGCTAGCAGAAATGTTGCTTGCCATTATTTCGAAAGAATGAAATAATTATTTAAGAGTATGTTGGATTCAGAATACAGGGTGTTTCCAATGGGAATCAGGTGTGGTGGCGTTGGTCAGCGAGGAGTAACACGATCTCAATGTTGCTATGAAAGGATGAAATGTTGACTGCAAAGAAAAAGAATGAATTTCAAATTATTACCTTAAAAGTTGTCAAAAGCAGAGTGGGAACATAAAAACTAAAGCATAAGCGTGACTTGAGAAAAAATATCTGGCTTACAATGCAACCCAGAATAAATAGGAAAATGATCTGGAATGGCATTTATTTAAACTTCAATCACTCACAACCATCGTTTTTATGAGGAAAGAACAATTCAGCTGGAGACCAAAATAGATACAGCTACACTGAAAATGTCGGGACAGTTTTCTACCAAGCAGGAATACTGATCGTTTATTACCAAACCTATAATAAAGAGGGAAGTGAGGTTAGAATGAAAATATAGATGAAATGCTCGAAAATCTATTAGGTGACATGATTAGATGGGAAAACAGGCTGCTGAAAAAACAGAAAAAAGAAATAAGAACAATAGATGAAAATCAACAGATGCAGGTGCTACATGGTGGAAGTTTGAAATATTTAAATTAGAGATGGTAACACTTTTCCACAGTATTTCATGAACAATTCTTGTACCAGATGATGACTCTGTGAGCTAAAACGCATCATACTCATTGAAATGTTGTGGAAAAGTGCTGCCCACTTGTATTCAAATGGGAAAAAGGTTAACAAGTAAATAAATAAACTGAGTAACAACTTAATAGCGGATGCTGGCATGGGTGAAAGTACATCATATAATTATCAATATTTGCTCGGTTACTTTCTAGAGGGCAATTCAAGTACAATAATTTGTCCATCTTATGAAACGCTGTCTTATTCCCCTTTGTGCCATAAATTGAAAGCATGCTTACGCCAGGTTTTCCTCCTCCATTCCTCCTCTTCTCTTAGAAATGCAAATTACCTTAGCTCTCAATTGCCTTCCCCATATACACCATCACTTAAATTATGTTACTTAACTTAATCATTGGACTACCAAATTTTTAATCCACCACTTCGTCTTCAGTTCCTTTGTCTCCAGTTCATCGGAGGTGGAGAAAAAAACAGCACTTCTACATTATTGAATTTCATAAGCTGTGAAATTTCCACTTTTCACACTACTATATCTTACAAAATTGTACTTTTCATGAACTTTTATCAGGATTTTAAGAAGCAGGATGGCGTCAAAATCCATTTCCACGCAGGGATTTCCTAAGTATTCCAAGGCAGGGCTCACCGGTTAAGATTTTTAGCCCCCCTATTTTGAGCCCCAGCCGTGGGCCCCAATCACCCCACACCACCCCTGCTTATCTTCCTTACATACTCCTCCTGTCCACTTCTTATCTCCCCCTGATATCCTATTTATCTCTATTGGATATTTCTCATCGCCAGTGACTTAGTGTACATGAATTAAAACAAAATTGAGTCAAATGGACAACATCGTTCAATATTTCACTTATCTTATTTTTATGGCATTAATTGAGATTTAAATTCTCCACGATAATGGTCCTACTCACCTACACGATCTCGTCCAATTTCTTCAGTAAAAAATAAGTCTACACAGATATTAGAGGTGGCCTCATATTATATTGGAGCATAACTTTTCTATCTTTCACTTAGCACACGTTGAATATTTTTACTTGAAATAAGAATAAACTATTCTGTCATCAATTAAAGAGTAAAATTTGTTGGCTGAACAACGCTCAGATGACTAGAGTACAGATGGGGATATTGGGGAGGGGTACAGGTTCACGTGCCCCCCTGATTCTTTGAAAACAAAAAGACAAGTTTTTTAACCTGGTTATCATTGCGTTTGTTTTGGATTGAGTATCAATCATAAAATATCATATTAACAATAAAGAGAATATTTTGGCACATTAATTGTCTTACGTTGTTCGTAATCCCAATTACAAGAAGACACTGGCATTTACAGGTAGGATATTAATTTAACTGTGATTTAAATGAATGTAAAGCGAGCTCTATCTCTCCGTGCACATTCCTTTATCTCCCCCAAAATACACTCAAATGCCTCTGGAAGCGTCTTTTACACACAGAAGGCGACATAACTATTAAAAGGGCATGTAGCACTAGAAACGATTTAAGACTGAACATATTTAGGCACATCATCTCATGCTATAAACATGACGGAAAAATAAGATATATGAAATAAAGACAACAGATTAAAGTTTTATAATAGTCGCTAGTCATATTAAGTGAATATATTACAAGTTATTAAACTGTAGATCACCCACTTTTCTCTTTAGTAAGGTAATGAGTTTATAAAGCAAGAGGTATGCGGGGTTAGGTATGAGCAATTAGCCCCAAGTTCCTTGTTTTCCTTTGTGGAACCACAAACTTCCAAATAAAGTTTATTCTAATTATATTCAACCACAACCATTAATATACAATGGCCTTGATCGCCTCTTGTCACAATTGAAACAATCTCCTTCATCTCGTAATCCAGCTAGCCTGCCTTAGTTCATTCCAACGTTTTGACTTCAATCTTGACCGCTTCGGAAAGAAATTCTCATGGCGAACATATCGCCTGTTGACCGCTGCTCCGGAGCACTTTCCTCGAGATTGCACTGTAGCCAATGTAGCGTTATTTGGACCTCACCCCATGGTAATGGAGATTTCTAAATAGTCTTACTCTCTTTCAGAATTGTACTATCACCTCACCTTGAACAGTAGCTCACTGAAGATCGTATCCTTAACTTTCAAATTCAGCGTATTGTTTACAGGGTATTTCGGATTGTGCTTACTGCATCCCAGCTAGCACATTATAAACCATTGATATAAGATGAAAGGAAGAAATACAGAAGGCGCTTATCAAGTAAGCTTGTTATGGGTTTCTGACGGCCAGGCCGACAAACATACAGAGTAATGACAAAATGGATGCCAAACTTTCAGCACTTCCGTAGATTATTCTATCGATTTAGAGTATTCATTAAGGTATTTACGAATAAGAATAATTTTTCCATTCTTGGCACTTCTATAACATGAGTAGAAATAACATTAAATGTCCATAATTTGAAAATCATTCACGTTTATGCACTGATGGCAAAACAGCGGACAAAAGAAAGGACAGACGGAAGAAAAACACAATTTCACACGAATAGTGACGTAGAGTAATATAAAAATGCCTTTGGTAATCTCTAATATACATATTGTATTCATCGCGTTATCAGGCCATAAATTAAAATTCATAAATGTTGTATCATGTGGACCTTGAATAGTTTCAGTTGTTCACGCATATACCAGCAAAGTTTTTCTACGTTATTGAATTTTAAACTGGTAACTATGACCAATGCAGTTATCAGCTGCAGTGGTGATGTAGTTAGAGTGCAGAACTGTGGATACGTAAATCATTCGTTCGAAACTCCTAAGCATTATTTTTTTCTTTTCGCCGCAAGAAAAATGTACTTTTATTATGCTTTTTATCTTCACCAGCCGGTCCCTTGCAGTTATTAATTTTTTTCTATTTACGGGAAAATCTGTTACCATTTGCTCTCATAAAGACTCATTGATGGCATTTCTTACCTATTCTTCTCTAAAATCTTACCCTTCCTTAATATAAGCCCCGTACCTTACGATAAGCTGCTTGTCAATTTTACCGAAGAAAATCACAAGAAACAGATAACTCCCTTACTTTGTGCTATCTGGGATATAATGAAAAAAAAAAACGTTGGATGTCACACTTGCAAGACTTCGCAATATTCAGCCAGACTTTGGAATACACGCAAATCCATTTTCGAGATTTAATTATTTCAGTTGGTATTGTTTCGTTTTGGTTGTTAGGAATATTTTGCATTGTCTGCATCTCTAAAGAAATTGAATAGTAAAATGAGGACTAATGCCTTTTCAGGACGTACTTTATCTTTATTTTATTATTCTAACCTATTTTCTCTGCAAATATTAATATAATATTTAAATAAGTTTTATGTATCAATAATAATCTTGAATATTTTCCTCATTTTTACAGAAACAGATGGCCTTTCTAAAACATGTATTTAATCACCCTTGCTTGAAAAATGAAAGTTTAGATATTCTCAATGGTAAGATGAGAGTATCTTATAGATTTTAACATCATTTTAAACAAAAGCAGTAAATAATAAGCTCATAAGAACTGACTCATGCCGGCCTCTGATTGAGGTAGTTGAAAAGCTATTTCGTATAATTATTTTGCGATAGGACTACGTCTCGTGGAAAAGAAATTGGTGGATTTCATTTGAAATAGATTTTCGTAGTAATGTTTTTCAGGTATGGAATAAGTACAGAGTAAACTGTGGCAAAAAACGTTTTTTGGATATAACAAGAGAAATATTTACTATCCGTTCTTATCATACATTATATTCAAACTCAGTTGGTCGATTGTATTAGATAAGATCATGCATGTGAATGGCATGCTTATTTAAAGTAAGGCAATCACGCAGCAATGGATAATTCATAAAAAAGCTGCAATAAAATGCATTTGCACGTACTTACTCACTAGGTTAGGCAATCTGGTTGAAATAGATATTCGAACTTTCCTCGACTCCCGTATTTCCAATACAGAGAAGGCAATCCTGACACGTAAAATAAATTACTTCTGTCACTGAAATGGGAAAATTATTATACTCGTACGAAGCAAACCTTTCCTTAATGCCTTTTTAAACTTGCAGAAATTACAATCCAATATGATGGACAAATACTTCTCAGATAACAGGTGTTGAAGAAAATATGGTGGATCAATTCGTGAGATGCAACTCGCACTCGTCTCATGACTTAGGAAATGGCCTTTACACCCACAGACAGCGGACTTATCTAATCTTTAGTGCCTCATAAAAAATGGAGGAGTAGGTATTGCGAATATACTACATTGTTAGTCTTCCCTTGGGCAAAAATAATTGCCATTTTCTCGACTGAACATAATGGATAAGAAGGATAAATATCTTTTTAACATTTTTTCTTGGGTAGGTTGCGATTCTTTGCAAGATTACTGAGATATGGGATCACGAGATGAAGATGAAGGCAATGGATTTTGAGCTGAACACAATGGCTAGCCTCTACCCCTCGGGTAATCCAGATAAGAAAGCTGACAATTAAATCTCACAATCAAATAGTGACGCGAACTATTGGCCCAAGAACTGCAAACGCTTCTTCATCAGAGAAACTATTTAAATCCAAACATAAGCAAGTTTTATTAAAAAACCGAATGTAATAGTGATAACCAATAAACAGTACCAACCAAAGAAATTGTTGGTAGGTACCTATACGTTGATGTAGTTATTTCTAACATAATGATAAGATAATCCGTGCCGTGGTTGAGAGAAGAAGGTCGCTTTTGCCGTTTTCGGATGTTGGCGAGACGAACGAAGATCAATTGATTTTTCTATACATAGCTTGATATACGAAGATGATTTGAAGTTTATTGCGTCCTCTAGTGTATAATAAAAAAGTTTATTTTTAAGTATCTCATATCCTTGGTTGCACACCAAGAAAGCCACAGGAAGTGATTGAATATAAGAATTATGTGAGTGGCATCGATAATTGGGATCAAAAAAGGTCTTCCTATCCCACTGAAAGGAAATCCATCACATGGTACAAAAATTTGGGAATCTACCTACTAATCTTACTGTTGCTGAACCGTTACTTTTTATGCTCAGAATATTTTTTGAAAATTCCTTCTATCGACTTTTGAATTCAAATTTTAGAATCACTTTTAACAATATCTATAACTCCAGCTCCCTTTAAGAGACAACCATCATCCCAGCACACCTCATTCAAAACCAACGGCTTATCAAGACATTTCCCCGACTAAAAGACAAAGACAGAAAAGACTAAAACAAAAGAGGTGTAGATAGCACATCAAGAAGAATGTCTGCTAGGACACTTCATATTATTGCCCCACCTGCCTGGCTGACCCATGATTATGTCTTGAGTGTTTTCTGAAGTATCACAAGAATTGGTTATGGAGAAAATTATTTACACAGCTGAACAAAATTGTTTTATAAAATTTACATCTTCTTATTTTTATGCGTAAATTTGTGTATTTTCAAAATGATATTATTTGATGCAATATAAATAGTAAATAGAAAAATCTTTTTCTTATGGTTGACAATTTCTGATTTGTTTGACGATGTTTCATCAATATAATTCTTCTTTTATATAAATTTTCCTTTTTATTAATTAACCTATGCATGCCATCACAAAATTTTCCCAGAGCTTATCGAATCGCTCAGTCGCATTATCCATGATAGGGAACACCACTTTTGCCACAAATATTGTTGATATTTATTATATTTCATTCAGCCCAATTAAAAATTTAAAATTGTATTCAAATGTAAAATTTCCAGATAAAAAAATTAGCTGAATTACTATTTTCATTAGAGTTTCCCACAAAATGATTTGGTCTAAACTGGTTTTTGCCACAGTACTGACAAAAAGCAAAGAAATATCGGAATCATATAAATGTATTGCGGCAAGGTATCAAAAGATTGACAGGATACTTGGAAAATTTTAATTAATTTTTTAACAAATGGAGGGTTACTTTTGGGAAAAATAGTAAATACATGTACAAAGAATCAAAACTCATAAGATCACGTCGTTAAGTTAATAATACAAAATACAACTTTTATCCGAAATGTCAGCCACTGAGCATTTTCTTTAAAAAACAGTGAGCACGGAATGTGTTAAGTAATTTTTTTGGTAAAAATGGAGACACATGATGGAGAGAAAGCCTTTTTGGGGGATGAATCTCCCACTTAACTTTGATAAGGAAAAATCGGTTAAAATAAATAAACATATTTTCTATCAATAATAGTGAGACCGCCTGTCCAATATTTTCTCTTTTTTACAATTACAGAAGGCTTTTATAAAATGTTACCATAAACACTTTAATTAAGAAATTGAAATAACAGCACACTCCCGATAATACGGCTGCGGTATATCCGTGCACGAATTTCACTCTCACTCAGTGTTCTCGGCAATCTTTATGAAAATTTAAATCGGATGCAAAACCACCAGAATCACTGCATTTGAATGGTAGGACACACCAGGCTTATTACTTCCACGAGAATCTATAAACTAAAATCTATAGAATAAAACGCAAGTGATCACATACTAGCTGCATTTACGAGAGCACTGTGTTCCCGTTTTTGAATCCTCGCAGTGTGCAATTGCGCTACGTGTTCACTGATGCACGTCCTACAGCAGTTGTAACCCGGGCAACATGTGCAAGACGCGACTAAGAGGCGTGGTGCCTTAAAATTTTGATTTCTGATGTCATGCAGCGGTTTTGAAGTATTCGTGCAAACCACTTTTCTGTACATGTGAACTCACAGATACGTGGAATTCAAAACCAGTTCTTAAATGGAGCAGTAATAGTACGAGTAAAACCTTTTTATAGCCTAAAGATTGTGTACTCTCGAAGAAAGCTCTCAATGAGCCCAAAGAGAACTCTTAAATAACAGCATAAATAATAATATATTCCGTTTTGCCGAATTCCGAATTAGTCTGAGCGAACACCTCTTTGTGTTCTATATACGGGCCTGCTCTTCGGCTTTGGAGCTGTGCGCACGATTTGGACTGCTTGTGGAATCATATGCTAAGCAGTCCAGCAACATCTTGTATGGTAAAGTCCGAAAATATCCACAGGGAAGAATGACGCCTGAGCAGCTTAACTGGCTAAAGCACTCAACCGGAAATCAGGGGATCCGGGTTCGAATCCCGGTCAAGGCAAATGAATTTTTCTCTGTGGAACTTTCGCATAATAATATATTGTTTTTTTACATAAGTAATGAAAATTTCAAGCCATTTTTCTTGCTAAGTTTTATGTTTTTAACTGCTGAGGTATTCAGAAATTTATATTCCATTTTATGCATCAACTATATGGGTCAATTCTAAGGTATCAACAGGTCTTTGAAATAGAATAAAAAACTGATGTCTAAAACGCATTATAATACGTTTTAATATCCAACATTTTACCATGCCATGAATATTAAATTGAAATGGGTATTTAATTGGAAAAAATTGAACATATTTCGTTCATTGATGCATTTCGCATGAGTGGCGTGTGGTCTCACACACCATTAATTGAATTCAGTTGGATATTTACAGAAATAAAAAATAAAAGCGTTAGTTTTAGAGGCTGTGATATCAGTAGCATAAAAAATATGAAGATAACAGGAATTATTGGCAAACACAATAGTCATTTCGAAAGCATTCATAATTTAAAAAACTCAGTGGTCTCTCAGACCACATGACAAAGGTTATGGTTCAAAACTCCATTTAAAAAAAAAGCAAACAATAACCAGCTCATTAGACCTGACAAATGCTGGCCTCTGACACTGTCTCAAGTGAGCAAAAGCTATTTCGTACACACAAACGTTGCGATATGACTATTTCTTGATGAATAGAAAAATGGAGATTTCGTTTTAATTAGCTTCGGAAAAGCTTTCAGAAAGTGTGTAAACGTGGGAATAAGAACGAAGTATACCATGGCAAAAATTTTTTTGGATGAAACACAAGAAATATATGCTATCCATTCTTACCATAAATTACGTTCAAACTCAGTTTCTTTATTTTATTAGATAAAATTTGGTTCCAGGCAGGCATGCATCTTTCAAGCAAGGAAGTCACACAATAATAAATAATTCATGGAAAAGCATAGATTAAATGCATTCCCAACTTCCTACTTACCAAATAGGTTACACAATGTGGTTAGAATGGGTAATCGCTCCTTCCTTGACTTTCCAATTCCCAATACAGAAGAGGCAATCCTGGAACGTAAAATAAATTCCTTTTGTTAGTGCCACAAATGTTTTTTTTAGTTACCTCAGTAGACTGCAGTGGAGGCCTATGCAGGAGGGGAGGAAGACAACCCCTAAAGCCCCTGCAGTAGGTAGACCAACGGGAGACTACAGATAGTCACTTGGTGTCGGGATTTTTGGGAGCCAGACTTTGCTGTTTGGGTTTGCCATCTTCAAGGTTGGCAAGAGCCTGAGGATTCTAAGTTAGTTCTACCTCCAAATTCTTTATGTAATTCACACATCCTGTCCTTTTGCCCATCCTCCTCCGAAACTCAGACAGGTTTGGGAGCCAGTGAGTTGCTAGTTGTCCGTCGCCACCTACTCTGGAGGATCAATTAACTTAAGTTAACTTATTCCTACCCTCAACCTAGCACCCCTCCCCTTCCGAGAGAAGGCAGATTTTACCCGCACTGGCACCCAGAATATCGCCCAACACCACTTAGGACTCCTGGATAAGATATTACATTGTATTCCAACTATTATTGTAAATTTTTGTAAATGTTTATATTTTCTATGTAAATTTGTTTCTTTTTAAAAATGATAGTATTTGATGCATAGAAAATAGTAAATAGAAAAATCTTCTTCATATGGTTGACTATTTCTGATTTTTTAAACAATGGCTTTCTTGAGATGCTTCCTCCCTCGAATGTGCAACATTTTCACATTAAATAGTAATTTTTTACTTAAGTCAATAATATTGGTGTTAATTAACCCTTATCCGGGCAAGGAGGGTCCAACGGGCCCTACAGCCTATATTTCAGGTTATAACATGAGAACAAAATATCCCAGTTCTGTGAACTTCTGTGACTTTGTTCATACGGACAAATGGAATAAGAAAAAAATATTTTTAAATAAAAATAAATATTTATTTTTTGTTTATGGTAAATTTAAACTTTTCCTAACGTAACCGGGCAAGCTGGGTCCAATGGACCCTTCACATACGCGATCAGTTGCACATCATTAGATGGTTAACATAAAAGGTATTATGTTTTAATTTTTCAAGTATTATTTGGGAGTCTTCACATACACATCTAAATAACCCCCTAACTCAGTGGCGTATGGCAGGAGGTGAGTGTTCACCAGTTATGCGACACGCTGCACTTGGATGCTTACGAGCATATATATCCAGTTTGTGTTAGCTTCAATCACGAAGTTTATTTTAGCTATCAAGGCTGGAAAATGTAATTAGTGTAAATTAAATAACTAGATTATGTACGCAGAATGTTATTCTAGGTAGCATGGGTGGTAAGATGGGGGCAGATACCGGGGAAGGTGAAAAGGTAATATAGAGTTGGGTGGTCACTGGAGAGTCACCAGTGCATTATGGTTGGAAAATCCTGGTGAAGTAGAGTGAGATGGGAGAGGAATGAACAATACGCAACAAACATCATTATCTGTATCCATAAATGAAGGATGGGGACAGTTTTTTCATTCTTTCGCTTATTGTTATTGTACCGTGGCGGTCGCCAAGGGCATATGCTAAGAGAAATTTTCCTTCAGTTGGGTTGAGTCACCGAGAAACCCTAGTGAATGAACACTGAAACGATCCAGTTGTTTCCAAAAAAAAACACTGATCCTCGGAATTTATTTGCAGCGTCCATCCAACGACATTAGGGATAAAGGAAAGCATATATCCTGCCATAAGGAAAGCATGCAGATGATGTCGCTTCGAATTTGAACGTTCTTGTTCATTATCATTCTCCTAAAAATCCCTAACGCATTGACAGTCCATCCTTCCCTGTTTTCTCCTTCTCCTGAACTCCCCGCCTATCTTTTCACCACCTTTCACCTCTACATCCTCCATCCTTCTTTCCCAAATAAACTACGGCATGTATGACAAAAGAGTAGAGTTCTAGCAAATAGCTACTGAGCAACGTAGATGAAGGCATATAAGATGTTGCACATAACTGATTCAGAAAATATGGGCTTTTATACGGAACTACCGCCTCAATATGCAATTTTCTTTGGGTAAAAGTAACACAACCATCGGAGTGATGGCAAATATTTACAAGTTTCCTTCACTAAGACATCACATACCCAGATAAGTTCTAATAGATGAGTACTAAGGAAGTAATCCGTAGTTTTAGAGAAATTCTATGAAATAACATATTTTTTATAATTATTAGATCATGGCTAGACAAAAGCTTTTGTCTCAAGATGGCACGCAAGAACTGCTGAACATTGAAGAAACTAGTGACGATGATTTGGATTACCAGCCAATCGAAGAGGAGAGTTCCAATGAAGATGACATTGACATAAAGAGCATTGCCTGGTTTGGATCGAAGAGTTGTACACCACCTCATTGAACCATACCAAAATACGAACAGAAATGAAACGAGTGACAAAAATTTCTCTGATATAAAGTTTGCATAGAGTTATGTTGGAACTATAGGGAAGTATTAACGATTTATTCCAGGAAATTTTCAAGCCAATAAAGTGGTAAAGTCGTTTCTTCATTGTTTGGTTTCACCAAAAATGGTATGTTTGTGTCATTGCCCAAGATGAAGAGTTGACCGGTAGTTCTTCAATGATTCATGCATCATAATAAAATTATGAAAGACGTCAATGCTAAACCTGAAATTATCTGTCACTACAACTGCACCTAAGGTGAAGTCGATTTCCTTGACCAGTTGGTAAAGACGCACATGAGTAAAAGACGCACAAATAGTTGGCCTTATGCGTTTTTCATGAGTGACTTGGACGTGAGTAGAGTAGCAGCGTATGTGGTGTGGATGAATACTGATCTAAATTGAAATTCTGGTAGACATTATTCAAGAACACTATTTATTGTAAGTGCATCCGATATTCTGGTTAATGTCCACATTGAAAGACGATTCAACTTGGGTTTGCCTTGGAACACAGGCTAAGGATTTTTTGATGAAGGAATTTCTGAGCCAAGAAATTCATCAAATTATAGTACAACAAAAATGAGATAATAAAACATTGTGATAAAAAACATTGTGCAGAAAAAAAATGTGTAACAACTGTGAGCAATCGGTGTGCAATGATCATAGTGACGTAAACGTGTAAATCAAAAGTGAAAAAAGCTTTGAGGGGTAGCCTATCCTGGACTCGTTGATAAAATTTTTTGTTTTCCCCCAAACAATACATTTTGATGTTGTGCAGTGTCTCGTTTCATAAGTAAATGATATTCAATTATCCCTTATGCTAGTTGATTCTAAATTTAAATTATTTCCACCAGAGATCAATTTTATGGAGGATGAATCATAATTTATTTAGATTTCAAAATTTTGTTACTAATTAACATGAAAAATATTCATTTATGAACATTAAAAAATATTTTGAAATCATTGATTTTGTATAAATTTGCACTATTTGAGAAAAAAAAATGATATTTATTCTAGCAGGTTGGCCCACATGAGCAAAAAGAAAAAATTAACAAGGAGGGTCCATTGGGCCCTGCTTGCCCGGTTACGTTAGAAATTTGAGGTGCCCGGATAAGGGTTAAAGTATGTTGGTGGTGGTTCTCCGGTATTGCTTTGTAGAAAACATTTTCACACCTCCTACAGGGAGTGTCATCAAGAGAAATTTGATTCTCTTGATAACGCTCCCAGTAGGAGGAGTGAAACATTGAGTGAAAATGTATTCTACATAGCAATACCCGAGAACCACCACCAACATAGGTAAAAGAAGCTGTGAAAATCTTCAGACGAAAGTTAATTAAAGTAAATTTACAATTTGAGTAAATAATAACTGTCACCCATAGTGCTTTAAGCACTTATCTTGGTTGAAAAGAAATGACTTGTAAAAATTGATACATTTTTGGGATTTTCAAACAATTACAAAATTTAAAATACACTTCATTATCAACTTTATATATATATGACATGCAATTTAGAGAAAAATAAGAAACCAATGCAAAAAAAGACGTTTTTAACATTCTAGTATCATCATTAATATCACCACATTAAAGACATAAAATTAATGTTTCCTCTTAACACATTCAGCCTGAAGGTAAAAAT